>NC_030681.2:108372453-108702453 GCF_000004195.4 Xenopus tropicalis
TATAAATATATATTTGTGTCAAAGCCAGATGATGGGAAGGCAGCACTGTGATTCAGGGGTTAGCATTGGTGCTTTGTAGCACTGGGGTCCAGCGTTTTATTGCAGCTGGACAGCAAACTGCATAGTGTTTGTACATTCCCCCATGTTTCTGTAGTTTTTCCTGCTGGTGCCCTTAACTCTTATAGCCAGAAACTGATTATCTGGCTCCTTATGGAACAGTATTTGTGTCCACTGTTATTAAATAGGAAATCAATGAAAAACTTCAATGGGGTGTGGCCTAATGTGAATAATAAATTAGCGTCATTGTTTATTATATATTATTCAATAGTCAATGATGTAATGAAGTTTCAATCTCAAAGGTTCATAAACACTTCAATTCTAAGCTAGGAAACTGAGAAATATTTCACATCAGTTTGATAACCCTTCACTTGCTAAGCACTTAATTTCCCCTTATATTTCTCTTCAGAAGTGATCAATAGGATTTTCCCATGTACTCGGCATTAGCATTTTTATCTGGTCTCATTTTATTCATCTAGATGCCGTACCTGTTTGTGTTTGTTAAGTGTCCCCATCCATTCATATTTTCCTTAATCAACTTTAATGCCTTAGCTGGATTTTGCAAAAGGTACTCCATTTGGTGCAAGCCGTTGGCACACTGCAGAGGCTGCTCTTCTAATATAATGAAGCACCACTAGACAGGCCAGTCACTTGTGGCAGGTACCAAGGAAATTTCAATAAAGTAAACTCTTGGTATTATCAAAATTATACATTTGGGGCTGTTAGCATGGCCTAGAAAAAGATGAGGACAGGCTCATCTCATTAAAAGAGAAGAAATAGTGGAATTAGCTTGAATCTAATTACAAACCACACTATCTAATGTAAAAACATGACTGTTTTTTCACTCCCATTCATTTTGACTAGTAATTAGTTTTGGCCTCTAAAATGCCACCCTTTAATCATCCAAACACAGATGTGATTTGCCGTGCAATTTAATCTTGCTTTAATGAAGAACTAATGGACGCATTGCAAATTACTTTCCCCGTTGGAGAAAAATTCTATTTCCTGCTTTTCAAAAGATCAAGAGTATCTTGTGATAATAGCCTGAGCAGTCCTGGCAGCCTAGCTGTACAGAGCAAACAAGCTCTTTTACTCAACTCCCAATTCAATGGAGAAAAAGAGGCTACAATTAGCAACAAAGCAGGGGAAACGCAGCATTGCAGCCGAATCACTTTCTGTAGCTCAACCCCCGGCAACCACTGCCTTGTTAGCGCCAGGGCTAAAGTGTCAGGACGAACAATGTGCCGTGATAAATTACTCTCTTCAAACAGCTGCACTGCTAATTTTCAATTATACTCACAAATGGCTCTCAGATTGGAAGAAAATGGAGTGCATGGGGCGAACAGTAGCAGATTTTCATGTTTGTTTGATGGCGAGTTTGGAGGTGTGAACATTACATCTTGGAAAGTAACGGTGGTGTGAGGGATTTGGGCTTAAACTCTTGGAAGAGCTGTTGACTTTGCTTTTGATGTAAGATATTCCTTCCAATAACCCAAGGGGATATTTATTAGAGGCGCTAGTTAATTACTAACTATACCAGTGCTTAATAATATAATTAGTGGCTCACTGAAATACAAGTTGGTTTTGACCTAGCATATTCTAACAGAGGTTTATGGTTAAAAAACTTAAAGGAACAGCACTAATATCTTAAGGATGGCAATATATATTTATATATACACATATTTATATATTTTTTTTAATTGTCCTATTTTTGAGGCTATAATCCAAAGTGCTGATGCTGCCCACTTTACTCTGTATAACTAGCAGCAACCCAACTTCCTAAAAGGCTCCTGGGGGTAGAAAAAATTGCCACCCTCTCCAGATATCAGTTGCTAGGGATGGCACTTTTTCACAATTGTTGAACATAGCAGCATGTATTAACATCTTATTAAGATATTTTTTATGTGATTTTGAAGTGGCTCAGGCATAGTAATGCATAGTAATGCACTTTCATTACAGGTTTTTTACCTCAAAATCCTGAATTTCATTTCCCAGCAATATCAATGGTTGGCTCAGGGCACATGGGGAGAACAGTAGGACTAAACCCGACACATGCACTGGCAAAAGAATGGAAATCTAAGCCAACCACTTGCTTATAGGTATGTACCACTCACAGAATGCAGAAGACAGCATTGCCAAGGTTGCTGCCATAGGCAGCAAATATACTGTTCAACGAAAAAGGAATCAAATGTTGGTGGAGCATCTATGTACATTAGGCATATTGTAGAATCTTAGCAATCTGGGCTGCAGGGGGATGCCTAGTGCAGATAGGGTCAATTTGATACTGACACAATAAACTACTCTTCAAAATATGAATGTACATTAAAAGTCCCCTATATGTCATGTTGATTGTTTAGTATGATGTAAGAGCATCAGGAAATGCTTTTAAGGCAAAAATATAAAGCAATGTTGTAATATATTTAAAAAACAGGCACATGTAGGAGGCGTAGGGGGGAATTTTCAGCAAGAGCTTTTCCACTTGCCGAAAATATCCACCCTACGCCTCGTCTGGCATTAGCCTAATATTCCCTCTTAGTCAGGTAATTAAGTGGCAGCTGAGATCTGCCTGTAGAGGTAAATGGGGTGTGCTCTAAAGGGGTTCTCTTGTAGGTCTGGAGAGAAGACACAGTTCTGGCTGTTCCCAGAGTGTGAGCCTGGGTGGTTTTGGCTTTTCCTAGTGAGTGAGAGGAAGCCTGAGAGAAAACCAAGGGGCCCAAGGAGCCTATGACAGAAAGGGTGTCTAAGATTGAGAGACAGAGAACCAAGGGGCCTGAGTTCAAGAGCGAGTGCCAAGGTTGGTAATTGTGCCTGGAGAAAGGCAGTGTTTGGAGAAAGTGTAGCAGTGAAGCTGACTTGGAAGTAGGCTGTGTGGACGAGTGCCAGGGGGTTGGTTATTGTGCCTGAAGAAAGGCAGTGTTTGGAGAAAGTGTAGCAGTGAATCTGACTTGGAAGTAGGCTGTGTGGACGAGTGCCAGGGGGTTGGTTATTGTGCCTGAAGAAAGGCAGTGTTTGGAGAAAGTGTAGCAGTGAATCTGAATTGGAAGTAGGTTGTGTTGCCTGGCTGGTAAATTTGTGGTTGTCCAGAGTCTGAAAGAGGCCCTGGGGTAGTCAGGAAGACTACATTCTCCTGTGTGCGAGAGACTATTCTATATTTTAATGCAATATAAAGAGAAGCACCCTTGTTGCTGAGTGGAATAAAGTAAAGTCTTATCTTCCTGAATATTTGTGTCCCTGTCTCTTCTTTGCATAGGAAATCCAGTTGCCTACCATTTCAAAAGCTAATTTTCCCACAAAGGTTTGATAAGAAATGTAAATATTATGTAAATATATGTTCAGCAAGGCAGCATTTTAAAGAAAAGCACTTAAGGGACACTAGAGCTACCTCCAGATCCAGCATAGAGCCAGTTCCAGGGTTCTTAAACATCAATAGGTAGAGTAGCCCACTCTTCATCAGAAGGGCCAGAGTGGGCAAATTGGTAACCATGTAAATGCGCAGGAACATGTTTGGATGCAAGTACCTTAATGATATGTGTATCCCTCATGGCTTCTTATATGTGTGTTACATGTAACAAAAGCTCTTAAAGGAAGGAAAGTCATTCCTTTAATAGAATAGTAACCCCATTCCAACTATTTGCACTTGCACTTTGCACAGAATAAGTCCTATATTTGGGCACTGAACCCGGGTCTCTAGTGTCTTTTTATTTTGAATTTTTGTACCAGAAAAAGCTGTGATGACATCACACAACACCGACATAACATTGTGGCAATGGGTACCGAAACACCATCTTGGGAGAGAAGCGGAGGAGCACATCCGACATTACCCTAATTACTTAATATGTGGCACACAGAGACCTCAAAATATAAATATTGCATTATGGTATTCATGGTGGACACTTTGCTCTGCCCCAAAAAACACCACACACTGAGTCATGGAAACACTTATCAGTTGCACACACAACACACAAAATGATGCCACTACTTATTGCATTGAGAAGGCAGGTGTACAGGGTTCCTTGTGCTGGAGCAAGCTATGCTTTGCACTTTGTGCCTCAATGTAGGTACAGCTGGCAAATTGGGCACTGGACTTGTATAGATGATCCCAGTTGGGTGTAAATACATTGAGGCTTACATTTTAATTTCAATAATTCTGTTAATAGCAATCATGAATAACGCTGACTTTTTCAGTATGTTGCCTAATATATTTTTAGTGTACTCCAAAATGTCAGATCCTATTTGTCAGAAACTATACTGTGGTGAGTGAGGAAAGGTAAGGTGAGTCCTTCAGGCAGGGGCTGTTATAAGATGGAGGAGGCGTGGACAGGACATAGTGGGCGTCGACCAGATGGTAACAGCAAGGGATGGAGCGGGCGTAGATCAGATGGTAACAGCAAGGGACGGAGCGGGGGGGCGTAGATCAGATGGGAACAGCAAGGGACGGAGCGGGCGTAGATCAGATGGGAACAGCAAGGGACGGAGCGGGCGTAGATCAGATGGGAACAGCAAGGGACGGAGCGGGCGTAGATCAGATGGGAACAGCAAGGGACGGAGCGGGCGTAGATCAGATGGGAACAGCAAGGGACGGAGCGGGCGTAGATCAGATGGGAACAGCAAGGGACGGAGCGGGCGTAGATCAGATGGGAACAGCAAGGGACGGAGCGGGCGTAGATCAGATGGGAACAGCAAGGGACGGAGCGGGCGTAGATCAGATGGAAACAGCAAGGGACGGAGCGGGCGTAGATCAGATGGAAACAGCAAGGGACGGAGCGGGCGTAGATCAGATGGGAACAGCAAGGGACGGAGCAGGCGTAGATCAGATGGGAACGACAAGGGACGGAGCAGGCGTAGATCAGATGGGAACGACAAGGGACGGAGCAGGCGTAGATCAGATGGGAACGACAAGGGACGGAGCAGGCAAAGATCAGATGGGAACAGCAAGGGACGGAGTGGAACAAGGCAAGATCAGGCAGAACAGGACAGAGCAGACAAAGGCAAGAACAAGAGTGAGGACTGAGGAGAGGAATGAGGAGTAAGGATTGAAACAAGAACAAGGCAATGGGCAAGGAAGCAAGAGAACAAGGCTAAGAAGAACAAAGAGAAGAAGAAGTAGGACAAAGGAGCCAGAACAGGAACACCAGCTAGGGGCAGGCCACAGTGCTAAATGATTAATGTTCAGGCACTGAGTGTGAGGAGGGCTGGGCTTATATAGGGCAGAGTCAGCCCTGATTGGCTGACCCCACCTAGCCAATAAGGCTGCTGGGGTAATGTTATGAAGCCCAGGACACTGGTGAAAGGGATTATAAAGCAATCCCCTCTCATCGGCTGCTCTCCTGGCTCAACAGTTAGAGAGAGCAGCCAGGAACCAGTAGGTCCTGGGATCAAACCCCAGCAGAGCCTTACACTATTGAGTTTATGTTTAAGGTGTGCTTGAAAGTAGCCTACCTTGAACATGTGTTAAGTACAGAAAACTGCCAGGCACATGTAGCCTTCAGCTTAGCAGCATTATAGAGCATCAGATGATGATAGCAAAAATGATAATTCACACAGTGTCCATATACAGAATGTGATAACTAATAAAGCAAGGTTTAATACATAAGTATACACACTGTTAAGATGGCATGTCTAGAGGGAAATAAAGAGGGTAGGCAAGTTAAAAATGTGAACAAGCACTGCACAAAGCCTTTACAGAACATCTAACTCTACTTGATTTATCAAAAAGTGAGTTTAGAGCTTACTACATAGTTTATCATTTGATAAATACGCTTCTGAAAATCCCATAGGAGTGAATAGAACGTGAGTGAGTTTTTATGTATTCATTTCTAAACTCAGATTTTGATAAATCTGTTCCTAAATATTACAGGAGTGTTACTGTTGTGTAAATCATTAAAAAAGCTAAGGGTCGGAAGTGTTTATCTCAGTATAGACATAGTATCCCTGCAAGGGCCTAGCACTGTTGTTGATTACAACTGAAATCAGATGGAGACAGTTCTGCACATTTTGTCACTGCCACTTTTCCAAAGAAATCTAAAAGCATTGTGACCCCAAGCATTGAAATGCCTTTATCCCCTTGTGCCTTTTTTCAGTTAGGCTGGTAAGTTAAGAGAAATGTTTTAGTTTTCAGTTTAAAATGTTTTGGGTGTATTAGAATCTAAATAACAGGCTTCCAATAGATCTTATGGTAACTAGATTTTGTACAATTGTTTCTTTTTTTCAAATGTTTAAGCTGTATTGATTCTGTACATAATTCTGGTGCTTTTTTAGTTAACTACAGGAATGGGACCTATTTCCTGGATAATAGATATTTTTATAATTTGGATCTCCAAGCTGTAAGTCTACTTAGAATCACTAAAACATTAAATAAACCAACAGGATTGTTTTTCCTGCAGTAAAGATAAATTATATTTTAGTTGGGATCAAGTACAAGGCACTGTTTTATTATTAAAGAGAAAAAAGAAAATATGTTTTAAAATATTTAATTAAAATGGTTTCTTGATATTCAGAAATTTCTGGATAATGCATCCCATACCTGTTCCTGCTATTCAGTTGGAAGTTCCTACTATGAAGAAATAAAGAAACCTGAATTTTTGAAAATGAAACTAATGCACCCACATTACTGTCATAAAATATTCTGTATATAGGAACGTTTTTGCCTACGTGTTTTCTAAAGTTAAATACAATGGTTTTCTGAACATGAATTTTTTGATGTGTAAAGTCATATAGTAGCCCCAAAAAGCTGTGTGAAGCAGATTGCTGATGTGTTTATAACATATTTTACTGATATTTTTTATAAAATGGGCAATAGAAATAATACCGTTTTGAATACTTCCCAAAGAGTATACAAACAGAATAATTAGCTCAGCTGTAATTGAAAAAATAACTAACACTGATATTTAAAAATATGTCCCAAATGCACTGAGTTGAGTTCAGAACAGAAATCAATACATTGCTTTGCAGAATCTTGCTGGATCCTTTTGCAGGAAAGGGCTTTTTAAAGCACAGCCGCCCCAAGTCTATTCAATATGCAGTTGTATTTTGCTGAAGTGGGATTTTCTTCTCCTGGTTTATAATTGTTGCAGATATTTAAACCTCAGCCATTCCAGTCTAGCTTATGCTAAGCTTGTTAGTGGCATCTGATGGTCCCCCTGATAGATACGCAGCATTACCATAAATCTGCAGAATTAATGATGATGTTCGGAAACATGCTTGAAAGTGGGTGACGGAAGAGCGCAATTTGGATGCTCTGAATATTTTGATAACGTTATATTAAATGTTTGTAATCTACTTATGGCTCAGCTCAGAGAATATCTTATAGTTGTGCCAAACCTTTTATAATAATACCATCTGAGTTTCCCAGGACTACTGTACTAAAAATGATACATTTACTTTCAAAATAAGTGTGACAAGATAGTGATTAAAGCCACAGCAAGCCCCCTAATGTAATAATAAAAGAATAATAATTATATATTTTGTGCAATGCTAGGAGTCTTTTTGTGGTACGTGACTTTTGAAAATGTTCACAGATTTGTCCGCTGTATTTTGCTTGCTTGTTTCTTTCAGTGATCTTGGAAAAGAGGATTTAGTCTGTGTTTAAAGCTTACAAAACAAAGCAGCTCTATTAATGAGTTATACATTTCTAATATTATCAACCGTTGTTTTTCCCCCACTTATACTTAGTCAACCATTAACCACAATAGCCTAATAAAGTGCATATCTGTTACCAGTGAAAAGTAAAAATGAGAAAATGATTTTAGAAAACTCAAGTCTGCTTTTATAACATGCCCATTCACCTCCACTGATGATTATTAGAAGCAGTCCATGAGCGGTGTATCTAGGATCTAACTTAAAGGGAGTCTGTCTAGGGAAAACACATTTTTTTTTACAAAACACATCAGTTAAAAGAGCTGCTCCAGCAGAATCCCGCATCTGTTTTTTAAAAGAGCAAAAAGATTTTTTTTTTATATTTAATTTTGTAATTTCGCATGGGACTAGCCATATTCTTCATTTCGCAGGGGCCACAGCCATGTGACTTGTGCTCTGATAAATTTCAGTCACACTTTACTGCTGAGCTGCAGCCGATCAGCAGAACAATGGAAAGGGAGCAAGATAGCAGCTCCCTGACAACTGCCGATATCAGAATATTACTCAATAGAAAAACACAGAGTCCCAAGTTCTTCTAGCAAGTAAAATATTACTGCCAAGATGTTAGGGATGTTATGGTCTCAAAAAAAAAGAATACATTCCAAATGATTTAAGCTTAACTTATAGGTACGGTAAGCTGTTTAAATTAAACCAAATAATTTATTTTATGCCTTTCAAGTCAACCACAATTTCCAGGTCTTTTAGGTATTTTGAGACCAGTTCTTTTAAATAATAAATTACAAATAAAGCAAAATAGCCTTATTTGTAATTTGAGTTATATTATGCTTATGTTTAGGTTTAGAATGTACATGTATCTATAACCTCCTAACCCTTAGGGTTGCATACATAATGGGTGATGTTTAAAGGGGTGGTTCACCTTTACATTAACTTGTTAGTATGTTATAGAATGTCCTATTCCTAGCAACTTTGCTGTTGGTCTTCACTTTTTATTTTCTTACAGTTTTAAAATTATTTGCCATCCACTTCTACATCTCTTTTTCTCTGGGAGGCTACAATTTATAGTTATTTTTACTTTTTATTACCTATTTTTCTATTCAGTCCTATTTATATTTCATTTAAACCAATGCCTGGTTGCTAAGGTAAACAATACCCTAGCAACCAGGTAGCTGCTACATTTCCAAACTGGACAACATCTGAACAAAAGGCTAAATAACTGAAAAACTACAAGAAATAAAAAAAATGGAAACCAGTTGAAAATTGTCTCAGAATATCAATGACTATGTTATATTAAAAGTTAATTTAAAGGCGAACAACCCCTTTAAGGGTCCTGAACCATTACTGATTATAAGGGTGTAGTATATATGATCATATGACTGTAAAAGGGCTCTAAATATACAACAGGCACTTTAAATATAGTAATGAAGTAATAAAAAAAACTCCCCCCATTTAATAAAATAGGGAGTCAGGGTATTTTAAAGATCCTCTTTTTTAAACTATGTTGTATGACAAAAGTCCAAAATATGATTCAATTGGAATAATCCTGTGCATAAAACACTGTGAGAATCTGTAGCAGGCAGATAGGCAGGGTCGGACTGGGCCACCAGGGCGCAGCGACAAACACAGGTGGGCCTGGCTCTTGTGGGTCCCGGCAGCCCAGACCAGATCCCTGCAGGGTGGGGGTCGGACAGGTGGTGGGGGCCCCTGTAGGGGGTGTAAAGCCCGCAGAGGGGACCCATTAGGGGGTGCAAGGGTCACTGAGGCAGTAGCCCCAGTACCCCCCCAGTATGACCCTCAGATAGGGGTGTTTAGGAAACTTCTGGTTTCTCTATGATCACAGCAGTAGGCAGAACACCCTATGTGCCATAGCGCTTACATTTGACGTTTGTACAGACCAGCAATTAGCTTAAAACAACATAACACAAATGTGAAACGTCAGTTATAGTCATTCTACTATATATACTATAGTATATACATATATACTATATATAGTATATTGAGCAAAAGTAGGATTGTAAATAAGCCCTCCCCCACAAATTTCTCCCTAAATAACCTTAAGGCTGATCCCCCAGAGGGGCAGCCCCACATTTTGGGAAGCATAGCCATACAGGATTTGGGAGAAGTATGTGTCTGCAAATGTATGTTTGCTGCACCCCATTTCAGCCAGCAGTATTATTTACCATCATTTCTGCATTGGAACCAAAGCCTCCCTGCTGCAGAAGGGTCATCTTTAGCAGTCAAGGAGTTAAAGTTACTTAAATCTACTATTTCACATGCTATTTCAGCTGTTAAATTGTTCCACTACAGAAAACTCTACCAGTAATGAGATACTGTCTATGGTGGCAAGATTAAAACTGCAGTTGCTAGAGGAGGACATTGCATGTTTATGGAATCTCCATTTGCTGGCTGATGTCTCAGACTATTGTTAACTTCCAAAAATGCTCCAGGTAGCTGCAGTTTGACTGTAGCCTGAAAAGCTTTAAGTTACTTCAAAAAGAATTCCAATCAATTAATATATATATTATATTATTATATATATATATATATATATATATATTGAAATCCCCCCTCCTTATAGAAGGAAGCCCATAGTGTGAAATATTGTGAAAAACAAGCTTACTGCGAGTAGATGTACAATGTATTACAAAGACCAATGTTACTGCAGAGAAAGCATGGTAAAGAGTTAAAAATACCAAAAGTTATTTTAAGGTGATTTTGTGCAAAAAAATGTTTAAGGTGGTTCCTCATTTTGCCTTTTATTACAGTATTTTTTACCACTAAGATATACATGCTAGCAGATAAAACAACCATGTCCCTAACCTGTACCATTAGACTTGGCTAATGGGAAACATCACAGGGGAAAAATCAGAACCTAACCATTTTTCAAAGTACAGTGTAATCACTTGTGCAGTGAATTTAAAAATACATGCCACAGAGGTTTATAGAGCAGCACTATGGAGTTCACTGGCCATCAGAAACCAAATCTGGAAGTGCAATTCTGAAAGAATTAATCAAGTTCTAGAGACGATTACTTTATTTGCTTGTTTAATATCGGTATATTTCCCATGGCGCCTCCTTTGCCTGCCGCTGTGGGAAACCTGTCATGGAAAATAAATGATACCATTACAAATGGGGAAAAGATAAAATATAATGGCATTGTAACCTACTTACTACTGGTCACTTCAGTTACATGCACTAATCTATACCATGGAATTAATACAATTATAGCAACCACAAAGTGATTTAGGAGAAGATATGTTTGAGTTAAGTTTGCACAGCAGTTTATGTTCTAATGGAGCCCATTCTGTAACTGAATAATGTCAGGGGGAAAAAAAGGACATTATATCTCAATACAGGTATGGGATCCATTATCTGGAAACATGTTATCCAGAAAGTTCCAAATTACAGGAAGCCATCTCCCATAGATTCTATTTTTATCAAATAAATCATATTTCCTTTTTCTCTGTAATAGTGAAACAGAACCTTGTACTTGTACAAAGGTGGCAATACACCTTCAGATCTGCTCGCTTGGCTTGGCGACACCTACAGGTGCACAATATTGGGCGAATCCAGGCTAATTCGGATCGAATTAGAACGACGGGTATAGGCGAAGTCGGATCGGGGACTGCATTTTTTTTACCTGCCCGATCGATATCTGGCAGATTTCAGGCCAGATATCGGTCAGGCAGGCCTGTCAGCAGTGCCCCTACACGGGCCAATTAGCTGCCGAATCGGTCTAAGGAACCAATATCGGCAGCTAGAATCAGCCTGTGTATGGCCACCTTAAGACACACTTAATCCTTATTGTAGGCAAAACAATCCTGTTGGGTTTTTGTAATGTTTACATGACATTTTTTTAGTAAACTTAAGGTATGGAGATCCAAATTACGGAAAGACCCTTTATATGGAAACCCCAGGTCCCATACCTTTACAACAGATATTACAAAAGATTACAAATGACATTTTTCCATTTCCCCATTGCACTATTACATAGCAACCAATCTGACATTTGCAGGGGCGATTCTGGACATATCGCCGCCTGAGGCGGCTCGTGGATGCCGCCCCCCCCTCCCCGCTCCCCATCGCTTACCTTCTGAGCGCAGGAGCGGGTCCGGGGGCGGTGAGATCGCTAGTGCAGAGAGCGCAATTGCGCTCTCTGCACTAGAAGAGCCGAATTTCCGGTTTAAAAACCGGAAATTCGGCTCTTAAAGTTACCAGGAGCGGCTTTTTGCCGCCCCTGGTAACTGGGGCGCTTCTGCCGCCTGATGCGAGTTTCTCAACTCGCCTAATGGCAGAAGCGCCCCTGGACATTTGCCCTCAGTATTCTGGATAATTGTGATTACTGGCTGGTTGTTATGGGTTAGTGTACTGGGGTCAGTTTGCCCATTTTTAACAAGTGAGCCTCACACTTATTATAATAGTTTCAGAAAGTGCTGATATCTGTGCACATATTGTTTTAAATATATATTAATTGTATTGTAATTAATTATATTAATTGATATATATATATATAAATGATACATAGATATATATACAGGTATGGGACCCGTTATCCAGAATAATGGGAAGGCCATCTCCCATAGACTCCATTATAATCAAATAATTCACATTTTGAAAAATTCAAAGATTTCCTTTTTTTCTCTAATAATACTGTGCGTCAAAAATTATGCGACAAAATCGTATTGTCGCAACGAGTACGAAAGTTTCGGATTTATTCAAGTTTCGGTATTGTGACTTTCCTTGGGCCAGGTTGGAGCTGCAGAGTGCCATTGAGTCCTATGGGAGACTTTCTTTGGGCCAGGTTGGAGCTGCAGAGTGCCATTGAGTCCTATGGGAGACTTTCCTTGGGCCGGGTTGGAGCTGCAGAGTGCCATTGAGCCCTATGGGAGACTTTCCTTGGGCCAGGTTGGAGCTGCAGAGTGCCATTGAGCCCTATGGGAGACTTTCCTTGGGCCAGGTTGGAGCTGCAGAGTGCCATTGAGCCCTATGGGAGACTTTCCTTGGGCCAGGTTGGAGCTGCAGAGTGCCATTGAGCCCTATGGGAGACTTTCCTTGGGCCAGGTTGGAGCTGCAGAGTGCCATTGAGCCCTATGGGAGACTTTCCTTGGGCCAGGTTGGAGCTGCAGAGTGCCATTGAGCCCTATGGGAGACTTTCCTTGGGCCAGGTTGGAGCTGCAGAGTGCCATTGAGCCCTATGGGAGGCTTTCCTTGGGCCGGGTTGGAGCTGCAGAGTGCCATTGAGTCCTATGGGAGACTTTCCTTGGGCCAGGTTGGAGCTGCAGAGTGCCATTGAGTCCTATGGGAAGCTTCCAAAATCATGCACAGAAGGATCAAAGTCAGAAAGGTTTTCCTGCTGTTTGTGATTGTTCGGATATGAAAATTTTGTGACTTTTGGATCGCTAATACGATACTATCATGACTAATACGATTTTTTCGTAAGCATTTTCGTGATATTTGCAATCTTCAGAAATTATCGTATTTAATCCAAATTTTTCCCATTTTGGGATTCAAACTTGTACTTTAATGAATAGACCCCTTAGATATACTTGTTCTTTATTGGAAGCAAAACAATCCTATTGAGTTTATTTAATGTTTAAATTATTTTTACCAGACTTTAAATATACAGTAAAGTTTCAAATTACGAAAATACCCCTTATCCGGAAAACCCCAGAACCCGAGCATTCTGGATAATAGGTCCCATACCTGTATATATATATATATATATGAATATATATATATAGATTATTAGTTTATTTATATGTGATATTATATAAAGTTGGTTTGCATTGCTAAGAAGAAAATAAGTAGAAACTGGAAAGATGAAAACTGTTTGCGCAGAGTGGCAGCTTTAATAAATGGCTTGAGTTCTTACTGGGCTGTTCCATTCTCTAATGATATTATATGAGACATCCCATCTCATCTAATCTGTTAGTAAAATCCTCAAGTCACTTATGTCAGTCTCCAATGCAAGCCAAATGAGTCTCTCCAGTAATAAGAAGATTCCGAGAATTAGTTTTCGTTTTGCAGAAAATTGCCATCGGGGCTGGCACTTTTATCTAAAAATTTCACTCGTGCATAAGCAAAAAACTCATATTATTTGGTTACATTCCATCAGTATGAGAAATAACATTGTGAAAATTCTATGCATGCTAATGATATATAGAAATCCACCTGCTTTCAGATAAAAATGAGTTTAATTTTCTGTTGCCCACTGCCTGGTTGGCCTTTCATAAATTACTTATGCACAGCTATTATTAAAATAGAGGGAAAGCAAATTAGAAAACCCTCCTATCTCTCCTTTGGATTTAGCCAAGGCACGGCTGTGACAGCCAGAGTCAGCATTTTGTACAAATTCCGCTCACTCGAAAAAATTTTGCATCTCTATACATTTCTATACCGCTGTTGTAAACGCTCTGACCTGCCTTCTTACCAAATTAATCTAAATCCTTCCTAGTTTAATGGAATACTCAACAGTCCTGCTGATATATATTAATATATATTTATTGGTTCATTTGAATTCTCATATTTTGTACCATGTTTTCAGTTCCACTGTTTGATGTTAAAAGTGCCTGCTTTGAACAATTCTAAGATTAAAATATATATTTTAGTGCTAGGCGCGTTTGCATATTCTGTTTTCCTGTGAGTCAGCAAATACTACAGCCGATTTAAAGACTTTTGGCGGCCAGTAATGTTTAATTGGATTTCACTCACTATTTTAAGGTCAGTACAACACTCTTTATGAATGACTACCTGACCCCTTGACTTTACATCTAAGAATTATTTTTTTTTTTACTTTAAAGGTATCACGCCCTCTGCTCCTATAAATGTACTCTATTGTAAAGGAGAATTCTAGTCAGCTCTTTTGACACTTGTGATGTCAGCTGACAGAAAATAAATCCTATTACCTGGGTGATTAGAGATCACTTCTGAAATGGGAATTTATTCATTTAAATGGATACTATGCCTTAATCGCTTTTAAATAAGTATTTATTCATAGTTATATGATAGTGTTAGGCTAAAGATGCACTTTTACAGATAATGGGGGTCATTTATAAACTGTGCACAGAATTATTTGCACAGTGAACATATTTGCCCTGCCCGTGTTTATAGTTATAAAGCTTGACAAGACTGAATGAATATTTATGCGTACACTCTGTGTCCGAAACTGATTTAGAAAAGTGCGAATCTATATTCGCAAAGAGAAAGTTGGCTCTATATTTGTGCATAATAAATGCGCACAGAGGGCATGATCATGCAAATTGCAATCTCATTTGCACATTTTTTGTTCACAAAAATGTAATGTTTCTATGATGTATAAGACTGGGTTTTATTGTAGTATGTTTGCTATCAGCTCTGCTCTTCTCATGAATCAAAAATTGTTTTCATATTCCTTATGTTTCAAATGTACCTAAATCCTACAGATTGTAAACTCTTGCAAGTAGGACCCTTTAAATCTATTCTTGCTTTGTAACTCTTGGTTGTTAGGGATTCTGTTACGGGAATTTTTTTTTAAAAAAACACATCAGTTAATAGGACTTCTCCAGCAGAATCCTGCCTTGAAATCTGATTTTTAAAAAAACAAACAGATTTTTTTATATTTCATTATGAAATTTGACATTGGGAGACATATTCGTAGTTTCCCAGGCTGCCACAGCCATGTGACTTGTGCTCTGATGAACTTTACTGCTGAGCTGCTGGAGTGATATAACCCGCTCCCTTTCCCCCCCAAGCAGCCGATCAGCAGAACAATGGGAAGGTGGCTGCTCCCTGACAACTGCATTGCTAAAAATGCTCCCATGCCTAGTGGTAGATATTAGAATAGCACTCAACATTAAAAAAATCCAAACAATAGGTTATCTGAAAGCAGTTATAATGGGTAGCGCTGGCTCATTCTGAATGCTCAGACTCAGGCACAATGCACTGAGATGGCTGCCTACTCACTAATATTACAACTAAAAAAAATACATTTGTTGGTTCGAGAATAACATTTTAAATGGTAGAGTGAATTATTTGCTATGTGAACAGTGTAATAAAGTAATATAAACTATTCCATAAAATCATAACAGGGGGCATACAATAAATTATTGTAAGACCCCTGTTATATATCATACCCCCCAACTGTCCCACTTTCTGCGGGACTGTCCCGGTCCCGGGCGCATCCCACTGTCCCGGATAGTTCAATGAATGTCCCACAATTCCGTAACAGATTACGGAAATGCGGGACATTCATTGAACTATCCGGGACAGCGGGATGCGCTGGCTGGAGCCGAGCGCTCCTGCTTCTTGTGCGGCTCCTGCTCCTTATGCAGCTCCTTGTGCGGAGGCGACAGGCCCTTTTTTATGGTTGCGCAACCTTATAAAAGGGGGGGCACTGTGTATGGGGGACACTGTCTGTGGGGCAATTCTGGGCACTTTCTATGGGGGGTACAGTCTTTGGGGGCACTGTGTAGGGGGGCACTGTGTATGGGGGCTATTGTCTATGGGAGCACTGTGTATGGGGGCTACTGTCTATGGGAGCACTGTGTATGGGGGTACTGTATATGGGGGGCACTGTGTATGGGGGCTACTGTCTATGGGGCAATTGGGGGCACTGTCTATGGAGTCAATTGGGGGCACTTTCTATGGGGGGTACTGTCTATAGGGGAACTTTCTATAGGGGGTTCTGTCTATGGGGGTAATTAGGGGGCACTGTGTATGGGGGGCACTGTGTATGGGGCCACTGTGTATGGGGAGCACTGTCTATGGGGGCTACTATCTATAGGGCAATTGGGGGCACTGTCTATGGGGCAATTGGGGGTACTGTCTATGGGGCAATTGGGGCCACTGTCTATGGGGTCAATTGGGGGCACTTTCTATGGGGGGTACTGTCTATGGGGGCACATTCTATGGGGGGTACTGTCTATGGGGGTACTGTCTATTGGGCCATTGGGGGCACTGTGTATGGGGGGAAAAACTGGTACATAGTTATAACTCACTTATAACTGACTGCCTTCTATCTATATTTGTATTTTATATGTAGGAGTTGCTATATTGTTTTCCTTAGGAAGTACAATATGAGAATATAGCACATTTTGTTTCCCTGATCATGACACACACTGCAGAACATTCTGTCAAAATCCAGAAACAACAACACTAACAGACTTAACTCTGAATAGAGGATTCTATACATTTCTTACAGTATCTGTTTCTTAACAACCCTAAAGAAAACATAATAAACAAGGAAATAGCAAAATAGCATTACTTTAAAGTGGGTGAAACCAGAAATTGTTGGTGGCCGAGGCTTATTATAAGAGTGGTTGGGGCTTAACTTTTCCCAGACTTGAATAACATTCCCCTACTTTTTTTTACCCTGATTAAAGTATGGCTGAGCTATTATAGTAGATGGGCACTGGTAGGGGATAAAAGGTTTAACAGCATGATAGGCACAGATGAACACCATGGTTGCCGCGCTAGTATTCTCCAGTATCTTAGCAAAATAGCCATATGAGAAATGATGAGAATTGTAGTTCCATAGATCACTGGTAGTTTGTTACATTTGACATACATGTTTGTACATCTTTGTATGTCTAAGATTGCCTAAATGTAGGACCCCGATCCACTGCCCTGCACAGCCAGAGATTTGTCTGTTACTCAAAGCTGGGCCAAGTAGTATTGGCACCCTGCATGTTGCCCAGTTTGCACAGGAGAGGATGCCTTGGTTTTGTTGCAATGAAGACATGTGCATCTGTTGCCCACCCTAGTAGCTGTGTGCTCCCAGGCCAAAGAACCAAACAATTGTTACAGTATAAAATAAGAATCTGCTATTTCCCAACAATTACACTCGGATGATTGAGCTATGGCAGAAGAAATATAATATACACATTCAGATAAAGTAATATGTATTAGCCTTATTTAGCCAAATATACAGTTTGGCTTTAACTTAGTAAACACATTACCAGGCCTTGAAGCCTCAACTGCAAATTGTGAATAACATATGGTTGGAAGTTGCATCTAGAAAAACACATAGCTAGAAGCAATACAGTGTATAATAAGTATACTTAGATGCTGCATTTAAACATTTACTGGGCTCTAGAATCACCAGAGGGTGCAATCCATACATTCATTTGGTCACTATTTCAAGCAAATGTATTACTAGGACTCAGAATCACTGCCCAGAAAAAACAGTAGATCATGAATAAGTACCTACAGACTTGCTGTTGATTACAAAACGTGTTATTATACCCAAAAAACAAAGCAAGACACCAATTCCACAGCTATTAACTGTATTCTGATTTAATAGAATATAAACACAATTCCTAGAGTGCCTTACCTAATGTGCCTGAAGATACATTTAGGGCTTTAGGGTAATTGTAGAGTCTCTTGATATCAATACTTCTTAACAAATTATATTTCAAGTAAGGTAGTCATCTCTGAATTCTAAACTGCTCCATTTGAAAAAAATTGAGCATCAGCATTTAGAGGGGGTGGGAAAGGAGGCCATAAGCATCAGGTTCTAGCTAAAATTCTAGCTAAAAAAGTAGACATTTTTGGCATCAATAACTATTTAGCTGTATAGGTTTTGCAGAATAGTATGGCAAGGAAATACTTGCACACTAATTATGGGTTTTATGTGATTAATACATTAATAATTATAGGAGATACATATATCACAAATTCCAATAAAACCACAAGAAAATAAAAAGATTGATGCTAAAAGCACAATATAAAAGACTCTAACCAATAGTTATAAACACCCACTTACACATGCCTTATATAACTACCCTTTTACTTGTGGGAATCCATTGTCTCGATTCCCTGGCTCTTACTGTGCTTTCCATTTACTTTGGCATGGTTATATACTGGATCTGAGCAGTTCTTCTGTTCTCTGGTTCTGTTTTCCTTTGGTCTGATGAGTCCTCCTGCAGATGCTCTGTCCTTTTTTGTGTTTCTCCCTTCTGGCTCCATTCTCCCTATACCTACTTTGCTTATACTGATTACCCCTCTTTCTAGCCCCTCTTACCTCAGCTTATGTCTTTATCTAATTTATTACTTACTTACTAATATTTCCAGGCAGTTCAGTGGTCAACAGTATATTGTATTCAATGGCAGGTAAGATTGAAGGCATCAGACCAGTGCCTTTGTTATCTATGAAATTCAGCGGTTGTTTGCTGCCCTGGTCACTACAAAACCAGAATAAGTACTTTTACTTTGGACAGAGAAAATAAAATGCATATCTGATTTTTTTAACATGCTACTAAAATCTTACAGTGGGACCACATACACCACTGCCACTGGACACCACAAGATTAAAAAAAAAAAAACAACAAAACAAAACAGTATGGTTAGTGTGCATGTGTATAATAAATTGTTGTGTGTACAAAAAGTTTTGTGTGAAAACACATTATTTCACACTTTTCCGGACCAACCCACTTTTCTGCTACCACAGTTTTTAGAAGTGTGCACAAGAGCTACTTTTTGTTTACCACAGTTTTTAAAAGTGTGCACAAGAGCTAATTTTTGTACAAAAAAAGGCCCTTTTAATTAATTAATTTACATAATGGAAAAAGAGTTAAGGTGGCCAGGACAGGGGCGCTCAGGCAGCAGCGACCAGCAACTCATCTCGGGCAGCAAAAAGCCGCTCCTTGTAAGATGAAATTCCAACTGAATTTTGGATCCTGTAGTGCAGAGAGCGCAATACGATCTCTGCACTAGCTATCAGGCCCAGATTTGCGGTGATGCCACAATGGCCCAGGCCTAGGGCAGCATAAATTTTGGGGCGGCATGTTGCCCAGCTACACCTCACATACGGAGCACTGGGGACGGGACACAGAAAACTTTTCAAAAAAGTGAGACACTTTCTTTTTTGCCCCATAAAATGCTAGAGCTGTGTAGTATCACCTCCCTGAAGTTACTCACATGTGAGGCAAAAGAATTCAGAGAACTATTTTCCATGCCAGAACAGTCCTTTATCTCCACATTAGATTTTTGATGTGGAGCAAGGATTCGCAAAGAGAAAGTGAGAGATAGTGCTGAGTCCTGATTCTCAGAAGAATAAATAAAAAATCATTATCTTTTTTCCAGCCGTATGCGTCGATACCGCTTGTTAAAAAATAGCAATGAATAATAAATCAGTCCCAACATGTTCTGCATAAGACTGGAAAGGAACAGCTCCCGCTCCCACCAATTTATCTGCCACAAAATAATATTCACCAGTATTGAATGCAAATGTTACTGTACATTTGAACTGACAAAACTTTCTATCTGGTATGACATCCAGACAACAATCTTGGTGCACACTGAAGATAAAGAATGTGTTTTAGCACCTTCATTTCAGGGTAGTCTTGCAGCATTACGGGGAAAAGATAGTTCTCTAAAAAATATTACTGCAAAAATCTAAACACGTGAATTAAACGTTGTACTGATGGAAAGGAACTGAATTTGACCCCTGAAAGCAGTAAAATCAATTCTGACAAACTTACTCCTGTAAAAACCCAAAAGTGTTCGTCAAAACACTCCTCTGACTGTCAGGAAAGAAAATTCTGCCAGGAAAGTTTCAATAAATGTGATAAAATACACATTCCCTAGTATTAATTATTATACATTTGCTCCTTGGATTTTAAATGATGGGCTTGTCTTGCAGATAAATAGTTAAAGATAAAGTTAAAGATAAATGTATTGCAGTTCAAAGGGGAAAAGAATAGCATTGTCTGTCTCGTTTCACTTAGCAGGTTGGTTTCTTTCTTTTCTCTCATTATTTTGTTTGGATTTGTTAGAAAGAAGCATAGCAGTCACATTACTATTTTACCACTCTTGGGCTTAAATCATTAGTCAAACAATACATACAACAGTAGGGGGATTATTTATCAAAGTTTGAATGTACATTTTCCCTGTGATTAAAATTTCTTTGAGCAAAAACTCGAAAAAATTTGAATTATGGTTTCAAAAAACTTAATTGCAAAACTTGTGTCTAAAAACTTGTGAGTTCACATAGAAGTCAATGGGAGTTGTCCTAGGCAAAATGTATGTTTTATTTGTCACTTCAAGTTTTTGAAATTCAATGAATTCAAGTTTTTGTTTTTTTGTGGTTTAATTGGATTGAGTTTTTTTAATTTTGAACTTTTTAATAAATAAAACAAATATTATAGTTTCTTAAATTTCAAGTTTATTAAATAAAAACTCTAACATTTTTAAAATTGATATATAAGCTTCCCTGTATTCTTAACGGAACAGTAGCACCAAAAAATGAAAGTGCATAAAAGTAATTACAATATAATCTACTGTTGCCCTGCAGTGGTACAACTGGTGTATTTGCCTGAGAAAGACTACTATAGTTTATATAAATAAAGCTGTGGTGTAGCCATGGGTCAGCCATTCAAGCTGGGGAAAAAAGGAGAAAAGGCACAGGTTACATTGCAGATAACAGATACCACTGAATTATAGTCTACAGAGCTTATCTTTTATCGGCTATGTAACCTGTGCCTTTTCTCCTTTTTTCCAAGCTTGAATGGCTGCCCCCATGGCCACAGAGCAGCTTTTTTTTATATAAACTATAGTAGTGTTTCTGTAGCGAACATACCAGTTTTACCAGTTCAGGGTATATTTTTATTACTTTAAATCACTTTAAATCACAACACTATTTGTTGGTGTTACTGTTCCTTTAAGATAAAACCAGGGGCACTTTTTTAGAACATTCTGCTATTGATTCCATTTCATTTAAATTCAATAATTTTGCATGCAGTGCAGCCCAGCATTTTTTAAACATGCCCTGATTCTTCCTTTAATCTTGTAACTTTATCTCAAGAGCATGAGAACAGGTTCATTTCAGCTGGTTTCCCAAGACTGTGTGCTATCCCTGATTTTATCTGCGTGGTGGCTTCCCCTTACAGCCCGTGCCTGACATGTATTAATAACTCTAGAGCAGACAATTATTATTTTTGGTGTCTAGGGGAAACACAAGACACTGTGTGATAGTCTGTCAGCCATCTTTCAGCACATTCAAAAGCATTTTTCTCTAAATGCAAAGAGAAAACATTTGCTACAAATTTAGCACACACATTTGATTAAGTTGGTTTTTCATATTTACTAAAAGAACATTTGTTTTTTCAGGATGTCTTTTCTGTAAATAAACACGTTGCTGAGGAGAGAAACCATTTTCTGTTTAACTGTTTTCTTTAAAATAAAAATTCTACCGGAGAAAATACGCTAAAAGTACTTTTTGGCCCAGTGGATTCTATTTATTGCTTTTTGGGACATATAATTTTGGGGACATGGGAAGACTTTTACCATTTTGCCAGTTTAAGACTTGGATTACACAACCAATTTTTGTTTTACTTATTCTTTAAAAGCTTGCAGCTGATTTGCAAACAGAATCCCTTTTCTGCACCAACCAGCATCATCAAAAGTGTCTGGACATTAATATACATAAGAAAATCCAATCAAAAACAATATTTCCATATACAGGTATAGGACCCATTATCCAGAATGCTCCAGTATTCCGGATAAGGGGTCTTTCTGTAATTTGGATCTCCATACCACCTCTAGTAAAAAAACTATAACACATTAATTAAACCTAATAGGACTGTTTTGCATCCAATAAGGATTAATTATATCTTAGTTGGGATCAATTAGAAGGTCCTGTTTTATTATTACAGAGAAAAAGGAAATACATTTTAAAAATCTGAATTATTTAATTAAAATGGAGTCTATGGAAGACAGGCTTTCTATAATTCGGAGCTTTCTGGATAATGGGTTTCCGGAAAACGGATGCCATACCTGTACTGACAAATTCTATTTCATAGTAACTTTCGTGTCTGTTGAAATGATATTGGAAAAGCATATTTGTTAAATGTTATATAGCCACTTTCCTGTCTCTGTATTGAAGCTGATGTCTAGCAATTCAGTTTCTGAAGTAGCTGGAGTTATTGCTTCTGCCTAACAAAATTAATTTTGGTATTTAATCGTTAAAATGTCCTCTGATGCTTTTTATACATTTAAACACCAGTTGCCTTTATAGGGACACTGCTGTCAGATTTAAAATGTTATCAATGTGCAAATAATGTGTAAAGTTGCGTTTGAGGGAAAAGTACTTCTGCTGCATAGTGCTACATGTGCTTGCATAGAGAAATCCATTTTTCTGGTACTGGTGTGGTGTCTATTTCCTTTTTGGCAAATTGCAAAAATCTGTCTTCTTTTATTTACATTAGTGTTTCTAGATAAACAGTATCAGAGCTACTGTCCCAATAGCACTCAAAGACGTATTCATATTGACTCAATTCTAACTAAGATAAAATTAATTCTTATTGGAGGAAAAACAATCCTATTGGGATTATTTAATGTTTTATTGATTTTTTTAGGTATGTAGATCCAAATTATGGAATTCTGTATAACAGGTTCCATACCTATACACAGCACTATGCAGCAGAGTAAATTAATAAACAAACAAGGGTCTGTTACAATAACAAATACAAAAAAAAAATACAAAGTACAGTTACTTATAGCTAAGTTTTAAAGAGACAAGAATAAGGTGATCTCTGTTGCATAGAGCTTACAATCTAAGTTTGCTGTTCAAGATGTCTGTGTGATTTGACAGTGAGAGTAAGAGATCAGAGGCAGGGTACCACTGGACTTATAGGCTAATAAATACAGTGGTGTTTGCCTTCTAAAATGAAAGTTATTAAGTGTTGTAGAAATGGTGTAGCTACAATTAAAAATGTCTATTAAAAAGCTTTGGAAATTTAAAAATGTATGATCTGGTTAGAAAAATTGAAGTATTTGGTTTTTTTGTTTCTTTTTTTTGTTCCTGATGATTTTAATGGACTTTACAAGTGTAAAATAATTGTGTAAATGTAGGCATCCTTATACAGATTTTATGTGCAAGGGAAACTTGACAGTCTTTTACATGCCACAGATTTATAAATATGAACTTTATGTATCCCAAACTTCCCATTTCCATAATAATTTTGAATAAGCAGATATTTTGCAGTCATTTACTGCCACTAACTGTTACATTTATTCAGTTAGTTTGTAGCTTTGGCCAGCACAAGCCCAAAATGTATAACATGTAAGAATATAGGAAGGCTAACCTCTGACGATGATTAACTGATTAACATTCTAACCTTCATAAATGTAAATACAATTTGTTATTGTTTGTGATATTGTCATGGCACCGTATACTCAAAGTGATTGTGAGTCCTGTGCGGGTATGTACTGCTGCATTGTGAAGCCTAACTGTGTCTTGTTTGTTAGACTTTTAAATGACTTCTAACCTCATTGTTCAGACAGGGAGAACATTCTGGGTAAAGTCAGGCTGAGAAGACTGTTATATCTATTTGATAATGGATTTTACGCAATTGCCATGTACTTCACTTTGCCTAGGCAGACGTCCGTTAACAGATGAGTAAAAATAAACTCAGCCTTTTATGTATCTGGAACAAAGGAAGAAATAACTGCAAATTTACAGTAATTTGCCTTTGTGCAAATAATACTAATCTAATGCAGTGTTTTCTGGTACAAAGCAGTGTTTAAAAACATTAATGGCCCCCATTTGTTATGGCTGTAACCTGGAGAAGGCATGGAAAAATCAAAGCAAGACAAGAAAAAGACTGATTTGCTTTTATTTTCTAGCCTTGTAATGCGAAATCCACAGCCGCTCCTCTGCACCGTGCTGCAAATTCATCATTTAGAATTTACTCCTTTGATTTTATTTTACACCTAAATATTGGTTAATCTTTAAATATTAGCTGTTAAGACTAATAAGGTTTACTGTTAATACGGAGAACAGTAAAGTGTATTTTTTTCCGTTAGTCACTTAATCCCCTAATGGTGGGCAGTGTGTTACTTTTTCTGCCTATATAACAGGTTAAGAGAGAATGAGGGTTTTTTTATCAACAATAAGGGGAAATAAATTATTGTACAACCGCAGAGGCCAATTATGCATGTGAACATCTTCACCTTTAATGGGAAGTCTGTGGATGAAGGCCAAGCGTCTTCTCATGAATAAGGTCTTAAGCCATTAAATCACTGGATAACACAGGATATTGGTCATTACTTTCCACATGAACAGTTCATTTTGTGACTGTACAACTGGGATGTGAATGTATGTTTGATCAGAGAGTCTGTCTCCTCAAGGCTGATCCCTGTTTCATTTATTTATTTTTTTGCGTGATTTTTTTATTCCTGTTCTGCTCCACTCCTTCTCTCTTTATGTTTTGAATGTATCCAGTCTGCAAATTCAGTGATGCTCAACTGAGCTAAAGCGCTTGGAACAGCCTGTCCAAGCTGAAAGATAGTCGCGCCCTAGAATTGAATGGTCTACATTAAATAGCTCTTCACTCTACAATTTGCAATTTATTTAAATGCACTCTTGAATAATTATTTGAAACTGGTGTAGCCTAGGTTATATTTTGCAGGGAATTTAGATTAATCAGAAGAATAATTATAATATTTATGGAAACGTACGAGTTTGTGGCTGACAGATAAAGTATATATTATCTTGCTGACTTACAATAGGGTCAGTGAATAGTGACTCACAAATTAGCTCTGCACTTTGTTTCTGACCAGAATAAAGGCAGAAATGGAACAAAAAAAAAATGGTGAGGATTCTCCTGCTGTATAATGTGAAGAAACAAGGTGATCTATCATACAGAAATGTAAGCCGCTGGTTACAATTTTCTAGGGCCCCCAGCAGAGTTCTGCAGTGGGTCGGGTACCCACAGGTTACCAGCAAGAAAAGCGGGTACCCTGCATATTGTGGCAAGATTTTAAGATGCAAAACAGCAGGTCACGTGTCGGGTCAAGGGTCTTATCCATATTTCTTATCTTATATTACCTATATCATCTATATTTTACTCATATATTTTACTTTTTAAAAAAATGTTTTACCCCTGCCACTTCTGATAATGTCACTTACAGTTTGTAGAAACAGCTCTTCCTGTTTAATGGTGGTCATGAATTTGGCTGCAGATAAGGTGTTGCGAACCGAGTAGCGGGTCAAAGCGAGTAAAAATGTGGGTTGTGGGTCCGGGTCTCAAAAATTGGTTTTGCGCAGATCCAAAACTGTTAGAGATCATTTTTTTTTTAAACAGATGTGTTGAGACTGCTCATCAGGGCCGGAACTAGGGGTAGGCAGAAGAGGCACCTGCCTAGGGTGCAACGACTGGGGGGCTCCAGGCAGGAGCCTCTCCTGCCTACCACTTGTCCACACTCCCTTCTCATTGCCCTCACTGATTGTCATTACGCGGTGGGGGCAATGACCCTTCACCCCCCCCCCCCCATCCACTTGACAGAACTGCGGGAGGTGCCTAGGGCGTCTGGTCGACTTGGCCTGCCCCTGCTGCTAATCATTCAGTATTTGCTTCGGGCCCCTATATTTTTAGAACTTGCAGCTCTCTATTCTCTACTACTCATGGGGTTCTGTAGGTAGCAAATACCAGTGAACAGATAATTGAGGGCACTTGTTTTTATCTAGTGGTAGTTTCTTATGTGTGTGCAACACAGTGGGCTTTTTTGCAATCCTGAAGAATCTGATTCTGTCTTGTACAATCATTCCTATTATAATAAGAAAGGGAATGGGACACAGCATTGCTGGAATTCTGCACGTAGACTAGAGTCAGCTGTTATTCAGCAATAACTGTGCATCTGTCACTATCTCCAAAAACTGAACAATCTCATGTTGTTTGAGGAATGTACATTTCCATATGTTATTTCCATTAAGGTTTAATACCAGAAAATGCATTTCTCTGCTTCAGGAATACTTACACTGAGCACACCATGTAACTCTAACGGCAGTGTTATGCTGCAGTACAAATTTATAAAAATGTATAAAATACCTCAGTCAACTGAGCAGTTTCAAGGGTCTCAAGGAAAATGTACCCTGCTTTCTGTCATGTCACTTTCTGAACTTCCAGAATCCACAGACAAACCATGATAGTGTATTTCTGTTTACAGGGACCATTTTCTTCATCTTGTTTCATTGTGATGTGATGGACTCTTAGACTCAAAGTCTCCAAGTTCCAGGGAATCTGTGCACTACCCACTAAGCAAAGTAGAGGCACTACAAGTCCTATAAGTCATCACTGGCATGGTTGGGTGTCAGGTGATTTCAATTTTAGTTCATGGGGGCTGTTTTATGGTGCATGGTTTGGGTTTCTTATACAGTTGAGTCATATAGCTCACACCTATGTTAAAGATATTTTAAGTTCACTCTTATCATGCTACCATACATTGCCAGTGTAAGGTGCTTTCCACAGCGCTGTACAAAAACAGTGTTTATACATACCGAATTACAAACAGATGAACATACAAAGCAACCAATAACTGATGCAAGGTCCCTGCCCAAACAAGCTTACAATTTATCAAGAGAAGGGGTTGAAATACAAAGTGTGGGAATGGGCAGGATTGAAATTAGGGAAGGTAAGAGATGTAGCACAAGATATTGCTTTTAGAAGCCTACTGAAGTTGTGCTAAACTTAATAAGGGTAAGCTTCTCTAAATAAAGAGATTTTTTGAAGGCAGAAAGATTGGGAGAAAGTAAGACAGAATGAAGGATAAAATTCCAGAAAAAAAGGTGCAGCCCTTGCAAAATCTTAAATGTAAGTGTGTGAGGAGGTAATGAGAGAGGAGTTGAGGAGCAGGTCAGTAGAGGAGTGTAACAAGCGAGATGGAGAGTATTTAGCGATAAGTTCAGAGATGTAGGTTGTTTCATAGATCACTTTGATCAGTGATCCCCGACCAGTGGCTTGCGAGCAATATGTTTCTCACCACCCCCTTTGATGTTGCTCCCACATTTCTGGCTTGGAGACAAGTTTTGGAAGCACAGAGACACAGTTTTAATCCAAGCAGAGCCTCCTGCAGGTTAGCAGTCCCCATGGGGCTACCAGATAGCCAATCACAGTCCTTATTTGGCATCCCCAAGAACTCTTTTCACTGCCTTTTAATTGTTTAGCATAAATCAAACACAATGGCAGATTTATCAATTTTTTAGTTGGATGAATAAAATGTGAGGTTTTAGAAAACAGTCTTGTGTATAGTCATGGTTGGATTTTTCAGGTTTTTTCACAAACTGAGAAAAAAAGCACAAGCTCAGTTTTTTATAAATCTGCGCCTAAGGTTAGCTTTCCACAAGCTCCCCACAATATGTTCCTGGAATTTTGCCTATTTCTCCTCACAGAACTAACTGTAAGTCAGTTAGGTTTGTGGGCCTCCTTGCTGCAAACATGATTTACGTCCACAAATTTTCAATGGGATTTACGTCTGTGCTTTGTAATGGCCACTCCAATACATTCACTTTCTTGCTTAAGCCATTTTGAAAATACTTTGCATCACTGTCATGCTGGAGGACAGAGTAGGTTTCTGATAGATGTCTCAAGGTGTTGCCCCAGAATTTCTACATAACCCTCATTTCTCATGATGATGTGCACCAGTCCCTTTTGAGCAAAACACCTCCACAGTATGATGCTGCCTCCCCATGATTTACATTTCGAATGCTCTCTTGATGGATCCTCCATCCTCTTGTGTCTTTGACTCTTAACTTATTGCAACTGTATCTTGTATTTATTTGTATTTATTGTTATACTTTGTATTTATCTATTATTTTATTAACCCCCTGTTTGTATTAATGTATTCTACTGTACAGCGCTGCGTACATAAGTAGTGCTTTATAAATAAACATACATACCTTTACCTTTTTGGAAATTATTCCTAGGAACCAGACTTGAGGACATACACAAGTTAATTTTTTTGGAGTTACTTGGATTTTCTCATGGTATTAAGGGGAAACATTAATGGAAGTGGCTCAAAGGTAAATACAGCAAAAGGCGCACTCCCATTTAATTAAGATATTTGGCCAATCAGAAGTCATTACAATACATTTTGGAATCTTCAAGACAGTTTAACGAGACAGTCAACATAGGGGCCCATTCAATGTACAAATGCGAATCCTGAAATACGATAATTTCTGATGATCGAAAATGTCGCGAAAATTCTTTTAGTTTCAATGCGAAAATTTCAGGACTTTCGAATCGTAAGTATGAAATTCTCACATTAAAAAGATCGTAAACGTATTGGTGATCCGAAAGCCACAAAATTTTTGTATCCCGACGATTGTAAACGGCGTAAAACCTTTTCTGACGTTGAAACTTCAATGCATGCTTTTAGGACTCAATAGCACTCTGCAGCTCCAACCTGCCCGAAAAAAAGTCACGATACCGAAGCTTGAATGAACTCTGAAACTTTCATACTTGTTGCAACAAATACAATTTTGTCTCACGAATTGTCGCGCAAATTGTCACACTAAGGGGCTGATTTACTTACCCACGAACGGGTCGAATGGAGTCCGATAGCGTTTTTTTCGTAATGATCGGTACTTTGCGATTTTTTCAGATTCTTTACGAATTTTTCGGATCCAATACGATTTTTGCGTAAAAACGCGAGTTTTCCTATCCATTACGAAAGTTGCGTAAAAAGTTGCGCATTTTGCGTAGCGTTAAAACTTACGCGAAAAGTTGCGCATTTTTCGCGTAAGTTTTAACGCTACGAAAAATGCGCAACTTTTTACGCAACTTTCGTAATGGATACGAAAAACTCGCGTTTTTACGCAAAAATCGTATTGGTAACGAAAAATTCGTACAGAATCCGAAAAAATCGCAAAACATACGAAAAAGTCGCAAAATGTTCGTTTTCAAGTCGGAACTTTTCCAATTCGGGTCGGATTCGTGGGTTAGTAAATCAGCCCCTAATTGTCGCATAGTAAGAAAAAGTTGCGGAAATTATTGAAAAAAAATCACATAAATTACACACAGTTATAAAAGTTCTCGGAGTAATCGGAACCAATCGTACATTGATAAATGGACCCCTTGGTATATGTAAACTTTTAACCCACAGGAAATTATATACAGTATATATGGTAAATAAAAGCTGAAATAAATCAGCCTCTAAGCTGTTATTTTGAAAATACCTTATAGAGAAATAGATATATTACTTCACTTATCACAGGTGATGTATGGTTAGATGAAAAGAGTGAAGTTGTAAAAAAATTAAGTTGAGGATAGATGTATGTAATCTTTATAATATAACTATAAATGCAGCACACAGTTCCTGACACAGTCCACTGCACTACAGTGGTTAGATGGCCTGATTTTTACACCACCCTTGTTAAGTTTCACACATTTCTTTTGTATGAGATCACCATTTTATTATAATCTTGTCCACAAACGTACAGCATGTTGTACAATGGGACCACAACATAGAACAAGCTGGATAGCAATGATTTAGAGTGCTTGAAAGGCTTAACTAAGCCCACTTCACTATTTTTGTACCTATTCTGGCATAAATCTAGTATGGCTAGAAGACTTGGTAAAAGGCAAGTATAATCAACTGTTTGCATAAATTCATATATACAATACAAAAACGATTTTTATAACAAAGCAATATCATCCACTTGAGCTATATTTACGGATACAATTCTTGTTTTATAGGCTCATAAATAATATTATTTAATTTAAAATACTATATGAACGGGAATACACATTAAAATGTCTTACGTCCGTGTGCTCTTTCTTTAGTCTTAAAAATGTTTTTAGAAAGCAGGATGGAACGCAACATAGCGGGTGTTGGAAGGGGACTGATAGAGTTTGCTACTCTGGGCCAGGCCCATCCAAAGATTTTTTTTCCTGGCGCAGAGTAGTTATACAGTTGGTGCCTAAGGTGTTCAATAAGTAGAACAATTTGGATTTTTAACCAAGCAAGCTGCAGATAAAGCTTAGTGCTTATTTAAAAGTAAATTGAAATATTGGAAATCTATATAAATCAAATAAAAGTGAGTGTAGTAATTGTCTTTATATTCTTTAATATATTTATAAAGGAGAATGGTGAGTGTTTCTTCATTATGTGTAAGAACTTGTGGTTTATTTTACATGGTGAAACACAGTATAATCTGATGTTTTGGTCCCACCTGGGGACTTTTCTCAAGGTTTAACCACCAGGTGGGACCGAAACATTGTATTATACTGTGTTTCGTCATGTAAAATAAATCACAAGTTCTTCACATATATACTGTATACACTTTAAATTTCCTTGTGAATAGTGTTGCTGCTTCTTGGGTCTTTACAATTGTATTGAAAAAAGTATTAGAACTAGCTAAAAATGTGTCTTGGCACGCATATAAATCAATAGACAAAAAATATCATAAATAGGACCCTTACTTCCATACATTCACTCACAGCGTTCAGCTATGATAGTGCCAGGAATTCTGAATGAGTACTGGCCATGCATATGTGATAAGATTAATAATAAAAAATATAGACTTTTGGCACCATCTACTGGAAAGAAATGTTTATATACAAGTTACAATTAGGTATCATTTCATAGTGTAATTTAATCTTTTCTACTGGATATATAATTACTTGCAAATTGTATTGCAAGGACATGCCAACCCCAAAAAATATTTTTTTGCCTAATAAAAGAAAAGATAATTCTAAGCAGCTTTGAAATATATATTTATTACAAATTTGTAATGGTTTTTAAGTTATTTATATTAATAATTGCTATTAAAAGCACTGCTTGCCCTTTTCTATTCTCTGCCCTGGTGGCTCTGGCATTTGAAACAATGTAACACAAGCCACAAGACTGACAGTCTTGCTGGAGGAGACTGGCTTTTGCAACATTGTTTAAAAATGTCCCACATCTAAGGGTGAAGGCAGAGAAGCGAATCCGCTTCCATACACCACTCTGTGTGCACTAAAAGCTATGGCATCAGCCCGAGTGTGAGCACACAGAGCGAAGCAGATCGGATCGCGGTTGGCCTGGAAAGGGTTCGCTTTCGTGTTTTCCAGGCCGACCGCGATCCGATCTGCTTCACTAGGGCTGCTGCCATAGGGTTTAGTGCAGGCACACAGAGCAGCGTATGGAAGCGGATCCGCTTCTCTCTGCCAGGCAGCAAAACGCAGGGCTGAGAGAAGCGGATTTACGCTTTGTCTGCCCTCACCCTAACTGTAAACAAATTGTTCCAAGGATAGATTTGCTACCTTTCAACAGCACCCACCCTTTACTACCAGTGAAGTAATTGTTTATAGAATTCCTAGCAGTTGTTAGTATGAAATATTTAATTGTTGTTACAACGTTACAACAAAAACAACTAAGGCTAATGCCACATGAGGCGTAGGGCGGATAAGCACACAATCTTTCCACTAGATCAGTGCTGTCCAACTGGCGGCCCGACCCCCCCTCTGTGTGGCCCCCCACCTGTCTGGCTGCTTTGATGGCTTACCTTTGTGTAAGCTTTAAATGGTATCAGTACTGAGATTAACTGGCCCCCTGCATGGTTCTCACCTCAGATTCAGACTGTAATCCTCCTGTATTGTTTAAACATGTAATCCCCTGTGTTGTTCACACCTTTTAATCCCTGCATTGTTCACCCCCTGCAGTGTTCACACCTCAGGCTCAGGCTGTAATCACCCCCATTGTTCACCTGTTCACACCTCAGACATAGGTACTGTAGGTACCTATGTAGGTACTGCCTAGACTATGCTGCCTGTGTGTATGGCACACACAGGGAGCATAGGGTAGGCAGAGTATGTCACACACAGACAGCATAGGGCAGGGAGGGTATGGTACACACAGGCAGGGTAGGGCAGGCAGAGCATGGCACACACAGGCAGCTAAGGGCAGGCAGAGTATGGCACACACAGCCAGCATAGGGCAGGTAGAGTATGGCACACACAGGCAGTATAGGGCAGGGAGGGTATGGCAGACACAGGAAGGGTAGGGCAGGCAGAGCATGGCACACACAGGCAGAGTATGGCACACACAGGCAGCATAGGGCAGGTAGAGTATGGCACACACAGGCAGGGTAGGGCAGGCAGAGTATGGCACACACAGGCAGAGTATGGCACACACAGGCAGCATAGGACAGGCAGAGTGCCTGTGTGCCATACTCTGCTTGCCCTATGCTGCTTGTGGGAGGTGAACCTGGCAGGGGTTTGTTGTGGGAGTTTGTTAGCAGTTGGAAATAGCCATGAAATGGTCCCTAAGGTGTGTAATTATGTGCTGGGGGTTGCTAAAAGTCAACAAATAGGTATTCAACCGCACAGCCCTTAGATCAGGCTTGATGCATCAATCCTCGCAAGGCACACCACTGAGCCCTTCAATACAATGCGAATATAGAGGAGAGCACCATAAAGCAGAATTTTTTCTGCAATTTTTTCAGACCAAAAAACACAACATGTTTCGGGCAATGTGACGCCCTTTATCAAGTGACACTTGATAAAGGGCGTCACATTGCCCGAAACATGTTGTGTTTTTTGGTCTGAAATAAATAGCATTTTAGCAGAATTCTGCTTTATGGTGCTCTCCTCTATATTCGGATTGTGCTGGGGGTTGCTCTGCTATCCACAGGGGAGGAGGAGGCATATGGAATTTAAGGGTATATCTTAATATGACATAATATAATTCTTTCACATATGAATGACGGTTGATATCCCCACAGTAAGGAACAAGCATTTGGGATTTTGCTGTGCTACCACCATTGTGATAAAATAGGTGTGGTTTGAAGTGGGTGTGGTTTCAAAAAGGGGAGTGGTCAAAACTGGCTTCCATTAGCGGCCCTCCACCATGTATGCTAGAGAAATTCCTGCCCTCGGCACCGCAGAAGTTGGACAGCACTGCACCAGATGTCTGAAAATCAGTATTCAATCAAATTATTTTATGAACCCAAAGAACAGCATTGAATCTCATTCAGATATATAACAACAATATTTAAATCTATTTTGATATCATGGCACATTACTGACTTCCCCCCTTACATGCAATATATGGTTGAAGAAAAGCAATGAAAAATGTTTTGAAGTTTTTTTAATTTCCTTACAAACCAGCCTCTGAACTCATATTCTTAAAGGAGACATATTGGATAAATGGGAAAAAACGCTAATTTTGTAGGCAATTATGAATAATATCCGGTGCTGGTTTCCCTCTGGGCTAAACATTAACCCTATCTGTAACAATGGCCCCTTTATTGGAGCTCCCTATAGATCCTATCACTTCTCTGTCCGAGTTTGAAATGAAGAGTGGGCGTGTCCTAATGGTCCCTGCCAGAAGCACAGTAGGAGGGGGAGAGCCAATCACAGCCCTGCAGTCACACAAGCACAGACAGGCTTCAGTTCCCTATCAGGTCAGCCTAGCTGCTGATTGGTTCCTATCCTACAGTGCAGGGTACGGAGGGCTGCCGGCTCCCCATCTCATCCAGAGAATTCAGCCAGCAGGAAGTGGAACAGATGGGCGGGGCTAGTGGGGTTTTGGTGGAATTTCTCAATAAATCAGTCAGAAACACAACTTTTTAAGCACAATCCTTCTATATCTAGAGGAGTATAATTCCCTGGTACATTCATAATTTTTATAGGATATGTCTCCTTTAACCCCACTAATTGCTCAAAATGATCCCAAGCAGAAACCACTGCAGGTACATTTGTATCTGTCTCTGCACTGTAGTTACTCCTCAGCTATGTCCCTGAACTGCAGTGGTTATTATTATAACATATATGGAATTATATGTGCTTTATTTTTATAGAGATATTCTGCAACTGACATAATTGAATTCATTTTTATGTCATTTTAATTTTTTTGTGGGCAGGGTTGACAATGCTTTACATAATCCTCATGCCACGGATCTTCTTTCCTGTATCTCCCTGCCCTGATCCTTTGGCCTAGCCAACCCTCACATACATTTTGCTTGATGGCTGCCCTCCTGTTGCTGCTGTGTGTAGATGTATCGCTCCTCTGTGTTTTACTTTGTCTCCTTACAGCTCAATGGTAGTGAAAAAAAAGTCTGAAAAATTCGCTAAAATTTTACTTGTGCAACAATTTTTCCACAGCAAATTTTTTACATGCCCATTTATGCACCCGCGAATCGATGCCTGCAGAAATTTCGCTCATCACTACTCACTAGCCTCTTTTTAGATGGGGAAGGTGGCTTAGAGAGACAAAACTGGAACAAACTAGGGTTAGGGTTGCCAGCTTTTCTAGAGAAAAATACCAGCCTTCAATAAGGTGTTTGATTTTAAACAGGTGATCAGTAAATGCTACTGATTGGTTGCTATGGGTTACTGTGCCAGGTCAAACTTAGTGCCTTTTATTAAATAACCCCCATGACTAAGTAATGAAAAGAAGTGGCATACAGCACATAAAAACAAAAACGCACACAACTCATAAGTTCATTTTCAAAAATAATACTTTGACAAAAAGCTGTTTTTTTTGTTTTTTTTTTGTTTTTTTTTTTACTCTACAGCGCATGTTCCAGCCTATGTGGCACTCAGGGTCAGACTGGGCCACCGGGCCACCAGGAAAAATCCCGGTGGGCCCTGGCGGCCCAGACCCGACCCTTGCCGGCGCTCCCTCTGCCGACCGTTCCTCCCCTGCCGTGTTTAACTTGCGTGCGTTCAGGAAAGGACATTCGGGGGGGGGGGGCGGTCAGTGCCATGGTCACTTTTACAACTTGTATATTTCAACTCTTCAGCATTTAGTAATTAATTTATATACTGCAATTTGTGTGTTTTGGATATTACTATATAATAAAGTACATCATATATATAAGGCTCTGTATCCTTTTTGGAGATTTGCAAATGGCTGCCCTATCACAAATGATGTACTAGAGATCTTTGTGGCCATTCTTTACAAATCAAGCCTATAGCAGTAAATACAGAGTGACAGCTTCATGGTCATTGTCCCAGAACACAAAATGCAAGAGCAACTTTATATGCAATGCCTCAAAACACACTCCAGAATAAGCACAGTGCTGTTTCCTGACCCCAGAACGGGCAGAAATAGGGTTGGCACCTTTTGCTGAGGCTAACCCCGGGCAGTCGGGACGTGATGATACATGCAAAGCAAACTTTGCCTCAAAAACAGAGCAAAAAGAAAAAAGAACTGCAGCAACATTATCACATGTAACGCTCCTGGAGCACAATACAGACAGTGTGGGACTGGCCCATCAGGATACCAGGAAACTCCCAGTGGGCCCAGGTGTCAGCGGGCCCTCCTGCTCCTAACCAATTGGCCTACTTCATGGTCAGTCCCTATTTCTGAATGGGAACAAAGCGGAAGAAGTATAGATGCTAGCATGTAATTAACAATAATAGGAGAATAAAGATGTTGAGTGAGGAAAGGAGGAATAATAGTTTGGAGAGTGGGCCCATGGTGTAAGGTTTTCTGGTGGGCCCCTGGGGTTTCAGTCCGACACTGAATATAGAACCCACAGTCTAATGCCTTCAGAATACACGAAAGAGTAAATGCAGCAGCAATTTCAGGGGCAATGACACAGAAGATCTTGGCAACGTCTCTTATAAAATCATAAGCTATACTAGAATAATTAGTTAGAGGCACTGCAGTTAAAAGGGCCATGCAAACATACGTAGGAGTCATACACTGCGACTCACTAATAATCACTGGCCACAAGCTAAATGGCACGTTAATGCTTCTCTTCAAACCAATGGCTTCACTCGTTGTTTCGCTACAGGATTTGCCCCACTGAGTGGCTAAGCGCCGCCGCTGGAATGCGCACCATGACAGACTGCGTTCTTGCACTTCCTGGTTACAGAGCTTGGTTGCTAAGGGCGCTCACAACAACAGCGCAAGGAATTGGAACCGGGAGGTTGAACTGAAGCGCTCTGATACCGGGAGCCCCGCTCTCTCTCACCCGTTACACTTGGCGTTTCGCTTATAGGCGCCTGTTCCCGTTACAATGAACCGTAAGGTGCTGGACGAGCTTAGATGGGACGATGGCTATGCCATTCCCGTGGCCAATGCGGAGAATAAAACCCTGGAGGAAGAGGTGAGCAAATGGAAACCACGAACAGCTGTTTTTGTTTTTTTTAATCTTCACTCGTTTTCATCTTCTCTTCATCTTGCCCCCGGCCTGCTGCGTCTACTCCCCCCGCTGTTATTCACTCACAACTCCCAGCATTCATTGTCAGCCGACTCCCAGCCGGGATAGGGAAAAGCGCAGGGGAGGAAACATTGCTTTCCTGTATTTATAGCCATATTTATATCCCTGCCAGTCAATTCTATAAAACTATACACAAATGTTGTTTTCAGGCGTGAAATAGCTTGGCTGGCCAGCTATACTATTCCGTGTCTAACATTCTTTCCAATTGTATTAGATCTTGAGAATATTTGCCCATTACATAAGCAGCCATGTATGATACCATACCTTTATGTGCATGCAGGAATCTCTGAATATTCTGAGTGAGAGCTGGCAACTGCCCAGAAACATACCTTTCTCCTACACTTGGGCTGCACCAATCCTTTACTATTATGAATATTCAAAAATACTTTATTCAATCAAAATGCGATCTATAAAAACATACATATGTAGCCCACCCTTGGGAGAGACTAGTATATATGTATGGGCATTTTCAGCACACTGACAGTGACACCCGTACAGTTATACTGGTTTAAACAATACATTCCATTTTTATTAATCAAGTGCAAACAGAAGGGACCTGAATCAGCAGATGATTATTATCAGAGAATAACACAATATAAATCACTAAAATAACATTTAGGTTATAAGGAACACAAACACTGTAGTGTTATATTAACTCACTATTCAAATGATTAGTCGCCCCGTGACAAATCTCCCTTGTCGCGGGCAACTAATCTCCCCGAAATGCCATCCCACTGGCTAGAATGTAAATCGATTTCGGCGCCGCGTATGCCATCCCACTGGCGACGACAAGGGAAATTTATCGCGGGGCAACTAATCTCCCCGTCTGTCACAGCCCTTATAAAGTTGCTCCAAGTGAGTGGTTATTGCTGTCCCTTGTTAGCAGTATAGCGTTGGCAGCCCAATAAGGTGCATTCATTTAGGATAGACTGCTATACTTCCAGGAAAGAAGTGCTCCTAACTCACTGGATCACATTGTGCAGCATATTTGGGCTGACAAGATGTAGGCAGCTTTGATCTGCTGCAGAATCACCTTGGGCTCATGTGCAGTTTTCCAGCATGGGGCCTTTCTGCCAAACAGCATTTCCCTGTTTCCAATTAGGCTAACACTGATAACAGCTCTTCTAGGGTAAGAACCTATGGAACAGTTCAGTCGCTGCAATAGATCTCTGCTACCACAGACAACTAACAACTCCAAAATGGCTTTCCACCGGCAACAATAGGCAACAGTGGAAAGTCCTTCTCATCGTTTTCATTTCCGAAGTCACGCAAAGTTGTCTGAAGGAGGAAACTTTGTGCAACGTTGGATTACCAAAGCCATTTTAGAGCGGTTAATCGCACACGATAGCAGAGATCTATCGTGAGCAACTGAACCGCTCTGTGGGTTCTTACCCTTACAGGTGCTAGTCCAAAGCTGGGATGGCAGGTTCAGCTTCCCTCCACTCACTCTCGGTAGCAGGCTTCTACTGGATCAAGATCTCTGCTGGTCTGTTCCAGCCTCCTGCTCTCCTTCACTGAAGGAGTATTAGTACCTTGCAGTGAAAATAAATGTACAACAATTTATAAAGTGTCAAATATTTGTTTACTACTTTGAGGCATGTGACATATTTAGGTCATTAACAAAATACCTGTTTCTAAGCTTTAAAACGTTTCCATTAAGTGCAAAAGGCATGTCAAAGTAGTTGTTGATATAGTAACAGAAATAGTGAAAATAGTAACATGTATCTTAAGTACCATTGTTTTAACAGTATTTCAAGGACTGTGACAGATAAAAAATATCAGTGTATTTTCACTTATTTTGCCCCCAAAAAATGGAGTTCATATAGGTAAGGACTCAGCTGGCTAACAGATTTTAGTTATATTCCAGCTGAAGAGAGTACTTAAATAGTGATAAGTGGGCAAAATACTGTTAAAGGTGAGTCAAAACAAATGTCCCCTTATCCTGTTAATTTTTATACATGAGCGGTGTGAAATTTTGTGCAATATTTCAAAACTATTTCAGCAAACAGGCACATATAAAATAAACCAACTATGACATAAAGCACACACTTACCTTTTAGGGATACTTTTCACTATCTTCCCTTATTTTACACTTTGGGGCAGATTTACCAAAGTGTTAGATTAGAGCTCTTCTGTCTATTTTAGAAGCATATTTATCAAATCGTGACCTCTAACTTTCACCCATTGATAAATATGCTTCTAAAATCCTATAGGAATTAATTGAAAGTGGGTGAGTTTTTCTGTAGTGAGCTCTATTCTCGCATTTTGAAAAATCATTTTGTTGAAATAGAATGTTTTGCACTATATTTCTTCCAAAAATACTGTATGTTGTCTTTGTCTTATTGAACCTTGGTTGATTTGGCCAGGTGTATGATTGCATGTATGCAGTATTCTTTGGGCAAACATATTACTTTCTAGTTATCTGCCCTGTCCTCTGTGCACTACAAACATTTAACTGACTTATTACTGACCATGATAATAACTCGTTCAGTGCTTAATTGCAAACTTCAAAAGACAGATGGAATGGGCATAACATTTATATACATTATCTATCTATCTATCTATCATCTATCATCTACATGTGCAGCAATACGTACACTGTTGTTACTACTAAGAAGAAATAAAATACATTTCGGCTTTGTATGTATTTCATATTAATTCAGATGCAGAAGAAAGAAAAGGAAAAGATCCAATTGTCGAACCAAGTGAAGGGATTCGAAGAACGAATCCAAGCAATGGCAGACCATCTCAGGAATGTCAGACAGGAGTTGACATACACTCAAGTAAGAGTCCTGCAGTTTAGATAGCATAATGTTGCATGGCAGTGCTGCAATGAATGTTTAAAACCAAAAACACATAAAGGGCACCTATCACCACGGAGTTGCTTTCCCCACCAGAGGTGTAGACTAAGAGCCCACACTTCGGTTGGGGGAAACAATTTTATATATATTTTTTTTTTTTTAAAAAAAACAGCCCCCGTCTATTGGAGGGAGCTCGCAGTGCGGGCAGCCATGTTATTTAGCACACATGAGCCTATGAGAGCCAGTTTGGACAGACCATTCTATTTGATTATAGTCAGTCAGTCCAGATACATAATCCCACCTGCATTTGCCTCTTCTCAGTGTACATGAGACATCAGTAGTTCCAAATAAATAGATGAGTGACTAAACAAAAACAACATTTCTCTATTTTACATATTTTCTACAAGGAAAAATAGAAAAAAATTACCTTTATGTAGGGTATTTCTATTTTTATAAGAAAAATTAGGTGTTGCAGAAAGGACCTCTTAAATGTTCTATGCAAGATACAATATATAATGAAATTATTAACTGAGGTTAATGTATCCATGCAATCTGTAGGGTCCAGGATATTTATATACCAGTATGTTTGTAATATATTTTGTGTTTGCAGTGAAACAAGTAATAAATAAAACTTTATCTTTACAGTCCCTCGTAAGGGCCAGGGAAAATGAGACAGAGAGTGAAGAACACTTCAAGACACTGTCAGAAAGGGAAATTGGACGTCTCAAACAAGAAATTCAAAGGCTTGAAAATGAGCTAGTGTCCTTGAGAGAAAAGAAAAACAGCCATGAAGTAAAATTATTTTTCATCTTATTTGAAGCCAAAGATAGTTTTTTCTAAAGATGGTTTATAATCAGCAATGTAAACCTTTGTGTCAAAGTGTGGAGAAATGGTTTAGTCCATCCTCATGGCTAATAGCACACAGGGTGTTTTTGTTCATCAGTTTTATCCACCAGAGGTCAGTGGTGGAGAAAATGCCCCTGTATGCCAGTCACTGCCCCTGGTGTTATTGATTTACAAGACACACACAGATGAACCTCAACACAGAAAAACTCAAGTATGCCTTTAAGCATAGCCAGGCTGCTTGTCAGTAAATGACTTAAACAGCATTGACATGTGGAGAAGGCTATATGTATTGGTTTAAAATTTACTTTCCCTTTTTTGCTATAGTTTATACAGGAGCAGTGGCCAGCTCCATGTTGTAGCTCCCACCCTTTCCAGCTAAAGTCAGGTGATCCCAATGGAGCCAATAAAATGGCAACCATTTGGGGGTTATAACCTTGAAAGCAAGCATGTTGCATGAAAAAATCAGAGGGAATTGCTTTGACGTAGTTGGCCATCTTGAAATATAATGTAATATATGGACAAACAATCCCTGTTTTGCTTTAAGGGGAAGGCATCTCTTGTTAGCTTAATGCACAGAATGTCTTAAAAGAGAACTAAAGCCTAAAAATGAATATGGCTAGAAATGCCATATTTTATATAATAAACTGGTTAAAAGTGTCAGCATCTCTTTAGTAGTAATGATATAGATCAGTGCTGTCCAACTGGCGGCCCCCCTCTGTGTGGCCCCCCACCTGTCTGGCTGCTTTGATAGCTTACTCTTGTGTAAGCTTTAAATGGTATCAATACTGAGATTAACTGGCCCCCTGCATGGTTCTCACCTCAGATTCAGGCTGTAATCCCTCTGTATTGTTTAAAAATATAATCCCCTGTGTTGTTCACACCTTTTATTCTCTGCATTGTTCACCCCCTGCAGTGTTCACACCTCAGACTCAGGCTGTAATCACCCACATTGTTCCCCTGTTCACACCTCAGGAGCAGTAGAAACCCACAAATTATCCCTTCACCCTACAAAAAGAACATATACTGAGGTAGTACTGCAATTAAAAAGTTTTTTAATATATAGTTATTGTGCAGACTGTAGGAGCAGTTTCAGCATTGTGTCACTGTGTGCTGCCTGTGTGTGCCATACAGCATAGGGCAAGCAGAGTATGGCACACACAGGCAGGATAGGGTAGGCAGAGTATGGCACACAGGCAGGGTAGGGCAGGCAGAGTATGGCACACAGAGGCAGCATAGGGCAGGCAGAGTATGGCACACACAGGCAGGGCAGGGTAGGCAGAGTATTGCACACAGGCAGGGTAGGGCAGGCAGAGTATGGCACACACAGGCAGGGTAGGGCAGGCAGAGTATGGCACACACAGGCAGGGCAGGGTAGGGCAGGCAGAGTATGGCACACACAGGCCAAGTATGGCACAAACCAGCCAAGAATGGCACACACAGTCAAAGTATGGCACACACAGGCAGGGTAGGGAAGGCAGAGTATGGCACACACAGGCAGGGCAGGGTAGGGCAGGCAGAGTATGGCACACACAGGCCAAGTATGGCACAAACCAGCCAAGAATGGCACACACAGTCAAAGTATGGCATACGCAGGCAGGGTAGGGAAGGCAGAGTATAGCACACACAGGCAAGGTAGGGAAGGCAGAGTATGGCACACACAGGCAGGGTAGGGCAGGCAGAGTATGGCACACACAGGCAGGGCAGGGAAGGCAGAGTATGGCACACACAGGCAAGGTAGGGAAGGCAGAGTATGGCACACACAGGCAGGGTAGGGCAGGCAGAGTATGGCACACACAGGCAGGGCAGGGAAGGCAGAGTATGGCACACACAGGCAGGGTAGGGAAGGCAGAGTATGGCAGGTTTTTGCTGTACTTCAACCATTAATATGGGTATGGTCATGTGATAACACGGGTGCGGTTTCAAGTGGGTGCGGTTTCAAAAAGGGGAGTGGACAAAACTGGCTTCCATTATCGGCCCTCCACCACGTAGGTCGGAAAAATTCCGGCCCTCGGTACCACAGAAGTTGGACAGCACTGATATAGATCTTTACAGTTGTCACAGTAGCTTCCTATGTTGGATTCTGTTAGAACTGTCTGGGACAGTGCACATGTTCAGTGGGCTCTGAGCAGCTGTTGAGAAGCTAAGCTTAGGGGTCATTGCAAATTATCAAGCAGAAAATGAGATATGTCTGTCATATAAGATGATTCTACAGGGTTAATCTAAATTAATTACTAATCAGCCTTTTACTGTTACATTTATAGTCTATTTATGCAGTATATTGTGAGTCGGTCCCTAAGCTCAGTAACTAACAGCATCACAGAGTAAATGCAGTGAATAAGCAGAAAAGAAGATGGGGAGTTACTGTGGCAGGTCTTCCCTGTTAAAGGGCTGTGGTTGACTTGGTCTGGTACAAAAGCCCAAAACATAATGTACAACATTTCTGCCCTACTTCTTTAGCTAGGCTTTAGTTCTCCTATATATTTTTGTAATGGGTGAGTGCAGAGGACCTCTTGTTGTTGTCTATATGTGGAGAAGGCCATGGGCGTCCGCAGAAAATTTTCCAAGGGGGGGCAAGTAAGCTAGCATCATCCTGCAACAGATAAATATATATATATATATTTTTTTTTGCAGGATGATACTAGGGGAGGCTAAATATGGCCCATACACAGACTGACCTACGGCTAATGTGACACTTAGTGGATTCACTGCTGACGTAAAAAGTTAACCTCCCAACTACCTCTTGCCGTTCCCACTGACTCCCAGGGATACTGTACAAAAGTGCGGGTGGGGGTGCTTTTTTTTTTTACCCTAAAATGTTTAGTATTAGTAGTAAAAGTATTCATACGCGCACTTCTGTTAGGGGATCTGCAAACATTTGTGTTTGGGATCAGTTAGCTTAAAGGGGTAGTTCGCATTCGAATTCACTTTTATTTTTAATGGTTTTTCAGTTATTTAGCTTTTTGTTCAGCAGCTCTCCATTTGGTATTTCAGCAGCTATCTGGTTGCTAGGGTCTTATTTACCCTAGCAACCAGGTAGTGATTTAAACAAGAGATGGGAATATGAATAGTTAAGGGGCCTACTTGGAAAAATAAGTAATACAAAATTATAATAATAATAAAATTGTAGCCTCGCAGAGCAATATTTTTTGGCCCCCATTTGAAATCTGTATAGAGGCAGAAGAGAAAGGCAAATTATTCAAAAAAATTAATTAGGAAGACCAATTGCAAAGTTGCTAGGAATAGGCCATTTTATAACATACTAAAGGTTAACTTAAAAGTGAACCACCCCTTTAGATGTGTTTATGTTAGTTTTATAGCAAGAAAGGCAGTGGGTACTGACTCCCCATTATATACAGTGAGATGCAGTCCGTATTTACAAACCCAGCACATTATATGCCATGAGGAGCAGTGGGTACTGATGGCAGATATTCAGGCCCTGGCACTATAACACTGGCACTGATACACAACATTGGCCCCACTGTAACTTACTATAAATGAACAAAACAATGACAAAAAAAAAAAAAAAAATAGTAAGTGCAAAAAACAACAACACATTTATAAACTCACAATGAGCTTTTTCAGAGGGAAAGAGTTAACTTACCCTCCATGTGTTAGGGTAGGGGATAGATTATAAATTAAACAATTTAATGTCAGCTAGTGATTCTTTAGAACTGTATAGTACCTGTGGGATGAAAACTGCAGCAAAAGTTGAGAGTTGGTTCTCAGGTAAAGTTACAGCTGCAGATTCATCTTTTCAGTCTTTATTTCTGTTTCCAGTTTGCAAAATCTCCCGATCCCTGTGTGCATCTGTGCTCTGATTGGTCAATTTTACTGTCTGTCAAGGAAGCTGTGCTCTGATTGGTGAATCCACAAGAAGAAAGATCCAATCGGAGCACAGCAAAAACGGGCTTGAGGGGAAAGTGCAGAAACGGAGTAAGGTTTTTGTTTTTTTTGCTACTTTTCCAGGGGGGGGCAAGTGCCCCCTCTTGCCCCCTTCTGTGGACGCCCATGGAGAAGGCTATTTTGACCACACAAAGTTAAATAAAGGTAATGATGTGGCAGATCCTCCACTGGGGGAAAAACAACAGTGACTGCCTAATATTGCTTATCCTACTTCTTTCAGCTGAATCAACCTTTCATGTGCACACAATACAGAATTTAGACCAAAAATGCACACTTGTGCAGTATCAAGCAGCAGAGGATTTGCCATAACTGTCATAAGACATAACAGTTTAGATGAATGCAAAATAAACAAATGTACAGTACAGAACAAACTTTCTGAATAAATATGATTTGTAAAAGCAAAACTCTGATCTTATTTATATGCGTTATGGAACAATCTGTATGTTTTTGTGCTAATAAGGCTGATAAATGTTATAACTGGTAAATCATTTTTTTAACTTCATATTTAATAACCTAAAAACTACATACATGTTTACATTTTATTCTTACAAATTGCTTAGAACAACATATTCAAAACCACTCAAAAGCTGGAAAATCTTAAGCGTCAGCTTAACTGGGACCAGCAGACTTTGGAAGCTTGGCTCGAAGAATCTGCACGCAAAGATGAAGATTCCATGGCAATACAAAAATATTCCCAGAAAGATGATGGAAAAATTAAAGTAAGTAATATTTTTGTTTGCATACAGTTTTTGTTCTGATTTTTTTACCCAGTCCTGACTAAACAAACATTTATAGGGAAATGTAATAAAATAAAAATAACAGGAAAATGTATAATGTTTTGCAAACCTGTAACATTTCATACAACTTTTATTAAATGTCCCATAAGACTTTTTTTCAGTACTATTGTCTGAAAAATAAATATAGTTTTTACTTTTGTAGGAACTGTCACTGCTGATTGAAAAACTGACTCTGGAGGCTGGTCAGAAACGTAAACTTATGGACAATGAGTTGACAGAGACTATCACTGCACAGGTGAGATTAAATTTACGTTTCTTTATGTGTACCTCCTTTACTAATGTAGAGTTGAACAGCGTGGTTGGCAGAGGCCATCTCATGCAGCTTCAGGTTCTCTTTTTGAGGTTTCGAGCAGAAGCATGCACAGTATTGCCCATGAGATTTAACATCCCAGACCAAACGTTCAGAGTAGTAGAGGCACAGAATATGAGGAAGAAATTTACGTAAAGTTTCTATTACATCATAGAGTATAGCCGCTCACAAGGTTCTAAATGATCTTAAACTGTCTGTTCTGCAGTGGCTGGAAGCTAAATGGTTTCCAAACTTTAAAAAAAAAAAAAAACACTTGCGCACATAATCTAACTTGTCAGAGGTACCTTGAATGGCAAAAAAAAATATTCTTTTTCTTACTATTTTGCACTGTATTCAACTCGGAACATATACAATACACTATATTTCTTCACTTTCATACTGCAGGTAATTCACAAACTATTATCATTGTCACTATTATTTTAAAATAGACTGCTTTTTCTTTTACAGATAGAGCTGGACAAAACAGCTGAAGATTTTCGGAAAGCTCATACTGAAAGACAGCAACTGATTAGTCAGTGGGAAAGCACCATAGGACAAATGCAGAAAAGGGACAGAGACATTGATCACTGTGCAATGGTATAAACTAAAAATAAACCCTCTAATCATATGCTTCATAATGAATTCTACTAGTACTTGTCACTAGTATAGTATAACTAGTAGCTTTGCTTTCCTGAAGTACAAGTATTAATATTTATAGACTTTACTGTATTATTATAAAAGCTATTCCTATCTGCTGCATTGTTCAGATGCTGATGCAGAGTAATGGCAAGGTAAACTTATTATTTTTTTTTTTATCAATTCTTTGTTTTATTTGTTTTTTAAAGAAAAAGGAGGGTTACAGAAATGAAGGGATGGGAGAGGGTTGTCCTTTAAATTACAGCCTTATAAACTGAGGTAATACAGCAAAAACTGACAACAAGTCGTTGCCAAAGATCATAAGAAAGGGTACATATGCAAATGTTTGATAATATACTAACAAATGTAAGTGTATAGTCTGATTTCGGAGAGCTAAAATGCTAGTTTTTTCATAGAGTATCATAAAGATTTGACAAAATTTACCCAAGGGGACCATATTTTCCAATATTTTGCATCATAAATGAAATTTCCTCCAAGCAAGTTAAAATTATTTGTATGTATGTCTTTTTAATAGTACTTTTTGTATAGAGAGTATTGTACATTTTTACAATATAATTACACCACAGATAACAGACATTGCAATAGATAAATAATTATAGTAACAAAGATCAAGTGCCATGTGTTACAGTGGACTTCATCTTTAAAATAAGTTTTAGTATGATGCAGACAGTGATATTGTTCAGCAATTTGCAATTGGTCTCTTGTAAGGTTTCAATAGAAAAATAACTGTTAAAATGAACAATAAAGCCTCAGAGAACAATAATCCCAGTGACCCACATTTGAGAGCTAACTAACTGAAACAGTGCTCAGAACAGGATATTTTATGACATACTAAAAGTTAACCTAAAGGTAAACTACACTTTTTTGAGACACAGGAAGAAAGAGGACCCACCAAGCAGATTTTAGGCCATCTAATTGGTGTTGTCTGTGAAAAAAAATCACAATTAAAAAAAAAAAACCCTGCACCTATTATTTTCTTTTTTAATGTGAATAGTATGAAACACTAATTAGGCTGATACAGTGGATCTAAATGTGGACAATGCTGTACTAGTCATCAGCTCAAAATCTGGAAGATTATAATCATTTTTTGGGAATCACTGCTCAAATCAAATCCTTATTTTTTTCTGTTTATCAGTATAATGAACTTTTTACAACACTACTTATCTACTTATACATATACAATAATGATTTTATATGATTTATAACTATAAATCATATAAAATCATTATTATATATGTATAAGTAGATTTATTTATACCATATACTATAATTGCTTGTTAATTGTTTTCTATTAGTTAACATGGTTAGAGTATATATTTATGAGTTTAAATGTGTGCAGGTGTTTAAAATGCATTTTCATTCCAGTTACTAGCCCAGGTCAAACAGGAGCTAAGAGAAAAAGAAAGTATAATCAAAGAGAAAATTCAGTTCCTGCAAAGTGAAATTGACAATAATAAGGAATATGAGAAAAAGATTTCTGCTGCAGAACGACAGGCTGCAAAGCTGAGATTGGAGCTGCAGGAACAAGAGATCATCCGAGGTCGTCTGCAAGATGAGGTACCTTTCCTTAATTAGGACATATGTACACTAACAGCAACTTTTTACGTGCTATAAATATATCCAGCTGGCTATTAAAATATTTTGTTAGTGTTGTTAAGTGATGGAAGCAGACTGTGCAAGCAGGGGTTTATTCATAGTAAAGAAGTAATGGACCCCAAGGTCCACAAGAGTTTAGGGAGGTAGGTTAAAAAAAGAGGACAATGGGTACAGAAAATGGGAGGGCACACATTGAGGAAACTAAGATACTTACTTTCTTTTTATTATTATTAACATGTATGTATATGCCAGTATATTCCACAGTGCTGTACATAAATGGGTGTGTATACATTAAACATGCATGAAAACAAAAAATCAGTAAGCAAGAAGTAAAAAGGGCCCTGCCCACAAGACCTTACTTTTAAAAATGTTTCTATAAAGTATAAATTATTCCTCTTGATTGACAGCTGGATTCTTTAAAAGGTGTTGTTGATCGGACAGCTAGTGACTTAGAGACTATGAGAACAGAGGTTACCAGTCTAAAGAAAGACATCCGGAATAGGCAAAACAGGTATTTATTTTATTAAATACTTCTTCCTAATTAAGCTTTTTACAAAATTTGTAGTGCTGTAGTATACACTAAAAATTATAAAAAAAAAGAAAAAAAAAACAGCAAATGGGGTCAGAGTAAAATTCAAGTTGTCTTTTAGTATCATGGGGAAATATAAATAAAACCGGGTAGAGCACCTCTAAGGATTATTTGTTATAAGCTGCTACTTGGTGTAATGTGTGTAGGGTAGCGACACAGGAATTGGGAGATTTTTAGCATATCAGAAACTCACCTGCTTTTCCCTGGCGTAACTGATTACAAACTGACATTTCTAGTGGCTTTTAATATAGGAGGTGGAATGACTGCAATTAAGCTGCCTTGATAAAGCAAATTAACATTTTATAATTTTCTATTTTTACATTTATAAACGAATACCTTTAATAATGTATTGGTTTCTATTTATCTGAAATACTGCTTTTTGTATCTTGCTGTCTTACTATTCATTTTTACTGCAGGCTACAAATGGCACAAGAATATAATGATGGCCTATCTGACAAGCTCAACTTTGTCACTGAATCAGCCTTAAGTCTGGAAGAAAGAGCTTTACGGATGGAAGAAATGTTCAAGGAACAAGAAAAAACTGTTAAGGTGTTCTTATATTTACAAAAACATCACTAATACATGTTCATAAAAAAAAGAAAAATATACTGTATGTATATGTAATATGGTGACAAAGAAAGGAAACATTCTGCATCTTTAACAGTCAAGTATTCAATGTTATGAGATGCAGGATTTTTTTCTCTTTTTTCAATTGGAGCCTTTCATTACACTCAATTTACAATACAAGGCACATTCTTCACATAATAACGTGGAACACATCTGTAGGCTCTAGAATGTTTGCTACATGTGTTTTATATTTTAGTCTTATAATTAATTGTATTCTTTATTCATTTAAGTATGATCTATTTATATGCCGCTTTCCCACCTATGTGCTGTTTTGCATAGTGATTAAACAAATACTGTTACTGCATTGAGCAGGAAATATACATAACCATTATTTTTACACACAGGATCTTGAAGTCCAGTTAAAACAGATAAGGGAAATACTTTTCAAAAAATCTCAGGAGCTGCATGAGTGTAAAGCAAAAGAAAAGGACGTCATAGCAGAAATCAATGGAGGCCAAGTTACACTCAAGAATCTCAATAGTCAACTACAAAAACTTGACTCACATGCTCTAAAGCAGCAAGGAATAATGTACAATCAGGTACACATCTTTTTTTCTGGTTTATTGATATACTTTATATTTCACATTATTGGATATAAAATATACAAGTTTTTTTTGCTGAAAGGGGGAACAGCTTAGGACATGGAATTGCTACATTACACCATATACCATAAAATACTCAAAACCCAGTGCACATATGTAGGGGTCTACAGCATCAAGCACAACTGTACATAAGCCTAAGTAGTGCATACTGACACAAATACCTTTAGGGCACTGCCACACTGGGCAAATTCTCAGGCTGTCGATACATTCAGGCAATAATCTCTACACTCTAAACATCTTACTGATTTTAGTGCAAAATTGCACACTCAAGCAGTTTGTGCCTGCACCTGGGCTGACAATGGCTCCAAGTGCAGGTACATCAGTTAGGTTTTTGGAGCATAGAGGTGGATTCTTAGCCTGCGTTTATCCACAGGCTGATTGTGCCTTGTGGTTATAAATGACCCCTTATGTTGTATGATGACAATTAACCTTATGTATGTAAACAGGATTTTCAGATCCAGCAATTAGAGAGACGGCTATCACGTTTAAAAGGTGAGGTCAATACAGATGAGAAGCAAGCCTTGGAAATGAGGGTATCGCAGCTTACTAAAGTATTTGAGGAGCGCAGAGCTGCATTAAAACTATTGAATACCCAGCACAAGAAACTCCAGGTACTATTTTGTGATTTTACAGATTCCTAGATATATAGGTTGTCCTATATTTAAATGCACCTTGGTTGGGTAAAGAGCAAAGGTGGCCATGTAGGTAACGAAAAATACGAGCAAGGACCACATCACTGAGCCAATGCAATTAATAACTATTAATTTTAATATATGTGAGCAAGAAAACATGTCAAGTCACAAGGCAAGAAAGATGTCACAAACAGAAAAAATGACAGCAAAACATAAAGGCAAATTGCAATTAACTGTGACTGTGCAGAACCTTCACAAATGTCAGATTCAATCTAGTGATGATTTTCTGGCAGAAAAGCAGTCACACATCACAATTGTGTGAGCAGCAGTCTATATCACTAGAAAGTTGGGCAACAAAATTACCTTTTGCTATGTTCATACATTAATAGGTGTTGTTAGTTAGTTCAAAATACAGGATTTAATTAAATTCAAAGCTTATTCATATTTAATAAAGTTTGTTTGTGAAGTTAGTTGGTTTTGACAGTTTATGTTACAACATTTGCTATTTTGATAACAGGGGGATGTGCGTTATATCAAAAGAGAACTTGAAAAAACTGGCCAGGAAAAGGGAGATTTGATCAGCAAAAAGGAAGAATTTAATCTCTTCAATATGATGTCCGAAAAGACTCTGAAAAAGATCAAAGCATCTAAGCAGGTACGTTATAAATGTTATATTTGTGCAAATATTAGAATCACTGGGGCTCTCGTTTAATCTGTGGGTTACTGCCCAGGTGCACCATTGCCCTCCTAAGGCATGACAGAACTGCCATCTCATAATCCCATTGGAAAAACAATAATCGATTTACATGTAATGCATTTTTTTGTGTTAGAATTTAAGGTTTTTTCTTGCAAGTTTAAATATTTTTCCTGTGTTTTTCTTGTGTATGAAAAGTCAAGTACATGGCAAAATATTACATTTTATTCACAAGTGTAAGGATTCCTGCAACTTACTAAACAGTTTTTTAAAAATGTAGAACTTTTTTTCATTTATAAAGTGTTATATAGGGTTGCCACCTGTCCAGTTTTGACTCAAACAGCCTGGTTGTTCCACCATTGATATAAAAAAAATAGTGCAAAATGTTTGCGTCAAAGCAGGAAAATTGCACAATTTGGTCATTTACTATATCATCCCTCCCTAGTGATTCATTTTCTGTTTCATCTGCATTCCAGTGATCTAGCAACAAGTGATATTTTATGGTGTTGTTATAGGATTTAATGGTTGAAGACAATATTTTAAAGCTGGAAATAAAAAGGCTAAGGGACATGCTCTACAGTAAGGCAGATGATGTTTTCTCATTGGAAAAACGCAAGTTGCAGTTACAAACTGCAATGAAAGAACGAACCGAAGAGATTTCAGTCCACAAAGAAATGCTTAAATCACATATAAGATACGTGGATCAGGAACGCCAAAATATAAGGTACATTGTAATTTTGTAATTGTCGTGATATGACATGAAATGTTTTCTAAAGATTACTTAGCAAACATTTTCTGCAGTTCAACAAAAAAGAGCTGAGGCATTTTTATACAGTATTGGGTTCAGTCTCTGAGGTAAACTGGATTGGAAAAAGAGTTTTTTTTTTGTATTAGACTCTTTCTCATGTAAAATCCAGTGTTGTCTACCAGTGGTGTACATAGTACATTGAAGTCAGGGTGGAACCGCTTTAGCTAGTGACAGAAAGTCAAGTGGCCAAATACATCATCATAGGAATTATATTGCTTTCAGTCATACAGGATATAAATACTATTGTGCAAAATAAACTACCAGTTTACTTTAAAAATAAAGTAAAACCCTTTACTAATAATTGTCTCCTGTAAGCACTGATGCAGAGCAGTGATTTGCTGTGGATGACAATATAATTTTAGTGAACATTACTGGTTCATTTATGAAGAGCTAGGAAGCCCAGTGCACAAAGCCCTTGCACTTAGCTCTTTGAGTGGTCCAATCTGCATTCTACAGCTTTAGTTGGCTTACAAATATGCAGAATACAGTGATGACATATGCAAAGGAGTCCTGTAATTAACACTTGCAAAAAACAGGCAGTGAGTACACAGTACCGTAGCGCCTTGCATTTCCCATGCACTCGTTGACATCCAAGCTAGGACTGTGCCATACAATGCACATGTGCCTACCTCTGGCCCCTCCCGCACACAGCATAGCATAGAGAGTCTCTTTCTGTTCCACTCTGGGAGAGCAAAGAGTTGTACGTAAGTAACAAGATACAAATATACAAGAGGAAGATGTGTAAATAGCACCATCATGCCTATTCTTCTAAATGTGTTCCTTTTTTTCTAATAAAGTATGTCTAATTAATTAAAGAATATTTTTATTTTTGGGTGATACAAGATCTTCAGAATTTATGGACCATAGACTAGGTGGATGCAACAGAATTTCCACAAAGAATGATTTGCTCATCACAATTAACAGGAATTATTTTATAAAAAATGCTAATTATAACAAATTATGTAATATATCTTGCATTTACCGTGGCATGATACACTGTCAGTCAGTGTACTTAGATTATATCAGTACTAAAGGTGTTCCTGCTGTTCCTAGCAGATGCAAGCAAAACACCTAGCATCCCATAGCATTAAGATGTTGACATATTAAGGTAGGATTGCATTGCCTAGAATGCTTTTAGTTTGAAATTTAAAATTTTTTTTTTTTAGTTCACAGCTTCATGAGAGACTTGCAAAAGTTGAGAAAATGAGGAAGAGGTTTGAAATACTAACTATTGCAATGATGCCACCAGAGGGTGAAGAAGAGAAATCTCAGGCCTATTACGTAGTTAAGGTAATAATAAGAATATATATACGGGTATGGGATCCCTTATCCAGAAACCCATTATCCAGAAAGCTCCGAATTAGGGAAAGCCTGTCTCCCATAGACTCCATTTTAATCAAATAATTCAGATTTTAAAAATTGATTTTTCTTTTTCTCTGTAAAAATAAAACAGTACCTTGTAATTGATCCCAACTAAGGTATAATTACTCCTTATTGGAGGCAAAACAATCCGATTGGGTTTAATTAATGTTTTGTTTTTTTAGTAGACTTAAGGTATGAAGATCCAAAGGAGGTTTTTTCACTTTAATGGGTAACCCACAAAATTGCCTAGTGTTTATAATTCAGTCATTCTTGACTGAAAGACAATATCTGTATTATAACAGAGCTGCCATTGTAGCCCAATGACCGAGGTACTAGTGCTGCAGCTTTACCCATGTCCACACAAACATAGAATTTAGCTTTTATTTCCTTTTGCTCAAACTAGACTGTTTAAGGAGTACTATGTTTTAGATCTTTGTTCATTAAATGACAATGTCTTTGAGCAATCAGATACAGACTAATCACTGAAAATGGAGTTTCTTTCAACCATTTTAAACTAGCTTTAAGGGGCAGATTCAAAATCTGAGTTTAATACATACATAAAACGCACCCACATTCTGTTAATTTCTGTGGGGTTTTTAGATGCTTATTTATCAATACGCTTCTCACCATTTGATTAATATGCTTTTAAAAGTCCCATAGGAATGAATAGAACATGGATGAATTTTTATGTATTAAGCTCTAAACCCACATTTTAATAAATCTGCCCCTTGATATACTTTTTAAATTAAAGATTGTAATTTTCTACATCATATCAAGAGAACAACATGAACTTCCCCTTTATAAGCAGATTTGACATAATATCCTATTCTGAAGGATGTTCACTGTTCAGTGTTATTGGTCCTTAAAATACCTTGCGTGGGATCTATTTTTAAAAGAGCTTGCTTTGCTCAACAATAATCTTATTAATAAAATAAAATCTTAATAATAAAATTTTCCCTAGGATTTTTCTTATATATCCTTTACCCCTTTGTTGCCTGAAAAACACACTGCATAAAGCAATATTGGTGCATTTGAGATGCAGGTTTGAGCACACTTAAATACATCACCTAATTGATCTTATTATATTTTGCTTGTTTGTACTCATGAGCGTTCAGAATTGCATTTTATTAAACTTGTATTTTAGTGCATTTTTTTAAAATGCAACATGATGCATTTTTTGCTCTTACTGCACATTCTAAGAGCCTAAAGGAATTTGTTCCCAGAATCCTGTTATGACTTATGCACATTTAAAAAACAATGGAACATAGAGTTTTGCATTTGAAACTCACAAAAACACATTTAGTTAGGGCTTCTAAAAATGCGTCGAATGCAATACGTATGTTTTTACGTGCTCAGCATGTATTTAGAAAACATGTGTGCAAGAACCCCAAGGAGCCAGAATGGTGTCTGGCCCAACACCTCTTGGACACAATGCAGGTAGGCAGCCAATAGCGCTGTCAATGGCACTCTCCATAGCAGAAGTAATCATTAAGGATTGATTACTCCTTTGCATCATGGGAGATTTTGTAAGGGTTATTTAATAATGACCTGAACACGAGTGCAAATGCAATAGCATTAAGTGCCACAAAACTACACCACATTGGTGCTCTTGTACTGAGAACTTGTGTTTGGGGCACCTTGCGCTGGAGTAAAGGCACAACAGTAAGGCCCTATTTTTTTAAGCTATTTTGACATCTGCCACACCTTTCACATATTTGTCCCCACTGTAGAAATCTATGAAGGAAGGTTTGTTCTTTTCTTCTTATGTTCAAAATATCCAATGGCAGAGAGCCTTTTGTAATGCTTGTACTTCCATATAGCTACTGGAAGCCTAGTGTTGCTTTCCATACACTAAATAAACTGCTTTGTTTTCAGGCTGCTCAGGAAAAGGAGGAGCTACAGCGAGTAGGTGATGATCTGGATGGGAAAATTCGTAAAGCTGAAAAAGAGATCAGGGCTTTAGAAAACACCCTGCAAGTTATTAATGGATGTAATACCTCTTTCAAAAAATCATTTTCCAAAATCACAGAAACAAGTAAGTAAACCAAACATTTGCTTTCAATAGGAGAATTGCACTTGTCTATGAAAAGAACAACCTATAGATATCCCTCACTCATTTCACCAAAGGAAAATTTAATCCTAAGCAACTTTATTAACACAGATTTATTACAATTTTTACGTTGTTCTAAAGATATCTGTCAATGTAATTGCTTTTGAAAGTAGTATCTGCAAGGCCAATTACATTCTGTGCACTCCTGACCTGGAAAAGAATTGGCTTCTACTGTGTCTTTTCAAGAGTCAAAACCAGAGGACAGAAATGGATAACACTGCAGGTTACAGGTTTTCATGTATATCAAGGACCATGCGCTACCGGGGGGCATGCTTCACATATACTCCATCCTGTACCCTTGAGCTCTAACTCAAGATGCAAAGCCCAAAATCCTTATTGTAATTTTACAAGGCTATGTTCAGAGTTGGCTGTAATGGGTTCTTGCCTTGGAATAAAGTATCCTAAAGGCACAATGAACCTAAATGCCAATTTCTGTACAATCTCACAAGTGTAAAGGACTCATGAACCTTTCTTTAGGGAATTTCTCTGAGCTAAACTGAGATTAGAAGTGGCAATAACAGAACAATATCTTGCAGTAAAGTAGATAATAAGATAAATAAAACATAAAGTATGTCAAGATCTGAGAATTAGCATATATATATATATATGAATATTACAAAAGGCATTTTCCTTTTCTATAAATGTATAATTGATTTAGCAAAAATGCCATAGAAGATTTAAATGCTGTGGGAAGCAAGCACACATGTATATCATATAAACATTAAATATAGTATATTAGTGGCCCTTTAAATTGTGCACTTCCTGTTATTAAAAAATCTATACCCTTACTGGGTAAGTGAAACAATGTTGTTGCATTATGTCAGGTGAAGAATACGACGAAAAAGTTCAACTTGAAGAAGAAAAAAAAGCTGCAGAAGAAAAGCATCGATACAAACAGAGGCAGATTAGGGAACTGCAGGAAGATACGCAGGTTAGATACTTGTTTCTGTATCTAACATGCAATGTGTAATTTAGCTATTATAAAATGCTTTAATATCCTATATATCAGGGGTCCTCAGACTGTTGGGGGGGGCCGGACCGCCATCACCACTGTCCTCACTTAGAGTATTTAGTGACTGGTCTGTAATTGGTACACCAATAAACAAATAAAATAGACAACTCTTTTTTACCCCACCCACCCACTCCCTTTACTACAATGTTACATACAAGTCCAGCCTTGATAGCATACAGAAGTAAAAGTGTTAAAGTTGGTATTGGTGTTGCTTTATAAAAGAGTAATCTAAAGGCCCTTAACTCTAGCTCAGGCTTGTTACTTTAACCTTTTTCTGACTCATATTGAGCTTCACCATCTTTAACTCTGCTTTATAATTTGCATGTTATGCCAAAACTTATACAATTTACGTAACTACGTAAAACTACGTAACTTGCCTGAAAACTTAAGTAACTTGCGTATTAAGCAAAAAACAATGCAGAGAAGCTTTACTGACCCCCAATGAACGAAAAAACGTATGGTTAAATTCCACTGCCCCCAATGAACTGACTTATTAGCACATTAATTATATTTACTATTTTTATAAACTACTACAGACACAAATTACGTAACTTGTGCAACAACGTATGTTACTTTAAAAAAAAAAAAAAAACTTACGCATAAACTCTACTGACCCCTCAATTAAAATACTGAATTATAAGCACATTAATCATTTTTACTATTTTTATGGACTTTTACTTACTAGTTATTGTGCCCCATAGAGAGATCATTGGCCCCTAAACTTACACAGTTTACGGAACGTATGCAAAACCATACGTAATTTCCATATCAAGCAATTACAGCACAAAGCAGGTCAGGTAGGTGGGGCTAAAAAAAACCATTGACCAAGTTGGGTATGTTCTACCTAGGTTATGAAAAACACATTTGATAGCATGATAAATGAGGAACTGTCCTATCAAGAGAAAGCAAAGGAACTGCTTCCAGCCATTACCCAACTTAACAAAGAAACAGAGGACCAAAAGCAAAAACTGGAAAGAGTATTGAAACAGGTATGTAAATCTCCAATGTTCCTTTTAAAATGATCTAACACAGGCTAACACCAATATGTTTTGTTTTTATCCTGATACCATCCTCTGTGCCAAGAGGCTGCAGCTAACTAGCTAGGTAAGAAATAATATAACAGATTATATATATAAATATATATGCAAAAAAAAAACAGACCGCTTGCTGCTTCCATTTTTGTATATATATATATATATATATATATATATATATATATATACACCTTATATCAGGAAACGTAGGAACACTACCAGTTTCAAGTTCTGCATTCTTTCTATATAAACACTTTATGCTATATACAAATATGTTTAATACAAATAAAACCTAAAAATGAGGCTCGCAGTCTACTCAATCAATATAAACTATAAAACATAATCTTTAAAATCAGAAAGCTAGTTTACCGCAGTTCCTATATCCAATTTTTTGTGTATAAAAATTTACAAATGTGTGCAAGAATGTGTGTGGAGTAGCCATGAAGTAATGATTTAATACTAATACTCCAGAATAAGACTCTAGGGCATCCCCTGGTACAATTACTATGTGCCTTAATAGAGTATCCTAAAACCCCAAACCATTATTCCACTTACTCTGCTTGCCACTCTTATCCAGTTCCTCCAGTGGGTACTGTATAGATGCAAGCATTAAGGTTTTGGCAGAGTCTCCTTCACTGATCATCTGACCGCACTTTTGGAAAAAGTCGGCCATGCATTTCTGTGTTGTGTTCCTGTTTTGTGTCTATGGTAAAATTTGGACTCTCAATGAAATTGTAACTCCAGTATAACCATAATATAACCACATATATAAAATAATAATAAAGTGTTAGTAGCACCACCTCGCTTTGAATAGAATAGGGTTTGTACACTTTTGGGCCGCTCTTGTGATCAGGAAATATCCATGGATTTTGGTATTTCTCACACCAAACAAGAAAACAAAACCAGATTATTTTAGTTCTTGGTCTTCCTGTTCTACTGAGCAGATGCTGACCTTGAACAGATGGGAGACTTTTGTTTATATAGAGAGGGGCTCTTTTAATAAATTACCCTGTTTATAGGGGGAGTACATTCAGTGAAAAAGAACATATTTCCATTAGGGCTTTATAATGACAAAAGAAAAGGAAAAATATATTTAAGAATAGGTATAATAATATATAATCTTAAAAGTCCTATTTATTTTGCGCTATTTTAGCAAAGATATTTTAGGTGTATGCTTTCCCTTTAAACCATGTCACCTACCAGTAGTGCCATATAAGTTCAGGACAAGTAAAACTCACTGTAAAGCTCCCTGTTGCAATTAAATATAGTCTTCTTTTCAAACGAGAGGGAAGCTCCAGCTTTAGCCAGTGAATGTATGGCTGATGGCCCGCGGGGAAATTGCCTGCGGTTATATCTTGGCTACTGGGTGCATCTGATCTCACTGAAATGCCTTTCCACCAGCAACAAAGTGAATTGAAAGGCATACGCATCACTTTGTTTTCTGAAGTTGCACAAAGTTTCCTTCTGCAGGAAAAGTTGAGTGACTTTTGCCGATGGAAAGGCATTTCGGGGGGGGGGGGGGATTAGTCACCCGTGGTAGCCGAGGTTAACCAGAGGCAACTAATCTCACATTGGGCCATTGCCCTATAGTTTGTTAACTGACAGCGTGTTGGGCTTGCTGCTGATCCGTCCTTCCTGCTCAAAATCAAGCCAGTTGTGCCTGTTGACATAGGGGAACCCTGAAGCTATTGCTGCCTCTGAACCAGGCAAAAGCTCAAGGGTTTCTACGATGGCCTGCGTCAATTGCTGCCGCACAGTTCTTAAAGAAAAAATAGGGCGCACATGCCGCTTGAACGCCAAATGCTGGAAATAAGGTCAACTGGACAATTTTCAACGCACCTGCGTCTGACTCACATCAAAGTGAGAGAACAATTGCAGTAATTGTAATGCACTGGCCGCAATTACATCACCCCTGGTGACCACAATGACACTAAGATTTCTGTGGGGAAAATGCTTCATTGTTAGGAAAAATTATTGGGATCTTTCTCAAAATGGCATATTGCTCACTTCACTTGCATTCATAAATGGCCCCTAAAGTCTGTTACATACACAGTACAATATAAACTACCATGTGACAGTGATCAGAGGTCAGATGAGAAGTGGTGTTGGTTAAGGGCATACCTTGTCAGTCCAGGGCCTGAGGTTCACTTTATCTGCTGATGCACATACCAGTATGATGCTGAAGGTACATGTGGTGTCTTTCAAGACCGCAGGTTTGCCACTGTAATACATATGGATGCTGACCTTGTAGCAATGGGAAGAGATCTCACTTCAGAAATCCTTTGTTAAAGTTGCCTAATCTATATGGCTTCCTGAAATGAACCATTTAGTTTTACTGGTCCTGGACCTATACAGATGTCTCTATTTCCTTTATTCACTTTTCCTCTTTTTCAGCACAGAAAGGGTTAATGTTAAATGTACCTGAGAAATCTTGTATAAGTTAAATGTGTAGCACATAGTTATATAGTAGGTATTCTGATTTTCACTGCTCTAGTAGATCATTTTGTGACTTATTTAACCAGCACTGTCTTTCTGCAACACCTATTGCACACATTTAGTGGAATGCATGCTGACTTCTATAAGGAGAATCCAAAATGAGCAAGCAGCAAAAGAAATGGAGGATGCAAATGGAATTGTAGGGTCATTTGAACTGTGAAAGAGAGCTTTCTGGATCCCATACCTTCCTATTGGTTTCCTCAGCTAGTATTTTATGTGCAAAAAAAGACAAAAATGTGCTCTTTTATCTAATATTGAAAAAATTATTTACAATGAATTCAGAGTTTAATACTCTTCCTCTTTTACAAATAGTATTCCAAATTGTCAAAACATGTCCGAAATGCTAAGAAAAGCAAAGAAGAAACACAAGAGGAAAAAGATATTAATGTTCGGGATCTGCGAGACTTCAACCAATCCTTAAACAAGATGCTGGCTCAAGCAATGGAGAAGAATCCGGACTTAGCCACAGCCCTTCAGTTATACTTTCATCAGGTAGGTGGCTCGGTTTCTTACAAACTTGCTTTTTTAACCAAATTACATTTAATTTTTGCACTTATGTCATGTGCAGTGCTTTTATTAGCAGAAAGGTTTAGACTCAAGAAAGTTTGCTTTTCTTAAAACAGCAATATTTGGGAGGGCTACGTAAGAATAAATGAATTTTCAGTCCGAAGATTTGAAGAGGCATCACTAAATTTAGAGCTGGGGGTGGTAGTTTATTATGGAAGTGCAATGTGCAAAAAACAAAGCGACACATATGCCTTTCCACCGGTGATTTTTTTGTTTGGTTGAAAGGTATTTTCAGAGAGATTAGATACCCACAGTAGCACAGATTTATTGTGAGCAACTAATCTCTCTGTGGGGCATTAGCCTAAAGGTAGAAAGCAAGTTCTTAACAAACTGTTCCCCTATTTATAAAGGAAGGGGGTGAAGGTCAGTGGAAAAAGCCCAACTTTAATTAATGCTTTACAATAGCGAAAATAGAGTTGGATTTTTTTTTTATTTAAAAAAAGAGGCAGAATTTCAACACAGTTCCTATTTATAGTACCCATTTTTAGCAAAGGTGTTTCTAGGTGTATACAGCCCCTTTATCGTTTTTTTTTCAGTTTGGTTTAGAAATACCTACAATTGGGTCAACTCCTGGAAGTTACAGTTCTAGATCAAGTTCATCACGTAGTTCCACTATTTCCGTCAGGTAAGTAGAAACTCCTTAAAAGGACAAGTAAAACCCCAAGAAATGTCATGTGGACAATAAAACACAAGCAGGCAGTTATTCTGCATCTGTGCCAGTCTCCCATCTTTTGTGACACCTTCTTTATGTATGTGTAACTAGGAATTTTTTTCAATGACTCTGTTAATTACTTAAACAAGAATGAAACCTTTAAAAATGAATATGGCTAGAAATGCCAGATTTTATATATTGAACTTATTGCACCAGCCTAAAGGTTCAACATCTCTATAATATAATTAATAAATGGGGAAACATGGAAGGGGGTCTGTCAGTTCTGACGAGTGTTTTCTATTAAGAGTAAATTATATTATTTTCTCTAGCAGTAACTTTTTATTTATAACCAGAATAAATATGTTAACCTTTAGATCAGGCACATCCAGGATATCAGTCAATTCTGGTCAATCTCCCCGGATTAAAGTAGTGGACCTAGGACTGCCTCCTGCCTCTCCTTCATCAAATGTATCATCTGCCCGGAGCTCCAGGACATCATCCAGGAGTGGCTCGTCAAAAAGCCAGAAACAGGAGTAAAATGTATTTATGTACTAATTATTATTTAGAGAAAAACTTCTCATTTAATTACTTATCTATATAATAGCATACATGATTTATTTTTCACCACCAAAACAGTAGTTAGTGAGAAATATAAGGACAGAAGACAAACTAGGAGAGGGAAGATAACAAGAAAGGGACTGAAAGTAGAACATAAAAACCAAAAAGATTTCAAAACAAAATGAAGGGGGTGGAGGATTTAAAGAGTTGGACTGCAAGGTAGATCAGGTGAAACATGACTTGTGTCAATAAATGTATAAAACGGTGTTGTTTACCAATTAGGTACACATTCATACATTGCATGTCATACTCTGTCATTGGGTTAGTTGGCTTATTCAGCTTTAAGGGGCTTTTTTTTTTTTTTTTTTTTTTTGCACCTGTAGTCATGTAATTCGCATGCTAGGCCACATTATGTAGACTGCTCTTTCAAATCACAGCCCACAATACTGGGATGGAAAGATCCAACTTTCTAAAGCAGGGCTGTCCAACTGGAGGCCCACGGGCCAGATGTGGCCCTTAAGTTTGCTTTGGGGCTCCATAGACTTCATTGTATGACATCATCATTTTAATAAAATCTGGCTCTCGAAAATACTGTATGAGAATTAATTGGACAGCACTGATCTAAAGAAACAGTCCTGTTAAGACAGCTTGGAACAAGGGAGATTATTTACACTAGTTAACAGTTTGATAACAAATTTCCAGTGGGGGTAGTTTTATATTTTATGCTTACCAATCATGGATCCTTAATACATTAGCTCATTAACATTCAATTGCAATGTAATAGATGTATCCAAAGACCCAAAGTGAGGTACCAGGCTGACATCAATTGTAAAATTACCACATGGAATGTTTATTGGGAATACAGCGATTTGAAAAAGTTATAAAAGGTGGTACTGAACCATGAAAAAAAAGAAAAGCTCAATTTTACATATATTTTAAATTGTAAGGAGGCATGCAAAAGGAAGAAATCTGGGGTGTGTGGGAACTTTGAAGGAAAGATAGCAGTTATCGTGAGCACAGAAAGTTGGACAGGCTAGTCCCTCAAAAAGGAAACCTGATTGGGGTAGAAACATTTAGCATTTTGGAAGGAATTTGCATGGACTGTTTTTTTGTTGGGTCTGTTGGCTTTCCTTCTTCTTACAGTCCAGAGTCTTTTCCTTATTTTTTGATTCCATGGAATAAATGTAAAGTAACGGTAAATAGTGTTCAGTAGCTGAGGAGATCAAAGATTTAGAAGGGGGAAGAATGGAGTAAAGGGTTTCTCCCATGGGATCGATCAAGAAAGGAAAAATGTACAGTAACATTTTTGGGACAGAAAAAGAAAAGAGAAAATACATTGAGTGGCATATCCCCTTAGAAATGCTGGGGCAACAATACAGTTTGTGTTACTTGTTGGTGCTATAGAAATGGCAATGATGGTCAGATGTCAGAAGGGACAGCAAGATGGAGGATAGTAAGTAGTTATTCAGATTAAAAGCCCACAGATATAATGCTGTAATTCTTCCCTCCCCTTACAGACCCAGGGGATGTGAAAGTAAAAAAAAAAAATATATGTGAACGGTCTTAGTAAAAATTATTCTATATATTTTTTTTAATTTAAACAGCAGAAACCATTTTTTTCTTTATTTGCTTTGTTGCACATACTTCCAATTATTATTTACACCTGATATTCTTCCAAATGATTATTTTAAATTTTTTTATATTCACTGCTTTTGATCGCATAAAAGATGATCACAAAAAATCCAGTCTGCTGAGGATATTCCTTTATTAAAATCCAAGGCCATATCCTAACACATTGTTTCTCATGTTTTACTGATATGTATGAGAGCAAGTCATTGTTACAGCAGCATTTTTTTTGTTTCTTTACAGCAAGTGAAGGAGATCTGGTATTTGGTCCAAAAACAAATTTAAAACATTTAATAACAGTCTTTGGGCAGCTAGCTTTGTGAAAGCAATTATAAAAGAGCCCTAAGCCAAAACATACTAGGTAATTGCTATCTATACCCTATTCTCTCAAACAGGACTTACTGTGCAGGCACTGAGAATACAGCTCTCACAAGTAACTGTCCTGAAATACAGGAACGCACATAAATCAGATTTAGCTAGACTTGCATATGAAAGATTGGCAACTTTGATAGTAGACATAAAGCATTAAAGAACATGATGACAGGAGTTGCACAAGGATATTTTTCTATTTGTTTTTTAGCTTTGTTCCTTTCTCCTTTTCAAAATCTGCAATCTGGGTGAGAATGTTCAATAGGTCTCCAGACATACACTTAGTGGCAGCTGCACTACCATTCTGAGCTTTGTCAGATTCCACTATTCTTTGCTCATCTGTGCAAGCTCTGCTTGTGTTACCTTGAGAATGGGTTTTATACAGTCCACTTGTATTTCCACTGGACCTTCTTTCTTTGGAGTCTGCAGAAACATGCTTACTCAAGTTTAGGTCTGATTTTCTACTTGATTTCCGTCCTTCTTCAAGGTGATCCAAACTGCTATTCCTATGCCTCTCTTCTGTTTTATACAAGTCTGTGGAGTCCCTTCTGCTGGATTTATATTTACCAGCTGAAGCCTCACTGCACGTTCTACTACTACTTGCTTGAGTCTTTGTACTACTGAGTGAATCAATGGAATCTTCAGACCTACCTCTGATACGTTCCATGATTTCAAAGGAAGATGAGGAAAGAGAGCGATCCCTTGCTGCAGATGCCCTGCGATGGCCCAGTCTGTCGTGCTCTTTCAGCATTTTTGGCACTTCTGACTTGTGATTTAGAAATGAGGCCGAGGTGTTGGCTGGAGGAGAGTAACACTCTTCTTTGTGATGCGATGGATCATTTGAAAGAGATTTCTTGGACCGGCTCGATGACTCTGAAAGCTTTCGCCTTCTCTTTTTCTTTTTTTGTTTCTTATGACTGTCGGAAGATGAAGTATCTGAAGAAGAACCACTTGATGAGGAAGATGAAGATCCTTGTTTGTGTTTCTTCTTCCTAAAAGAGCAATTACTACTAAGGATTTACAAGCTTAAAAAATATGGTTATAAACTAGCATACTGGTGATTCTGTAGTTAAGTGTTATGTGAAAAATATTTACGCTCCCAATGACAGTTAAAAGAAACACTGCAAAGCATTCTATCTCAAAGGTCTTGCCCAATAATGTTCAACATAAACTAAAGAGATAAGATAAGACAGCACTAAATGATATAATGTCTTACGGCTCTGGCACATGGGGAGATTAGTCGCCCTTGTCACGAGCGACTAATCTCCCCGAACTACCATCCCACCGCTGAAAATGTAAGTCGCCGGTGGAATGGCACGCGATGCTCAGGCGATTTCGGCAAATCGCCGAAGTTGCCTCGCGAGGCATTTTTGGCGATTTGCCGAAATCGCCTGCCGACTAATCGCGGGCGACTAATCTCCCTGTGTGCCAGAGCCCTTAGAGGCATCATTTTAAAAATGGCTAGCAGAATGAACTTCAGGCAAATGATTCTTATATATAGGGCTCATAAATCTCCATCATTATTTTCTTTATGGAATTTCAAATGTATGTACCTTTCTCTACCTGTGCAGGGATATACCCGTGGCTCACAGGCTGTGCAGGGATATACCCGTGGCTCACAGGCTGTACAGGGATATACCCGTGGCTCACCGGCTGTGCAAAATATATACCCGTACAAACACACAAAGGCAAAATATATGTGCGTAGGTGGCCCTTTGGTGCAGCCCTATAAACTGTGGCATCTTTCACGTACCTCTCTGCTGGATCTTTCAAAAATATAAATATATATGTACCTTTTTTCTTCTTTTAGAAGTTTACGCAACTTTTCTGCACTGGTTTCTATTTTCTTTTCCTTGACCTTTTCTTCCTTCTCATCTTGTTCCTCTCTTTTTTCCAGAGATTTCTTTATTTAAACCCAGTCATCAGAAAACAATTGTTATTATGCGCAGCATGTTTCACAAGTTTCATTTAGAAATTCCCCCAGCACACACAACATAAACAATATGTAAAATGGATTTTGAGATTCAAAAGTTTGCGCACAAAGCAAAAATACATAAAAAAAAAAAAAAAACCATGCATAAAGTACATCACAAAAATGTCATCCATTAAACAGAAATCAATACCACAAAAGAAGTGAATTGTGAAGGATATATAGGTATAGTATGTCCATAAGCGCCGTATCGTACATATTAATTTAGATTTCAATGCAGAAATTATTCATAAAAGTTAATATATTTCATACAAACCAGTTAAATAGACCCATTTCCATTAGAGCAGTCCCAGAATCACAGTCCATTTTCAATATATGAAGAGCAAAAATGGATGTTCACATGCCAAAGCGCCAACAGTGTAAGGCAGGAAGAAATACACACATAAAAACACATCAGTATTACAGGAAATTAATACAAATTCAAACATGTTATGTATGAAATCAATTACATTACTCTCAAACTCAAACAAAATAATCTAAATTTGCTCTAATAATGGACAGCACCTAGGAACTTTGTATGGGTCTAATGGCCCAAAAACTGTTCCTCCTAGGGCTTATATACACAGCATGGATGTCCTGCTCTTTGGATGCCTCTGTACCTTATGCTAGATTAAAAATTCTGCAGAGTGAAGCAGTGTAAACCACAATCAGGGAAATCCTACATCTTTGCAGCTCCTGTCGGTCCCTAGCCTGCATGTCTAAATTACATGAAGGCGATGCACCACCTATCCCATGATTACAAAGCAGCAACACCATATTCAGAGGAAGGCAGCAAATCACATTTTTAAATATGCGGGTATTTGCTCAGATCAATATATGTTTTATCCATTTGCAGGACTGGCCTACCTTGTGTTTATTGAATTTTAAACTATTAGTTGTGGGGCTTATGCTTTAAATTTTATAGCATAGTATGTTGCACTTGATGTGTGGTCATGCATTTTTATTTGTAGGGCTTCAAATGTAGCTTGCTTCTTTCACTATAGTAACACTTTCATTAATCTTGAGAAACACAATTATATGCATCATATAGCAACTAGTACACAAAGAGCATCAATGACTGGATTTAATTTGGTCAGTGACAGGTTAAGAGAAAATAAAGAATCACCTGCATTCTCTGGCGCAATTTGCTCAATGCCTCTTCAGCTTCTGTAAAGGTCTCGTCTAATGTTAAAACTTTGCTGTAATAACTTTCTGCATTCAGCAGTTTGTCTTCCTCTTCCAGCCTTTAAGTAAAACAAAATTGGTTTGCAAGGGTGTTATGCATTATGTAATGTACAATACAGGTGTGAAAAACAAGAATTTGCTGTGTTAAAACTGTAATGGAAAAATATCCCTTAACTGTCCTATTGAAGGCATAACTACTCCTTATAGGCCAAGGTATAGAAGTGATTGTCAGCACTGATTGATTCAGCCAGGAGTCCAAGCCTCTGTACCTTGCCTCTGATAACCACCAATAGTAGCATTGCTAAAGCCCCCCATAACTAATTTGTAGTCATTTAACAAGTAAAGACGACGTAACCGAGGGTCCCTGCTCATATATCTACATTGCTTCCCATGTACAAAAGCTCATGTATATAAATATGTAAGTTATTATATGTGCTGTATATATGTTGGGGGCAAGAAGTTCAGCTCGCATTACTGCTTCTTGTATCACAACAGCAAATCATTAGGCCTATAAAATAAAACACCTCCCATTCGGTTTTAAAATAACCTCTTTCTGCTAAGTTGTAATTAAAACAGGGCCAGTATTTACAAGCAGTGTGTTATTTAAGACTTATCATTTAGTATCTTCACTTATTTGAAGAAAAAGTACTTGCACTCACTGGCCACCTCTTTCCACAAGGGTTTGACAAAGGTACTTTCTTGCATTGCGATGGTTTGGACAGTTTTCCAAGGCAATCTCAAAATCATTAATAGCTTTGTTAAGGCTTCCTTTTGTAGCATATCTGGAAGGTGTTAAAATATAGATAACAAAAATCACATACATATTCTTTGGAATAGATTTATTTTTTCAGTATAAATATTGTTTTGTGGGGCACATAAGAAATCCAAACAAGGTGATGAATTAAAGATGCCACATCTTCTGATTCACTCCTCTTTCTTTATATTTGGCAGCCGTGTGAAGAGGTCTGGGTTCCTCCTAAACTTCTGTATGTCCAATAAACAAAAGTTTAAAGGTTCTAAGACACAGAACTTAAACCCAACTAAACACAATTTAGAAAAAAAAAAAATAACAGCCAACTTTGGATTTACTTAGTAACTGTAGCCATTAGTAGTAATAAATTAGTTGGAACAATATACTTTTGCATTTCCCATATTATGTTATTTCTAAACTGTTTAATCTAATATGGGATATACAAAAGTATACACTTCTAGCCTACTACAGGTATAGGACCTGTTATCCAGAATGCTTGGGACCATGGGTATTCCAGATAAGGGGTCTTTCCGTAATTTGGAATTTCCGTAAATAAAACATTTACCCCAATAGGATTGTTTTGCATCCAATAAGGATGAAATATATCTTAGTTGGGATCAATTACAAGGTACTGTTTTATTACTACAGAGAAAAAGGAAATCAGTTTTAAAATTCTGAATTACTTGATTAAAATGGAGTCTATGGGAGACGGGCTTTCCATAATTCGGAGCTTTCTGGATAATGGGTTTCTGGATAACGGGTCCAACACCTGTACTACTAACATCTATAGTTACTAAGTATTACTTTTTAACAGAATTACATTTATTATTGCTAAAGGTGCTAAAAGTTAGCAAACAAAGAGTTATAACTAAAGTTTAATAAGATCTAAAATGTTACATGAAATTAGATAAAGAAACATTATGCAATGCACTGGCTACATTATGCAGAGGATTAAAATAACTGGCTTTCTAGCCTAAGTACAGAAATGTGTATAAACCCAAGTAACTCTGTAAACAGCATTTAAGCATTCAGCTAGTTGGTGCTTTGGGCTTGCGTTCATAAAAGGGCTACTTCATCTTGCCAACAATGCCACAGCGACATTAGGATACAGCAAACTTAAAAAAAAACCCGCAGGCAGTAAACACAGAAAATATACTTACAGTGCCCCTCGTGCTACCAAAGCTTCAACATTTTTGTCATCTATTTCCAAAGCTTTGTTATATTCATTCATGGCATCAACATGACGGCCCACTTTAAAATAATCCACACCATGCTTTACACTAAAACCAAAAGAGTACATTAGTTCCATAAGAAAGGAGTTACAGTCTAATGTATATATGCACACAAGTTCTTCACTTACCACTTTAAGGCCCATGAAGAGGACTGTTTCTTCCTTAAGAAAGGAGCATAGTCTTGATCACGAAAGTTTTCTCTACAGGAAGAAAAACAGTAAGTAATTGGAACATATTTGCTAACGTAGGTTCCAAATCAACAAGGCAGTTTCCAATATCAATCTATTAGTAATTAGCTAGTCTACTGCAACTTAGAATATAAAGGCTAAGATTTTATTGGGTGCTATGAGAAACTGAGCAGGTGAAATCTAGCACCATTGTTATGAAATTAGCCCACATGGGTTAAATTGCAATTTCACTTTACTCTCAGAACTCATGGGGAAAGCACCTTTGAAAATGAGCAACACCATGACTCTGTGGGAAGCACTTTTGCCTTTTGGCACTGGGGTCAGTTCAATCCCAGCCAGGGCAGTAAATGTAAGGAGTTTGTATGTTCGCCCTGTGTCTGCATGGGTTCCTACCACACTCCAAAAACATACAGGCAGGTTAAGTGGCCTTTGACTAAATTGACCGTAGTGTGTGTGAATGTAAAAGGGACCTTAAATTGTAAAGCTCCTCTGGAACAGGGACTGATGTGAATAAGGTATAATCTCTGTAAAGTTCTGTAAAAATGTGTTGGTACTACATAAATAAGAGGAGATAAATTAAAACAAGCAGTTACAAGTTATCTGCCCAAGCATGGGAAAAATGAAGAATGCAAAATATCTTTTTGTTTTCTAATAGCAAAATAATAGTAAAATAAATTGTTAAATTATAAACCCCTAGATTTACCATTGTAAAATGTAACATGGGTGGATAAATCTTTCCCATTCTCTACTCCCTCTGTAAAAGATCATTTCCTTTTTTTATATCAGTTTGCTTTTTACAATTTTTTAAAAAATGTTTTACATCTTTTCACCCAGGCTTTTTAGCCTGGCAGTTCCACTCGCCTTAAATTCTACCACTTTACTCTAAAAACATTTTCTCATTGTCCTCGCTGCCAAAACATTGGCTTTTGTAGAAATAAACAAGCAGCATTTTTCTGTGTGTCACGGTTTGTTGCATAAGTGTTCATTACATACGTATGTCCATTATCTTTTTAAAATACAGAAGCTCACATGATATTTGCTGCCTAATAAAATAGTGACCAAACCTTAAGGCTAGTACCCCTTAGGGTGGTAAATGCAGTGACAGAGGGGTGGGATGGTAAGATTTGTATAAGTGTATGAATATTGAGAGCTTAGATTTTACACTGAGGCAGGGACCAATGTGAACGCTAAACAATCTGTAATACCGCTAGAATAATAACAATTACCTCTGTAGGCCTCTTATTAAGGATGGCGGATTGGATTCATCAATTCCAAGTTTACTCAATAGAATATCAACAGATGATGGGTTAGAAAATGCCAATGACTGCCGCAAAATCTTTTCAAAGGTGTTCAAATTGTCAGAGAGAACAAGACTTTGCCTACCAGAAAGAGAAACATTTACTCATTGATATCCAATGTTTTTACCACTGTGTTTTTTTTAACTGTTGCTACTACCATTTGCCACATACTAGATGTATTAGAAGGCAGACCATTTTTTAAAAAATGCTTAAGGCAAAGCTGGAGGAGGACAGTAATGGACAATAGTATAGATGTTGGATATTTTAACTGGAGGACTAAAGTTGAAAACATTAGCTTTGTAACCTATGGACTGGTTCATATTTAATATCCCTACCTTGCATCATTCTTTACAGTAATACTTATCATTCACAAGTACTTGATGTACTAGATTCCTAACATAAAATATTACTGGGTTAAGCAGTTTGTTTAGTTGTTCACTACAGATGCCTCTTCTCATGTATCAAACCTCAGAGAACATAGAGCAAAGGCATTACAGTGCAGAGGGCACACCCAGATTGCAGAAATGGCTGATATGAAGAGAGTTTAACTAACTGCACCGCCTGAGTGTATCTATAGCAGGAATTCAATGCTGCCTTTACTTTGCTTCTTCCCAGCAAACCGGCTGTGACAGAGACTGAGGTGCTTTGGGCACTGCAAAATTACCCACTATTGCCAGGCAAACACTTGCAGGTAATTCCTATGCAAGTCAATGATGAATGATTTGGGCTACAAAAAACTGATGCATTTAAAATACCTTACTTCCATTCCCTAGCCTTTTGCCATGAATACAGTTTAACAAATGTTAAAATTGAACACAAAAAAGGTTTTCCAGGTAGAAACGTTTTTGAGACATGAAAGTACCTTGTAGTAAATGTTTTACTTCTTCAATAAAAACACTAAAAGTCTGGAAAACAACAGTGTATCTAATAAAATCAATAGACAATGTATACTCTGCGGGTACCAAGTCCATATACATGCACAGATTAATGTGAAGAACGGTGTACATTTTTATAATTACCTATAATATTCAGGCATATCATCAGTGCTTATTACACCCAGCTTAATGAAAGACTGATGAGTTGGAAGTGCAGACTTGTGCAAAGATAGGGTGAGTTTTTCATGAAAGCGATCAATGTCCTTTACAGCAGCTAAATCAAAAAAAGGAAAGTAGTAGCAGTCAAATAGTTCATCTTACTGTCTACAGTTTCCTTCTAAATGCAGTAACAACCCTCATGAAATTATAATACAGGTATGGGACCTGTTACCCAGAATGCTCAGGACCTTGCGTTTTCTGGATATGGGGTCTTTCCATAATTTGGATCTCCATACCTTAAGTGTACTATAAAATCTTTTAAGCATTACATTGTAAGCTCTTGTGAGCAGGGCCCTCTGATCCTATTGTTACTCTGTATAACTTTGTTTGTTAAACTTTCAAGATCCCTGTTTGTTTACATTTATTGTAAAGCACTGTGTAATTTCCTGGCGCTATATAAATAAGTAATGATGATGATATAAACCCAACAGGTTTGCTTTGCTTTCAATAAGCATTAATTATATCTTAGTTACCATCAAGTACAAGGTACTGTTTTATTATTACAGAGAAAAAGGAAATCATTTTTAAAATGGAATGGATCCCATACCTGCAATAATAATACAGGAGAATTTATGGTTAAATTAAGTTATTTTTCCAAGGAGCTTGGATGATATATATAGGGCATAACAGTAAAAGATGGGCTAACAGGCAAAATAAAATGAAATATCAGGACATGTCACCAAAAACTTGGCAATTCTTACCCTGTCATTACATGTATACTCATGCCTAACATTGGTGGCGGAGGACACCGGGAGCACCACAGTGGTTAATATTTTACAAAGAGTACATGAAATAGTTAAACTTAAAAGTAACCCCTCCTCCAAAAAAAAGTTTTTGTACATAGGAAGAAAAAGTAATATAACTTTGGCAATGGTTTTAAAGTATATATCCCTATCTGTTATCTGGTTTCAACTATTGAGACAATGAGATCAGTAAACAACCATATCTGCAACCAAATAATACAATGATATAAGTTAAACAAAACATTACCCAAATTTGTCACAAGGGTGTTATTGCAATTTTGCTTTCTCTTTTTCATTAAAAAAAAAAAAACGTAAATACAAAAGAGACGTTGTTCCTCTACACTAGTACATTACCTTGGATCAAGTCCCCAGTCTGATAATATGACAAAGGATCTCCATGGCTACTTTGCGAAGGCACATCTCTTACAGGACATAATGCCTGAAATAAATCATGTGGTGAAACATTTAAAACAGATTGTAAAAAAAGATTTTATTACTGGCAAAGAACAATTTCTTACATTTATCTTTAGATCTTTTATATCTCTTAGAATTCCACTGCCCATGCACAATAGCTCCAAGAAAAATCCAAATTCACGGATACATGTAATTCTTCCAATGACAATATCACCACGCTCAGCATCTCGAAAAAACAGTTCTCTTTTCTGGGCACTGGGAACCTCCATAAATTGTTCCAAGGGTGGCATTACAGCATAACTACCTACAATAAAAATGTAGAAATATCCATCAAATTTAAAACATCGGGCATTTAAATCTTGCATAACTGTTCGAGAGGAAGGTGAAATAACCCCATTTGAAGCTGTCTCCAATTTCCCCATGAAGGGGAGAAAAAAAATACCCTGCCAAAATCTAATAGTGAATGTACAGGGGCAACCAGTACTGCCCACAGCCACAGTAATGGGTATTGTAGTAGTATCCATACTAGCCACGTGTATGGTCACTTTTCATTTGTTTGCTTTGTCCAGGCTGATACTTTGTGCCTATTTAAGTCACCAATAATATGGTCCCCTGACAGGTACCTGACTGGGCAGATGAATGATTATGCACAGTTGATGATAACTCATCTGTGGGTGTGGACCATAGCAATGGCTCTGCCTACCAACAAGTTTTAAGATCCCACTTATGCAGTAATAGTTAACACCACATGGAACAAATAGGCACAGTACAAATGACAAGAGCATTACGTGCATGTCCAATGCAAATCATAGCCGGTATATTTAACCATATGCTAAATTTGGGTATGCCTTTGAGTAATCATTGTAGTTTAAAAAAGACAGACAACTGAATTTCATGCAACTCAGTAATGAAATAAATCCAAAAAAGATAGGTACAAAATGTGCGTTCAGTGCATCAAGGAAATTGAATAATTTAGGAGTAGGATTCCAGGAGTTGTATAATTAGATAGTAATGCATAATCCCATTTTATGTTGATTAAAAACCCTATAACAGCCTAATGAGAAGCAGGCAGGTAATTAGGCAGAGAAGCAACCCTACCCATGTTTGACACCACCTCACTACAATAAAAACAGAATAGCAGCGTGTAGCTGAAGGTGATCTGAATAACAAGTCTTCATTGTTTGCAGTACCTTGTGCCACCTCCTGCATTTCTGATTTCTCCTGTGAATTCGATTTCCATGAAGTGGCAAAAAGGAGGTCAGCCTTCCTGGCAATAAATTGCTGTAACTCAGGGTTTTCAGCATTCCGTTCCTTTCTGGAAAGGTAAAAAACACGAATAAAAAATGTGAGAGATCTATGCAACTACAACATAAATAACACTTAAAGACAAAGGGGCTGTAGTTTTTCTATTTCAGAATTTACCAGCAGGCACCTTTTGGGGCAACATTCATCAAGGCCAACTCCTGATTCTTAAAAATGCAGTCAATGGGAGACAACCCCCAGTGATCTTGATCTATCATGAAAGAAACACTGCTGGTGGGCCATGAGTGGACCCCTTACGCCTCATAGATGGAAGCTAGAATTACTCGTCACTTGTTAAAGGGATATTGTCATGATTTTTATGGTGTACTTTTTATTTTTAAATTACACTGTTTACATAGCAAATAATTTACTCTGCCATTTAAAGTTTTATTCTTGAACCAACAAATTAATTTTTTTATGCTGTAATATTGGTGTGTAAACAGCCATCTCAGTGCATTGTGCCCGAGTCAGACCTTTCAGAGGGAGCCAGCGCTACACATTAGAACTCCTCTCAGGTCACCTATTGTTTCTCCTACTCCCATGTAACTAGAGAAGTCCCAAGCCGGACTTGGATTTCTTGCTATTGAGTGCTATTCTGATATCTACTGGGTGCTGCTATCTTGCTACCTTCCCACTGTTCTGCTGATCGGCTGTAATATCACTCCAACTTGCAGCGCAGCAGTAAAGTGTGACTGAAGTGTATCAGGGCACAGGTCACATGGCCGTGGCACCCTGGGAAATGAAGAATTTCAAAATTAAATTTAAAAAAATCTGTTTTTTGAAAAATGGATTTCAATGCAGGATTCTGCTGGAGAAGCTCTATTAACTGATGTTTTTTTAAAAAAAAAAAAAAATGTTTTCCCATGACAGTATTCCTTTAAGGTTATGTTTTTTTTTGTCTGCAGGCAATAGAAAATGGCAAATAGCACTTGACTAGCAAGAGTTAAATCACTTTAGCGTACAATAAATTTTTCTTAGGTTCAGGATTTCAGGCAGAAATAAATATACTGAACAAGAACTAGGTAGTTTCTTTGTCTTTAAAATAGATGGAAAGGCTCAATCACTGGGGAGTGACTAATGTTAGGCATCCCCCAGTGACTGTAATTGCTTACCTGATACCCTTGGCCTGTGCTCTTATTACAATAAAACTGCAATGGCGGGCCATTGCAGTTTTATTGTAATAAGAGCACAGGCCAAGGGTATGAGAGCGTTTCCCTTTTCCTCTGTCACCTTTCTTCAGAATCCCAGGGCCGACACATGCGCAGTTGAGTTCTTGTTAAAGTCGGCTTTTCATACTGCGCATGCTGAAGATCAAAAAAAAAAAAGGAGGAAAAGGAACGCTCGCCCACATACAGCCAGGCCAGTGCAGTTTTCTCCTAACAGGAGCACTGGCTGGGGGGTTCAGGTAAGCGATTAAATCACTGGGAGGTGCCAAAAATTTGGCACCCCCCAGTGATGTAGCTTTTCCTTTAAAGAGCAATTCCCATTATTTCACTGTTGATATCAGGAGGATAATGCATTGTGATTGCCTGCCAATTAACATGCTAATTTTAGCTTACTTTATGGGCCTGCAGAAATAGAGTCAGTGCCCTATGTAGCCTCCTTCTAGAATAAGAGTATCACAGCAGATACTGGTTTATATAACTGGATCAATGAACTGTATTCTGGTTGCCTCTCCACTTTTCTTAAGCTGCCCATATGTTGCAAGATGTGGCTATTCTACCACTGCATCTGTCTGCCTGCTGGTGAGCAGAACCGAACCTCCATTGTCCAGAACCCTCTGGACTGTCCAAATGCACATTTTTGGCTTTTGTCATAGTAGGTCTCCTCCTGTCCTTTCCAAGAATGCTGTTCTTTTTAAAAACACTGCCCACTTGTTAAATTTTCAAATCCCCCTCACTAGCCAACACTTGCCCGCCCTTCCTTTATCTCCCTTTTCTTGTGCAACTGTACACAGTATTAGGCTGCAGGATGTTACACTTGCCCCTTAACAGGTCACATGTTGCCAGTAAACACAGAGTCTACTCCTGACTTGTTTTCAGTTTCATGACAGATCTCTTTAGCTCCAAGCCAAACCCTAAGCCACGTATGCATAGATTTTATTTTAACTGACAATACACAGGGCTTTCTGTGAGTGTCTCTCTCTTCCCAGGTTTCAGGCACCCAGCCCTCTGGCTACATGTAGCTATATTGAACACTGAAAGTTATAGTTCCACACTTGTAGACACTACAGTTTTAAACTAGAACATGTGCTGCCAAGAAACAGTTTCTTAACAGCAGATGGGTAAACAAATATCAACATACAATGTAGAATATATCTACGTATTATGAAGTGACTGGTTCTTTAGATTGGTGCCATAGCAATGCTGGGCAATAGGCACGTCAATAAACACGGCGCAGGGATCATAAGCAAGGAAAGTTGCAAAGAAATCACTGCAAGATGATTGTTACATATAATTACTGCACCGTGGTAAGGCTGGCATGACATGACTGATAACTAGCAGCTTGTACCCTCAGTCCTCCCCGCCCACTGGGGGTTTTGTGTTACCTGTACTGGGGCCACTTGGAGAGGTCCCCCAGCAGTTGCTTAAACCCCGCATGCTCATGCTGCTCGCTCTTCAGTAGTGACAGAAGGGAAGGGCCATGCTGGCTCAGACTCTGCCGAACAAGATCTTTCTCCATGCTGCACCGAGCTACACCAACACGAACAGCAAACACGATTCATCGCATCGAACACCAACCATCAGTAAACCCACACACTATTGGACTACAGAGAGCAGAGATGCGATTGGCCGTGCTGAGCTAGTTGTTCAATTGGCTAGCTGGAATAGCTAGAAGTAGCCATTTGTATTTTGGGCAAAGTTATACACGTTCTTTTATACATGTATCGCTGCAGTTCCTACAATACATTGCTAATATAGGCAGAGAAACAACATATTGCAACAAATAAACATAATTAATCAGGATAAGGACACTATCAGGGACAATGTCTATCGAGTAACCCCCCTCCCCTTTTTTCTCTGCTTTGGAAAGAGCAGCTCCTATCTCCGCCTCCTCTGGCCTCATTTGCTGAACTGGGACCGAAGACGCACTTTCTGCCTGCTGATTGCATGATTTGTCTGTCACTCACCTCCTTCAGCACGCTGACCCTATTCCTGCCTGAGATTTAGTAAGGGAGCTCAGCTAGTTTCATGCTTTTCATGTTTGCTATTTCCCCTGCTTTCCCACCACAGATATCCCAAGAGAAGACTTGCTGTATAGTTTCTGTGTACTGTACAAAGCTAACAATACAGACTAGGGGTCCGGGGTAAGGAATGCTGGTGATTTTTCTGCTTTGCCTGAGGGAAACGGAGGCTCTGACTAATGCAAAGCTGGGTTACTATTGAAGAGGTAGTGTGTGCTCTGCACTATGTTGGGATGGAAGGCTGAGTGCCTCTGTAATGCTCTGCACTGTATACAAGCAGTCCTGTGCAATGCTCTGCAGTGTACTCAGGAAAGCAGACTCTGCACTGTGCTGCATAACCAACAGGCATGTGCTATACTCTGTTTTTTGTGTGGGTGCAGAGGACAACTTGTCATTTATGGAAAGACCTGTAGAGAATGTGGTGTTTGCTTTTCTAGACACTGCTAAAAGGAATGCTTGTCTTGGTAAGATTTAGCAAAAATTACTTTTTGGCTCTTAGGATTTGGCCATGCATTGTTGCTATTAGCCTTGAGATGCATTTAGATTTTACTGCCATAAGTTCTGTGGCAAATTATGTTGGTACTACGAGTTGCAGCACCCACCTTCCTTTGATGCACACACACACATGTAGGGGATCAGAGAACCCTGTCCCCTGTTTCTCAGTCTGTGACATCATCCAGCCTAGCTACAGCCTGGGGAGGGATCCGATTGGCTGGCTGCCCCAGTGCACGTCTGGGAGAGGTGTGCCTAAGCTTTGGAGCCAAAAATCTAGGGGCGGGCCCAGCAGCTTATAAAGGGAGCCCCTGCTGTTGTTTGCCAGAGTTGAAAGAGATACAGTGTGAGCAGCCATATTGTGTGTTAGACTTGAAAGAATAAAAGTCTGCTGGGCTGCCAGGAAGGAATCAGTCCTCTGTGGTGTCTCTAGTGTGTGTCCCCTGCTGTGAACAGGTATTGTTCGTTTGCCTGCTACGTGGGAGCAGCCACCTTTATAAAGGGAAGGCACTCTGGGGCAGGTAGCGCTACCTGGGGGGACTAAAGAGCTCTTGGGGAAGGGACTGAACTAACCTAAGGGTTGTGGTTTATCCGGATCCAAGTGGGGATTGGGCATCTATAGAGACTGTCGGTGCCAGCTGTGGATAAACTACATGGGTTCCTCAGAGCAGGAAAATCAGTTATACATAAAGTGTTAACTTCCAACTCCAACAGTTATATAAAGTTTAACATTTCTGCCAAACCTGTGTGTGATTATTTCCTAGTGGAAATCCCCTAGAGGTGTGTTCCTCAGTGTCCACTAGGTGGAGGCACTGCGCTGTTCCCAGTTCCCAGTATCAATATTCTTTGAAGAACACACATCTCCTGAAAATACAGCCCATATATAAGTGAATGTGCCAAGAAAGGGTTACACACACAAAATACTTTTACAGTTCTTCTATCAGTTTGCCAGTCTGCTTAGTCGTTTACTGCAACCCGCATTTGCTCGCACACAGATCCACACCCTCAACCCCCCACCCACCTGCTGGCCAGCCCTGATCACCTCTTACCTGCCCACCGCTGTCCTGCTTCCCTCCCCCGAGAGGGGTAGGGAAGCAGAACAGCGGTGGGCAGGTAATCCACATCTTATGAAAACAATAAACATAAAAATCTCTAAAAAGCAATCTTTGACAACATAGCAGGGGCAAGTGAGAGTTATTTCCCACAATCCCTGCATTCAGTCTGATAAGTTTTCTGATTTAGGGCTCTGGCACACGGGGAGATTAGTCACCCGCGACAAATCTCCTGTGTCTCGGGCGACTAATCTCCCTGAAATGCCATCCCACTGGCGAAAATGTAAATCACCGGTGGGATAGCATACGCGCGATTTGGAGTCAACTTGTGTATGCCATCCCACCGGCGATTTAAATTTTCGCCGGTGGGATGGCAATCCGGGGAGATTAGTCGCCCGCGAACAGGGAGTTTTGTCGCGGGCGACTAATCTCCCCATGTGCCAGAGCCCTTATAAATTGACATTTCCAGCTCCTTTCCTCTTCTCCCTGATACAGTGTGAAGCCCTGCCCCATCTTCCTGTTCAGCTCTCCTTATCTCTCTGAATACAGGGTAGTGAAAGAGGAGAGCCTTCTGTGCATGCCTGACAGAGAAGAAGCTTTCAGGGAATGCACAGTAAGTTATGTATGGGCACAGGAAAAAAAAGCTGCTGCACACTGGCTTCTGCCTTTCTGTGCATTCCCAGAAAGCTTCTTCTCTGTGAGGCATTCACACATGCCAGTAAGATCACTGAAAAATGGCCAGTTCTTTTTTAGTACATTGCAGCTTTTCCTTGTGTCCTCAAATACATAGACATTTAGGCCCAGGAGTAGAGCATACAGACTGTATGTAAACAACTAGTGTTATATGCAATAGTTAGCAAATACTTGCATTTATTTTGTATCATAGGGACACCTCATATGGATATTCTCCATATGGATATTTTTCTGATATGATTTTATCTCCCACTGACATTTATTCACATGGATATTCATTCTTCATGCAGGCATTGTTCATACTAATAATTATGTATTGGGTATAATCTGGATATAATCGACTGAATTATATAGAGAACTGTCACCTCTCCCGTGCTTACATTCTAGGCTTAAGTGGAGCAAGTGGGCTTGGTGGTGGTACACCAGAGTGCAATCAAGGCATAACTGGGCTCTAAAGTGTGTGGTAAAAATTCTGCCAAAAATCACCCCTAGGAGGTTAATGGCTCTACACCAGGGGACCCCAACCTTTTTTAATCGTGATCCACAGTCAGATGTAAAAAGACTTGGAGACCAACACAAGCATCATAAAAGTTGATGGAGGTGCCCGGAGTCTTTGTTTGGTAGTAAATCTTATTTTTATTTAACCAAAACTTGTCACCAGGTCAGGAATTCAGAAATAACTACCTGGTTTGGGGGCACTGAGAGCAACATGTTGCTCACGAGCCACTGGTTGGGTATCACTGCTCTACACTTATAACACAGATCATAAGTAACACAAACCAAACATGATTAGAAAAACCATTTTTATGTCTCCATCAATAAATCAGTCCAGAGTCCCCAGTTCAACAGGTAATATTATCCCATGTATGGCAGATTTTAGATTATGCCCACACAGGAGTTTATTTACATCCTGATGTACTGTTCTCCTTATAACTTCTCCTCAGTCTGTTGCAGATACATACAATCAAGGCTGCCATCGTACAGGGCCCTTCCCCCAGTGACCATTTCTATACACAGGGCCCCCCATCCACAGTGCCCCCCTACTTATGCTGGCCAGGGCCCTCCATACACAGTGCCCCCATATAAAGTGCCCCCTATCCACAGTGCCTTCCATACACCTCCTCCGTTGGTTTCTTTGGGCTCCTCCAGCGAGATACTTCCCGAACGACGCCTCTTCACATGTGTCTCCATGCGAAAGGAGACAGGCCTTTTATAAGGTTGTGCCCCATGCGTACTGCTGTCAAATTTATGACTAATTGGAATACTGATGACAGGCCCGTAATAGATTAAATGGGGCCCGAGTTAGTCAGAAGACTGTAGCATGGCTGGGCCCACTTTAAAAGACAAAATCGCCTGGGAGCGGGACGGCTATCCCCTCTGTGCCCCCTTGATGGTGGCCCAGTGTATGGCCATAAGATTGATTTAACTGAAATAATCATTTTTAAAACCTACACAAGGTGGAAATAATTAGCTAATAGTGTAAATTAGGGATACTGACTATCATGTGCCCTATACTAAAGGTCTCCATAGCAGCTCATTTACTGACTGCCCTCCTTTGACCAGACTGGTAAAAATCACTTTTCAGTAAGCATTGATGATTATCTTTCTTACAAACATCCTTTAATCACTGATAATAACTAAAATTGAGATATTTTTTCCTAAAAGTCCTTGTTAAAGGGGATAATGTATAGTTGAAATTTTATTGCAGCTAAAAAAATCAGTAGCACTTTGCTGAAGGCTATGATTTGTGCTGCTGGCAAAAAAACTATTGCTTGAAACTGAATAATTAAGAGAGAAAGCACATATAACCATCAGTGCCCAACTTCATTTATGTGGAAATATTCTAAAGCAAAAAGATTAAGAAATAGTGACCTAGAGGCAAAGGTTTTGAAGCTATAGTGTCTGGTGTTATCAATCTTAGAATAATCCAATAGAGGGTACTACAGCTCTATTCTTCACGATCAGCTGGCAGCCTTTTAATCGCTCCACTGACCTGCTCCACTAAGGATTATTCAATCACAGGCAGCCACTTTTGCTTTGTCTCTGTAGTCAGCCATGGTTTGGGCAATTTGCTGATATCAGACAGTATGTCCAACCATGGATCTGAGGGAGACTGCAAATTATCTGTAAAATTTTAAATGAATCTTGTTTAGAGGAGTGATTTCCCAACTCCACATTATACTGAGGGATACTTTGAATAACTGAAAGCTGTTAGTTTTACTTCTAGGGGAATGTGTCCGATTGCGTTTTTTTCGTAATGATCAGTATTTTGCGATTTTTCGGAAAATTGTCACGACTTTTTCGTTGCCATTCCGAATGTTGCGCAAAATCTGGTGATTTTTTCGTAGCGTTAAAACTTGCGCAAAAAGTCGCGACTTTTTCGTAGCCTTCGCGCCAAGTGCGAAAAATTCGGATTCATTCAAGCTTCAGTATGGTGACTTTTCTTGGGCCAGGTTGGAGCTGCAGGGTGCCATTGAGTCCTATGGGAGGCTTCCAAAATCATGCTAAGTCTGAAAGTTTCGCCCGCCGCTTACAAGCGCTCAATACGAAAAAGTCGCGACAAGATACGAGCACATCGTAATGGCTACGAAAAACTCGCGTTTTTTCGCGCAAATCGTATTGGTAACGAAAAAGTCGCGACAATTTCCGAAAAGTCGTAAAGGCGCCGAAAAAATCACAAAAAATACGAAAAAGTCGCAAAATGTTCGTTTTCCAATCGGAATTTTTCCAATTCGGTTCGGATTTGTGGGTTAGTAAATGTGCCCCCTAGTGTCTGAAATGTGTTTGTGTGTGTATATATATATATATATATATATATATATATACATATTTTTTTTTTTAGATAAATATATATATATATTTGTGAAGATTAATGAAGTACATTATATTTATTTCTATAGAAAAAATTACAATTCTATATTTCTATAGACAATTTAATGTCCCATTAAAGCATTATCAACAGCAAGGGAGATGAGTGATATTTTATTTAGAGAGGTTGCCAATAAATGACTTTCCATTGGAGAAGCAATATTTGTATATGAATCCAAATATTCCTATGCCCAACCTCATAGCTTTGCAAGTTAAAGAAGACTGGACCATGTAGTGACCACCAGAGGAGGTCTAAGTAACAGGAAGTACCAACCGATGCACCAGTATGATGTGGATTGTGTTAAATGTGATTGGAGTTAGACCTATGTTGGATATTAAAAAAGGGCCAGTTGGAGTTGACGTAGGCCTGGGCCCAACAGAAGTCCCTCTAAACAGGTCAGTCCCACCCTGGCAAAATATATATTGGATATTTATGTCAGGTTTACCATATACAGTACGTTTGTCTGTGCTATGTATTATTTAGTTGATCATACAGTAGTTTTATATAATATATTTATATATATTTATTTTATTTTTTTCTACAACTGAAATTCTTTGGCAACATGGAACTCAGATGTGGGGCATTTTGCTGTTTTCTGACTTCAGTACACAAACTAAGATTATTTATGATGCTCTGTACATCACAATATGTATGCAATAAATGTGGGGCACGCAGCTTTTCCTGCATGAAATTCATATCTAGTGGGAAGTTTCATAAGATATATTTAAAATGCACATAAAAATAAAGCAAAAAGAACTGGATTCAGCAGAATCACATATTTACTGAAGCGCAGCAGCATGAGAAAATGAAGAGTAAGACATACATTTGAGTCAGTAGAAATATATAGTGTGAATAATTTGTTACCATTTCATATGATGTGCATATTTTTATAGTATATATTTCAGATCTCACCTAGTCTCCTCCCCATCAAAATGCAACATCTCAGTATGCAATATTCATCCAAAAATTCAATATTCATTTACCCTAAAAAGTAAAGTAAAAGTAGAATTAAGGCTCAGTAAAGAAGTGGGTTAGACATGGACACATTAGGGGTCATTGGCCCTGGGCAAAAGTGCAAGAGCACTAAGGTACACAAGAGTGCACCCCTCAGTGCTTATCTATACAACACTTGCACCCACAAATCTGGAGCTTAATGCAAAGAGCAGCACCATGAGGTGCTCTCCAGCCCTGCCTTAGAGCCTGCCTTCTGCCACTCTGCACACGCAATGTACAGGGCAGGTAATGGGTGTGAGTGAGGACACATACGTGCCTTCCCCTGCCCGCCCCTTTTGAATTTAGCAGGGCCTAATGCAGGCTGCACAAGATTCAAATGAAGTACAGTGGCCTACATCACAATATACTATATATAGTAGTGATGTGCGGGCCGGCCCGATACCTGTGGGTCGATCAGGTCTATAAATAGAGGGGACTAGCGGGGTCAGGTAAGATGTTGGTCAAGAAAAACTAAATTACATTTATCTACCCACACTCCAACCACTCCCATGCAAACTACACTTCTTTGCAAGGGGCAGGGCTTGCGGGTAAGTGGGGAATACCCACTGTACCTCACTTATGGTAGCCCTGGCATTCAATCTCCACTTCTCTTTTAGTGCAGAGAGCAAAGTTGTTCCAAGTGTTCAAACTCGGAAATTGGTTGAATCTCACTAATCTTATTTTAACAACCACAGTTAAAATAAAAAAATTGCTATATGCATTAGGCTTTTTATACCTCAGCAGTAAGCCTGGCTGAAGCAAAATGGGAATGTGACTTCAAATAAAATATAACTGACCGCACTTCAGCCTGCCTTAATCCCACTTATGCCTGTCATTTGGAAAAGTCTAATACAAGTGGAGTTGAGAATTCAGATAAATATTGACAGAGACCTCATATTAATAAGCTAACTATATTCATATTTCTGAATCAACAAAAAAGACATTCCACTTTCCACCAGTTTATTTGAACATCTTAAAAAAATATGGTTCTGTTATATTTAATGAGTTCAAGATCCCTCCTTTCTTGCTTTTGATATAGCCAACAAAAGTGAGAAAACAGAATTGTTGTATTCTTGGAGTATTGGAGAATTGAAGATTACAGGTAGAGAGAGAGGAAAGAAGGGGTGGAATGTAAGAAAGATGGGTTTCTATAGGGTAGCTCATATAAAGTCTCTTATCTTATACAGTAGATATGCTCTGTTCGATAGTAAATGTCACTGTCCAATCCAGTGGCGTAACTACTGGGGGTATGATCTTAACAAAAGAGGTACTGTACTTTGGTCTTCCAAGTCATCAGTATTGCTTTTATAGCAAAATGGAGGAGTTGTGAAAAGCACAGTTTTTACAGAAGACATTCCTTAGGAGGGATAGTGCAGGTGAGTGTATATTAGGGAGCCTCTTCTATAACTATGTTCAGTAGGTTTACTGTACAGGTTGGTTTATTCCACATCAAATATATGTATGCTTTTACTGACATCTGCAGTGAATTGTGTAGTCCCATGCTGGGAGTTGATGTATTCCAAAACTCAGTATAGCTGTATATAGCTAAATATGTCAATCACAAATCACATTCACAAGAATAACACCTGATATAATTATTAATTTCATTGTTTCTCAAAATATGTTATTGGTATTATACATAAATGTATTTACATAGGTTCCAGCAAAGTAACTGTCCAATAGTTCTGCCTTGGATCTGTACAAAAAAATCAGTATCAATTCAAAAATAGATCTGTCTGTGTAGCAAAGACAGTAAGTCAATGATAATGTAAATCGTATTGTGTGGAGTTGCAATACTGAGTAATGATTTCTTAATACAGTGAATACCTTTTTCATAAGAAATGATGCAGAGTGTTCATTAAGACAACACAATATTCAATGGATTCCACCTGTTGCATATCCTGTGACCTACAAAGGTAGTCTATTTAGATAGAATGTTTGGACATTCTGGTATATTTTTCACTAAGCTATGCAAATACACATTCAGAAATTGTGACAAGAGCTGTAAAACAGCCTATACCAGACACAAATGGTCTTTCAGGAGGACTGACCAAATTTTAATTTATTTTAGGTAGTAAGTTAAGTACAGTTATACTCGGGGGCTTAGTAATCAGAATCAGGAAATCTCAAAATTTTCCTCTGATATGGTCCAGGAACGGGAATTATTTGGAATAATGGCAAATAGTTAAGCTGGCCATACACGTGGCGATCTGACGATGTTTTGTGCGACCATCGGTTGCACGAAACATCGTCAGATGTGCCACACACCATTCAGGGCTGAATCGGGAGGTAAGGAGGTAGAAACAATAGGATTTCTACCTCCTTCTGCCGATTCAGCGCTGAAGGGAGATTTTGATCAGGTGCCTTCTATGGCGCCCGATCAAAATTTTCCAACTGGTCCGATCGGCGAGTCGGCCGATATCAGCAGCTTCCTGCGATATCGGTCGACTCGCCGACATACCATACACGCACCGAATATCGTACGAAACGAGGTTTCGTACGATATTATCGGTGCGTGTATGGCCACCTTTAGGCACATCAGACAGAGGCAATGGGTATTGGGCATATGTATTAAAAAGGAAAACTCTTGTTTAGGCCTTAAGCTGGCCATACACGTACCGATATTATCATATGGAATGAGGTTTTGTATGATATTCAGTGCGTGTATGGTGGATTTGTCAATCGGACGGGACAGAAAATTTTGAAAGGCAAACGTTTAGGGCTGAATTGTCAGATAGGGGTACAATTCCTATTGTTTCTACCTCCATATCTGACGATTCTGCCTTGAATGTTAGTGAGAGTGCAGTGAAGAGGTTCATAAATAAAGTTTATAATATACTGGCCTCATTTACTAACACATCTGCAGTTGCACTTATCATGCCATGTTTTAAATATATTTGCTTCCGAAGCTGCTCCTTACACTGCTGCATAGTTGCCTTTGGCAATGCTACATCCATCTATCCTCCTGTTGCTCAAGTGTGCCTATCCCACAACAGCCCACAAGAGTCTTGTTCTTAAAGATTTACTTACAGATATCATTTTGATGCCAAGCACTGCAAATTACTCAGTCCCAACTTCAAAAATTTCAGTTCAATTACATCTAATTTGTGGACATTGTGCAGAAACAGTTCCCTCACTGTAGAAATTCTGCTGGAATTATGGCCATATGAACAAGGAATTGCACTTTGCACACTGCACATTTGTAAATGAGCCCTTTTGGATACTGTTTTAGGCTCATCACTAAAAAAGAACATAAATTAGTTCATTCACAATAAACATACAGTAAAACTCCCAATTTACATTTTTTAGGGGACCACAAAAAATGGTGTAAAATCCAAGAAAATGTAAAATCAGAGAAATGCATTATATGTTGGTGTAACCCCTTATTATCGTATCCCAAGGTGAAAAAGTCTAGGGCTCTTGGAAATATCTGTAGTAAACACTTTGATCACTTTGAGGAGTTTGGGGCAAAGACTTAAACGTTGGAACCTTTAAAATATCATATTTGCTAAAGTTTTTACATTATTTAGGGGTGAGGGATTCAAACAACTAAATAATTATTATATTTTGACATTTTACTTACATTTATTTGCACATGATAGGGTCCTTTTAAGGCCATGTAATATTCTGATGAAAATGCCCGACTGTGATCTCTTTCTACACCCAGATGAATTGTTGCTGGATGCTCAGTTTACAACAGGGGAGACCTGTAGCTTGACTTGTGGATTCTCTGAGCATGACTTCACATTGTATTGTCACTTCCCATTTTATATTTCCATTAGGCTTTCTTGCAGATGCTCCTTGTTTTATGGAGGTTTAGCAAAGCTAAGCATTAGCATCTATCAAGGAGTCATATAATCGCAAAAGTTTCTTCCAAGTCTAGCAGCCAATCAACTGCTGGTATGTACTGCTCTGCTCTTAAACATTGAATGGGCGGCTATGGGTTAGAAGAAGTAGATCAAGGTGTTATTTTATAATACCCTAATGCGGTTGTGTAATAAAATTTAATGCTAGCTACAAATATAATTGCCTATAGCAACCAATCAGCAGATAGCATTTATTTGTCACCTGTTTAAAAAAAATATTTGGAGGGGCCCAGCGCATACCAAAGCCGTGTATGCAGCGGGCACACATTTCCACTAACTATAGAGGAAATGCTGTAGGGGTATGCTTCCTCTGTAGTTGCGCCACTGGTTAAATCCACCAATGGACCCACCAGTGAATCACTGCTACACTCAGCAAGAAATGCCTTAGCGCTCACACTAAGGAAAGCCATTTTTTCACCTGCACCGTCCTGGGGATGACTAATTAAGTACATAGATTTTGTGTGTATATATAATTTGTAAATGTGATCAGTGTTCTCTAAAGCCTTTCTATTCCAGAGCAAGCAGTGCCTGGGTTACCATTGCATTAATTAGTTTAATATATATATATAGATAGATAGATATAATATATATATATATATTGCAGTGTTGGTGACACACAGGAGCCCTGCAAAGTAACCCACTGACACCAATTTCAAGCACCAAGTCGGTAGAACTTTATCTTGGGCAGACAGCAACAACAAGAGGTTCATAAACACACTCAATTTTTGTCTTGGAGCAGCTGGGGCATTTAAATGTAATTACATGAGTACCTGTCTCAGCAGCAAAAAGTCTATACAGACAGAGAATCAGCCCAGGTTAAGTGTTAATGTGGTTGAACAGAGTAGGATATCGGCAATTTGAACAGGCTTGCAGTCTCCCTTGTTACTGCTATACTTTCATTCCTAAAAATACTATCAAACAGCCAGCTCGCATTCTGAACGACGGAGGAAATGTTGATATAAAAGGATTAAAAGAGGAATCCAATGTGCCGCTGTCATATGCAATAAATGTATTTAGCTTTTAAGCGCTGTAGAGCTGCTCTGTATTTTCACTACGGGGAATTGACTGTGGGTTAATTTCTTTGTGCATATTATGGCAAGACAAAGGCCGTACTGAGCTCGGTTCTGATGCAAAGCAATTACAGATTACAGATCTGTCATGAGATTTACATATTTCTGTACAATGTAAGACAAAAGAAAATTAGATTTAAACTATTCCCTTTAAGTCTTATAATTCCATTTATTGCAGAGACTCACAAGTCTGGTGCAACTTTATCTACTTCAGATATAATTTTTTCTTAAAAAAAGATCTTCTGTTCATAAATTGAATGATTATTCTCTGTATTTTTTTTTTTTAATTTCAAAACCTTTATTTACGTTAAATATTACAAAGATACAAGTTTGTTGGAAAAATATTTAACAATATGGTTTTGCTAAATAAACCGGTGTTTGTTAACAAATTCCAGTGTCTTGCATCTCATTATTGATAAGGAAATTAAAGGAGAAGGAAAGGTAAAAAAGAAGTAAGTTTTATCAGAAAGTTCTATGTAAATACAGCCATAAGCACTCACAGAAAAGCTGCACTGAGTCTTCTATCAAAATAAACAGGATTTATTTTCTATTTTTGTGTACACAAGTTCTTTGGTATCAGAGTTCCTCTCTCAGAATAATCCTTCATTTCTGGGGCCAGAGTCTGTGCAGTTCTCTCCTCTCTTCCCTGTCCTGCTCCCCCCTCCCATAAGAATTAATAAAACTTACTCCCCCTACCCCTAGGAATGTGTAATCTGAGCTATAACAGCTAGGGCTGTAGCAGAAAGATATGAAGACCAAGCTAAAATGGCAGCTGCAATCTTAAACAAACAGAGAAAGCTTCTAGGGCTCTTTACTCAGGTATGGTAAATCTTTCTGCAGAATAAATATAGTGTTCTAAGTGGCACTTATGTGGTGAATCTATTTACAGTAAAATGCCAAAATGACTTTCCTTTTCCTTTTAAGAGTAGTCTCTGTATTTCTATAAATGTTGGGTACAATATATAGGCTGGGCTATTCTGCCCAGGGTACCTGAGTAGTCTGCAGGTTTGTATTTATTAGTGTTAGCTATATGTAAACGTATATCATTTATGAATGGAAATGCAAGCTTAAACACTAAATTAACCTGCATCCACAGACTTTCCTTGTATCGTAGCACAAATGCACCAGTTCAACATTCTCTGATAAATTGCAATTACATGCAAGGTACAAAAAGAATGCAAGTGCAATGTACAAAGTGTAAAAACAGACACAAATTGGGGCATGTTTATTAACATTAAAGGCAAATATCACCGGTGATGTTGGCCATAGCCACCAATCAGCAATTAGATTTGAAGGGTTTTCTACAAGTTATAAAACAAACGCACACATCTAATTGGTTGCTATGAGCAGCATCACTGGTGATGTTTATCTCCAGTGTTAATAAATACACCTCAAATACACTTGGGCTTGTGATACCCAGAATGGCATTAGCATGTAATTCACTAGGGGCAAGTCAGTTGTGTATGTAGCTGCAACTCTCAAAGGGGATGCTTGTATTGCCACCCTCTCAAAGCAGGTGTTAATTTCAGGGATCCCTTCTCAACAGGCTGAACCAGTAAGATATTACAAGGCAAGGACCTTCCTTAAAGGACATCTAGTGCTCCAGTTGGGGGAGCAGTGCAATTTTTGCTTGGAAATGGCACATATGAGTGCTATGAAAACGAACAAAAAGACCTTGTATTTGCACACCCTCAGCTCTCCAAAAACTTCACCGCTCGGTGAACACTGCTGGAGGGATCGGCACCCTCCCAAACATTCCAAATAGTAACAATAGCACTGGCACTCAGGAGCTGCATACGGGACTAGCCCTTTAGATATCTTTATTATGGAAATGCAACATTTTGGGGCAAAAGCAACCCCTTTGTCAAGCATATGAGTGCTATGCCACGCACACCAGGATGGAGCTCCCAGTGTGGGCAGCCATGTTGGGACATACACATGTGCACAAGTGAGTGTCCCAAAACACATTTTAATATGATAGCTGCCATTTAATAGTGTTTAAGTTCAAAATTATATCAAATATAGCTCTTTTTGTGCATGTATGCAGGGATCCCTGAAATTAACAGTTACCTTGAGGAGTTGATACTTTCAGGGTTCACTTGCCTGTTCTGACTACTAAATGATGCACAAATGCCTATTAGACACCACACACATTAGCATGAATGATCAAAGTGGGCTCCAATGTGTAGCTACATTGGTAAATCACGCACACACACAAGTTGTGGCAGACACTGTTTATCAGGAGCCTCTTGGAATTCTGGGGATGGGGGAAAATTTTCACTCTGGGTAAAAATATACTATACATCTTGCAGACAAGGGTATATCCCTGTCTTACTCAGCAGAAATACAATTAACCAATTATTCCTTTACCAAATGAGTGATTGTGGTGATGCTTTTACTTCTGAGGAGCCCAGTGTTGACGCCTTTATAAAGAAAAACAGTTAAGAGACAAAACCAATTTCCAACCACCACCAGAAAAGCTCCTGTGTATACAGATCAGTAAAAAAAAAAATCACCATTTTAAATCATGACAATGGTTTTCTAGGTTATTGAAATTTCATTGTTAGATCCATTATAAATCTACTCTGTCTTCATAAGATCAGCGTTTCTTATCTTACGCTTGGGCCAACACAAAACATTTAATTGCATTTTTATCAGCCGTGTACTGTAGCATGGTTTTATATCCCAGCCCGGCAGATTTATATGGGACAAATATTCGTGCTTTCTAAATTATTACATTGGTTTGATGCTGAATAGAATATAAAACAGACTCAGATATAAACACACTATAACCTATGCATTTTTCCTGTAATAACTTAGAAAAGCCGCTATGCTGTAATTCTGACCTTGGTGGGAATGTGAAGCATAGGCATCTGAAACATCACTTTAAACTGAAAATATGATATAGACCATTTTACATATGAATATTAAATCAGTGACCAATAATTTATAGAAGTGCAGGTACACCCACTTGTCTCTGCAAGTGAGTAGTGTATGTGGAATAATGGAAGTCCCCTGTAAGTGTATTTGCTTGTCCCATATGTTCTCCTTTGACTTCCAATGCAGTAAAACAATTATTACAATATTTTTTATAGTGGCAAAGTAAGTAAGGTTGAACTGAATGATTAGTGTTTTAAGTTTCTATTCTACAAATCAGAGCAGAAACATGACTCTATATGCCCCAGTAAAGAACAGTTCCTGAGCCCCCCTATATCAGCTGGCTGGGCTGTTCTTCAGTGCAAACAAGCCAGATCAAGCTGAGAGAGCACAAGTAAATGCTTGGTGCGCTATGCCCTGCGGATACCCCCTTTTTAGGGCTCTTATCCAGCCCCCTACCCCCTGTTCATCTTTGCTGAAAATGTATCCAGAAGGCACCCAAAATAGCCAGCAATACAGCTGCCAGTTTAGCAAAAGCAAAAATTCTGACCCTGGTACGTGGGGCATCCCAGATAAGGGGTCCCATGTATTAAAAGGGGGCTCCATCCAACAGAATTGCTCTGCATCAACATGGATTTATAATAACTTAGTCAACATTAAATACAAGGTACTGTATTAATCATAAATGCTGTATACATACTGTATTTTTATGGAAATGCATATATTTCTGAATATCACAATAAATTACTTATTGCCATTTCTGTCTGTAAATGTTCCATAGTCCTTTTCTCTAAATACTTTTCCATTGCTTGCTTGCATAATGTGGTGCCTTTCAAACTCGAATTATCTTGTTGCTGTGACCAGAGTACATGGATTTTTTGCTTCTAACTTCTCCACAGTAATCAAACCATTCACTGATGAGCAAATATCGAACTCTTTACAGTGTTTGCTGCCATCTGCAGATGTAAATCTGTGTAGAATTTCACCATGTCCTTTGTTTTTCTGAAAATGAATGCATTTGGTGCAACAAAATCATGAGAAAAAAACACCCATTGACTCTAATGTTTTTATTGTGAGAAAAAAATGCCCATTGATTCCAATGATTTTAGCAATAAATCGGCGAAATTCTGCCATTTTGTGATTTTTTTTCTGCGGTTTTGTGGACTTTCCAGTAAAGCATAGTGGGTTAGTTTCACTCATCACTACCGACTGCAAATTGTCTTAGAACACCACTGTCATACTAATAGTTGATTTGAAGGTGAATTTCCCATTTAAATTGCGGCTAACCTGCTTTCCTTTTTGCACCATTTGTTACATTGCCGGTAGATAGGTAATCAACATTGTGTTTTTGTTTGTTCACAGACCAGCCAAATTGCTTTTATATTACATTTGGCATTTTTATTACTGAGCATTAGAAACAGCATGAAAGAGAAAGGGAATCATTTCTATAGAGCTTTTCTCCGGTGGGACTCAAAGCGCTTTAGAGCAAGCAAGGCAGCCATTATAGGCACATTACGGACTACGGACACCAAGTGACTTGTCCAGGGTAACAAGGAATTGAACCAGGGTCTCAAGCATGAGACCCCCCCACATAAAAGGTTAAGTACTTAACCTCCAGGCCAACTCCCCTGCAATCATTTTAAAAAATTCTCACACATTTTTGTTTAAAAAGTCTAAAATAATTCTAGTCCCATTACAAACTGTCTTTTTGTATATGAAGTAATATGATTACTGCTTACTGCTTTCTAAATGCTCCCCAGCCTCTACACTGGATATCAGCTCTATTGTAAAACATAGCACCTTGCCCAATCTACTCTATCGCAACATGAGACAAATAACAACATATACCGGTAATTACTTCTTTACACAATTTCACTGCCCTGTTTATTATTTTAATACTAATTTGTTTCCAGATTCTTGTTTATAATTGTTAATTTGTAACAAAGCCCTAACATTCATTTATTAACGTTCTAAATACACTGTGTTTTTTTAAATACAGACCCTACATTGCCATTTCCATCACTTATGTCCCCTGTATAGTGTGTTTTAAGATATATTTAAAAGTCTTGGATACGGTATAGTTTTCATGTGGAACATCCAGCACCGTCTTTGTAATGCCCACCATAGCATACGGTTCCTGTGATGATTATTAGATGATTATTAGCTCATTTAATACTAGCATTTGATAACATATATTTGGATGTTTGTCCTCTTGTATCCTTATCTCAAATTCAGTGTGTTTTAATCATTGCTTCAGTTTATCTTCCTATGCTCTGTATTGTCCTTTCATATCCTGCACTCATAGGGCCTCTTGTATTATGTGTCAACTCAACTGAATCAACATAAATCCATTCCAATCTCATTTAGTTCAAAAGAATACTGTCATGGGAAAACAAGTTTTTTTCAAAACGCATCAGTTAATAGAGCTTCTCCAGCAGAATCCTGCATTGAAATCCGTTTTTCAAAAACACAAACAGATTTTTTTATATTTAATTTTGACATTTCACATGAGGCTAGCCATATTCTTCATTTCCCAGGGTGCCACAGCCATGTGACCTGTGCTCTGATAAACTTCAGTCACAATTTACTGCTGAGCTGCAAATTGGAGTGATATCACCCCCCTCCCTTTTCCCCCCAGCAGCCAATCAGCAGAACAAGGTCAAGGTAGCAAGATAGCAGCTCCCAGTAGGTATCAGAATAGCACTCAATAGTAAGAAATCCAAGTCTGGCTTGGGACTCTTCCAGGTACATGGGAGTAGGAGAAATAATAGTTTATCTGAAAGCAGTTCTAATGTGTAGCGCTGGCTCTTTCTGAAAGCTCAGACTTAGGCACAATTTTAAATGGTACAGAAAGTAAACCTCTTTTTTTGGAACTTATTTTAAAAAAAATCTTTAGTGCCCACCATGACCCTAGTTATTACCAATATGCTATCCAAAATTTGCAGTTAGGAAATAATTGGGGCTTATTGTGGCTGATTCAGACCAAGAATCAGCCCCAATGCTTACGTCAGCCTTTCTTTGTGCCTGCATGTCTCCACATGTGTCAAGCCACATATAGCCACATGGAGTGAATTTCACAAGTATGCATTTTGGTGCCAAAATCTGTTCTTTGTGCCTGTACCTGGGAAGACGCAATGGTTATGGGTGCATGAACTGACTGATATCAGCGTAGGAGCTGATTCTCGGCCTGCGTTTATCTGCAGGCCAAGAATCAGCCCCATCTTGTATTAGCCTTACAGCAAGTGATATCTTATCCCAGATCTGTTTCTGCAAAACTCTCCACTCAATAGAGTGCTACAGTCTTCCAGTGGTAGTTTTATTAGAACATGGTATTGCAGGGTAAGCTTCAGGGATTACTTAATGATCATTATAGAGATTTTTTTTGGGATCAGGCAGGGGCTGAACAATGTGAACTTTGGAAAATAATAAGAATAATTGTAAATATGTACATATATTGGTGATCTTTCACTTAGTTAACTAGATAGAGGATATAGCCAAGCTTAATTAAAGGTAAATTGCACATTACTTACCATAGCATGCATGCATATTATCCTACTATATGTCAGGGCCAGGTTAATTGGCATTCCCTGTACAGGAATTACAGGAATTCTAGCTCCTTTAGAAAGGTGAATGAAATCTTAATAACCATGAAAGTAGTTATCAGCAGATTAAATTTGTTTCATGGTGACCCTGTTCTGTCAAACCTTAAATAAAGCCCACAATACAGTATAATGTATAAATAGGATTTGCTGAGTTACAAAAAGTAATAAAGTAAGTTAAAGTACATGCCAGAATATGACTTCAGTCCTACAATTTATAATGCTAGATTAGAATTTTGCTTGCGCAAATACAAGGCTTACATCTGCTATCTCACTGTTGATATTTGTCAGTGAATAGTCACTTACAAAATATAGAAGGGACAATCTGTGTGTAGGAGGGTTAAGGTTTTACCAACCTTTAATTTTTTAGTTTGCCCTGTAGGGTTCTTAGCAAGATAGGTTTTGTCCTAAATTACAGTTGGGGGGGGGGGAGCAGGTCTCTTGGAGTTTAGTATTTGGCCAGGGGGGAAGTCTACATGTGCATGTGCTCTTTCTCTTTTGGTCTGCCCACTTGCTGCAGGGGGTGGTGTGGTACTGATAGGGCCTGGAACAGAGGTAGGTTCTAGTAGGTGAAGTAAGTGGCAGGAAACGTTTGTAATATCTCACTTTAGGAGTGAGAGGCAGGGTCAGGATAGTTAGTAAAACAATCGGAAGCTCCAACAAGGAGGACCTTAAGGATTAGTAGTACCCTGCAGTGTCAATACTGCCAGTATAGGGACTCAAGTGGTCAGGCTCAGGCATAGGAAGATTCTTGGAGTTATACACCACTGTGAGTGTTGTGTGGGTGTTCTGAATGTTATATACAGTATGTGATTGTGTAACAACAACCAATTAAAAAAAGTATTTGAGCATTTACTGATTTAATGTTGTACCACCAAAGTCAGCACCCACCATTTCTAAAATGTGTAATCTGTTTAACCTGTTTTTAAGGAGCCACTGACACACAAGTTTATTTGAAGAATCTGTATTGTAGAGAAGATAAAATGTGATAGGGCGAGGGCCCACTGAGTGAGAAGAGGCACATGTAACACGTGTCCTACCAGGAGTTGCCAGGAGGCAACTCAATCTGAGGGGGTCAGAAGAATACTTACAGGGGTAAAAGTGACCTTAGGTACCCCCCAGTGTCCAAAAACCAGTTATAAATAAATGTGTGTGTGTGTGTGTATATATAAATAAATATATATATATATATATATATATATATATATATATATATATATATATAATAAAAAGATCTATTTGAAAGCAAACTGTATTAGGGAATACAATGGGTTTAGATGGTACAGCACTTCATATATAAACACCTTTTTTACTGTAGAGCAAAAAGATACTGGGTGGCGCAACTTTCTGTTTTGCCTGGAGCATTTTTTTCACTGTTCAAAACACAATGTCAAAATGTCTCAAGTTGCCCTCAGCATGCAGCCATTTATGTCTATGCAAATCAGATAAAAATGCTCTTCCAGGAGATCGTTACCCAATTCACATAGTTATAAATGGCAAAAGAAAGCAACTGAAGACTGAAAAAAAACCCAATGTAAATTGTTTATATGTGCCACAGGCCTAAATTTGTGAAAAGTAGTTTTAGGTATAAGAGCTATGTACCTAGCCAAATGGGTACTGGCCAAAAAATATTTGATCCAAATAGACCATTAAACAATGAAAAAGTACATATATACTTTTTATAAGTAGATCATTATTGTGACAAAGCTATATGTTGTATCAAAAAGCACTTCCAGCTAAGCTCTCTATTCATGCCACTGGGGACTATATGAACTTTACATCCATTTATGCTCACCATCCATGCATCAGCAATGTCACATTTTCTTTGCAATCTTTTACTCTATCTACGATTAACATCAGTATTGTAATGCAAGCCAAAAGTGCAGGGGTACAAATGTTACAGGTGCATGAGTACAAAGGTTACATATTGACTTTAATTAGTGATGTCTTGGTACACTTATAAGGTTATTATGGTAAGTGTCTACCAGCTTTATATTTTCCCTTTCTCTTTGAATTGCTCAAGCACTGTAAGGTTGGATCATTAGTAAACAACAAGTCTTAGCCCAGATTCTTACATAAGAACAGGAGGAAAGGGTAATGCAAAACTAGCTGCAAATTGTGTTTATTAAATCTACTTTGACAAATAGCCATAGCACTCCAAACGTGTCAGTTGCACAATTTCCAGCTAGTCCTGTGGTATGCTTTTCTCCCAGTTCTAACAAAAGTTTAGCTTTCACTGTGTCATCTGTGGGAGAGGTGCTTTCTGGGAAGAAGAGGCTTGCTATACTACTAAGTACATTCACCCTTGTGAATCCATTGTTTGTACAGATTCTCTAATTAATTATTCTTAGACATTCAGATTCTTGAACACACTTCAATGTTACTTTGGTTGTGTGTTTTGGATCATTGTCCTGTTGAAAGGTAAATCTTTCTTGCACACTCATTTAGAAATGCCTGTATTAAAGGAACAGTAACACCAAAAAATGAAAGTGTTTTAAAGTAATTGAAATATAACGTACTGTTGCCCTGCACTGGTAAAACTCGGTTATTTGCTTCAGGAACACTGCCATGGGGGCAGCCATTCAAGATGGAAAAAAGGAGAAAAGGCACAGGTTACATAGCAGATAACAGATAAGACACCATTGTATTCTACAGGGTTTATCTGTTAGCAGCTATATAACCTGTGCCTTTTCCTCTTTTGAATGGCTGCTCCCATGACTACACACCAGGGTTTATATAAACTCTAGTAATGTTTCTGAAGCAAACACACAATTTTTACCAGTGCAGGGAAGCAGTACATTATAGTTTAATTTCTTTAAAATATATACATTTTTTGGTGTTACTGTTCCTTTAAGCTCTACCAAAATTGCCCTTAGTAGTAAACACTTTCCGTGTAACTTCTGACGAAACCATTCCCATAACATCATGCTTTACTGTGGGATGGTGCTTTCAGGGTGATGAGCAGTGTTGGCTTTTCACCACACATAGGTTATGCCCTCTGGACCCTTGGACAAAGATATCTTTCTTTTCACCACTGTTCTATAAAGGTTAGCTTTATTAAGCATCTAGATTATTGTTGTTCCATGGATGGGTTCTCCCCTCTCAACTGTCAATCTTACCGGATGGCATTCTGTAGGCAAAGTCACGATTTGCCTTATTCTTCCATTTTTTAATAATAGATTTAACAGTGTTCTGGGTCTCCCACAGACATTGTGCTACTTTGTGAGTGAAAATAGTGACTTATATGATATTTTTACTTTGGTTTCAGAGATTCATTATAGTCAAATGTTTAAAGGGGGTAGTTTACCTTTCAGTTACATAGTTACATAGTTACATAGGGTTGAAAAAAGACCAGTGTCCAGAAAGTTCAACCCATCCAAGTAAACCCAGCACACCTAATCCACACCTACCAATCTATACACTCACATACATAAACTATAAATACAACCACTAATACCTTTTAGTATGTTATAAAATAACCTATTTTTAGCAACTGTCTGATTGGCCTTCATTTTTTCTAGGCTACAATTTTATTATTACTTATTGCTTATGTTTCTATTCAGACCATCTTTACTTTAAAACCACTGCCTGGTTGCTTGGCCAAAGTTGACCAGATAGCTGACGAATTTCAAAACTGGAAAACTGATAAACAAAATGCTAAATAATGAAAATAACATAAAAAATAAAAATGTAGCCCAATTGCAAATTGTCTAAGTATATCACTCTCTGTATCATAGTAAAAGTTAAAGTTAGCTATATTTGCACAAAGATAAGTTTGTTTTCGCAAAGCAATAATTTCTCATTGTGCATATTTTTTGTTAAAGGAGAAGGAAAGGTTAATAAAGAGTTAATCTCAAGTTGCAGGCATACCTTCAGTTGTCTCAATAGTGCCCTTAAGTCTCCCCATATTTCACCTGTTCAGATGATCAGAAGCCAAACAGGAAGAAAAAACGCTGAGCTTTGTAAAGAAAGTTCCCATAATGCCTCACTCCTGCACCGAGACCTAGACCAAGTGCACATGCTCAGTTTGTAAGACTACGGGGCTCGTATATTGTCGCGACTTTTTCATATTGAGCGCTCGTAAACGGCGGGCAAAACTTTCAGACTTTGCATGATTTTGGAAGCCTCCCATAGGGCTCAATGGCACTCTGCAGCTCCAACCCGGCCCAAGGAAAGTCTCCCATAGGGCTCAATGGCACTCTGCAGCTCCAACCTGGCCCAAGGAAAGTCTCCCATAGGGCTCAATGGCACTCTGCAGCTCCAACCTGGCCCAAGGAAAGTCTCCCATAGGGCTCAATGGCACTCTGCAGCTCCAACCCGGCCCAAGGAAAGTCTCCCATAGGGCTCAATGGCACTCTGCAGCTCCAACCCGGCCCAAGGAAAGTCTCCCATAGGGCTCAATGGCACTCTGCAGCTCCAACCCGGCCCAAGGAAAGTCACGATACTGAAGGTTGAATTAATCCGAAACTTTCGTACTCGGCGATGGCTACGAAAAAGTTGCGACAATTCGCGCAAGTCGTAACGCTACGAAAAAGTCGCGACAATTTGCAAAAAAGTTGTGAAATACCGATCATTACGAAAAAAACACATTTGGACGCTTTTCGGACGTTCGTGGATTAGTAAATGTGCCCCTATGAGTCAGCTTCCTGCTGATTGGCTCAGATCCACATTCCTAAGGGGGGGTGAGTTCTTATCATTCTTGAGGGAGGGGGGAGCAGGAGAGGGGAGAGAGCTGAGAGCTGCATGTCACTGGCAAATGAATTACAGACACAACAAATCTTTTGGCAGAGAACTCTGCAGCATTTCTGTGAGTGCTTATGGCTGTATTTACATAGACCTTTCTGATCAGGTTGAAGACAGAAAATGGGTGGCAGTAGTCTGTGGAGAACACTCTAGTAACATGGTAACTGACTATAATGTTAAGAGCTAGCAATCATTTAAATTTGCTAATACATACTCATATTTTAAAAAGAAAAGTTATTTGAGCAATTCCAAATTTCTGACTTATAGATAAAGATGTAGCATTTAAATGTATATATACTGCATATCTAAATGTGTACTTGTAATAGATCTGGTAAAACAATGTAAAACAAACAATAGAATAAAAAGCAAATGTCTCAAGAATTTAGGGGACAGTTATCAAAAGGCATGGGTTAGGAAATATAAAAAATACTCTATTCATTAAACCGTGTCTATTCCTATATTCATGTACACGTTTGCTTGTAATAAAGGGGCATTTTTGTCAAAATGTTAGAGTTTAGAGCCTAATATATAAAAAGTCACCCACAATCTATTCATTCCGATATTTATAAATGTATTTATCAAAGGATAAATACACATTTATGTCCTTCTTATGAACCATGTCATTCATCTCATTCATTCCTGTGTTTGTGCATGTTTCTAGCACACAATATTTTTTGACATGAAGGGAAAGCCTATAATTATGTTGGTAGTTCCATCAAGAGAAATGCCATTCTTTGTGTAAAGACTTCCATTTGTACCAATTTTTAAACCAACCAGAATTAAATAAGTAGCCATTTTAAGCCCTAAGAAATTGGTCTTTTCCATGAAATTGTTGCACCTACATCAAATGAAAAGCCATTCTTCATACAGAACCTTTTATCTGCACTGATTTGTAAAGTAACATTAAATAACATTTAACCAGTTGTTCTCTGATCTCTGCAGTAGAAATTTTTTAGTTTATTTCAGTTAGGTTATTCTTAGTAATTCTTCAACTACTTTTCATTTGTTTTATTTTGTTTTACTATATAGCTTCCTATTCCGCCTCTCTACAGGAACCAAGAACTGAACTTCTGTAAGGGCTGTGACACAAGGGGAGATTAGTCCCCGAAATGCCAAACCACCGACGGGATGGCATACACGGCGCTGCGATTTGCCGAAGTAGCTGAAGTTTCCTCTCCAGGCAACTTCCGAGGCAAATCTCCCTGTCTGTCACAGCCCTAAGGCTATAGTTTTATTGTTTATTTGTTATTGCTTATCTTTCTGTTCACCTTTTGTTCTGGCATTCAAACACCTGCATGGTTGTAAGAAAACACAAGCTATAGAATTCAGATTCCAGCTTAGAGCTGTAGACTAAAATATTATATAATTTATCAACTACAAAAATTAATAGCAAATTGTTTTACAATATTATTGCTTATAGCTGTATGCTAAAAATTAATTGTATGATAAATTAATCTAGTGCAGAATAGATTCCCACAACCAGTTTCTCATCTTTTAGCATGGATAAAGTAAGTGTGTTAGGTGGCTGCAAAGGAGAGCAATATAGTCTGAAATAGTTAATTTTCTTTGTTGACAGTATTCTTACTCTTTGTATTCATTGGAGCAGATTCAAGCACCTTATTAAATTCCATGGTGCTGTGAACAGTAATCTTATTTCCTGTGATAACTTGCCTACTGAGCTAAATTATAGTTTTATACTACATTTCCATTTATATCCACTACATTTTTTTTTTAATATAATAATATAATTGTAGAAGTAACATCATTTTGTTCTTTTTTTTTTCAAAAGTGTTAATTATGCCATGTTTTGTAAGGGTCTCTTTCAACTTTTGGAATCGAAAACTAGCTACAGGGTGCGTGGAGTATATGGAGTATAGTGCTACACATGCTGACCAGGGTTGAAGTCAGGACCAAGGAGGAAGCCAAGTTCAGAAAATCCAGTATGCATTATCCAAGAGGTTAAAGGAGAAAACTGAGTAAGCTTTATCAAAAAGGTCTATGTAAATACAGCCATAAGCAATCACAGAAAAGCTGCACTGAGTCCTCTATCAAAAGAAACACAGGATTTTTTTTGTCTCCTTTTTTGTAAACATGTTCTGACTTCCTCTCTCAGAAAAATCCTTCATTCCCTGGGCCAGAGCCTGCACAGCTCTCTCCTCTCTCCTGCTCCCCCCTCCCTTGTGTGATCTGAGCTATGACAGCTGTAGCAGGAAGCTACTTAAAATGGCAGCTGCAAAAGAGCTTCTAGGGCTCTTTACTCAGGTATGGTAATGCTTTTTGCAGAATAAATATATTGTTCTAGGTGGCACTAATGTGGCAAATCTATTGGCAGTAAAATGCCAAAATGACTTTCCTTCTCCTTTAAAGGAGATGTATATGTTAAAAAAACAAATGATATATTTAGCCTTAGACTACTATTCTCTACACTTTACACTACCTTAATTTTTAATATAAGACTACCTTAATCCACCATGTCCAGCTCTTCCCCCTGGTGTTTTGCAGTCACATGTGCCATATTTGACAGTTCTTCAGAAAGAGCGGAAGCCCCCACCCTCCTGGGAAAAAAAGCCTGCTTATGCACAGGCTGGCTCCTGCTGCCTCCAGGCATGCGCAGAAGGGATCACCACATCGTCTTGTTGGAGTAGTGACAGACCTGAACAGGAAGTGGGGGCGGAGCTTCACGCTGAACAAGGAAGGAGAGGACTCCAGTAGATTGTAACTCAGCAACCAGGTCAGAAAGAACAGAGGAACAAAGCTAGGCAATCTGGGAAGCTGTTACCTTGCTAGATTGAATCTCTTTTTCCCCCACCAGCGGAATGGGCTTCTGAAGACCTTTTTCTCTTATGCTGGCTATGTGCTTGAACAGGGGTCGGGAACCTTTTTGGCTGACAGAGCCATAAACACCACATATTTTAAAATGTAATTCCGTGAGAGCCATACAATATGTTTGGCCGCGGATGCTGCGGGGCAAGGTAGGGTGGGTGCCAAGGATGCCGGATGCGATGCGGAGGAGGGCATGGCCTGCGCTCGTCGGATAGAAGACGTGTTCTAAGGCTTAGAACACGTGTTCTATCCGCCAAGCACAGGCCATGCCCACCGTTATTTTTTTTAATTAAAGATTTGGCAGCGAGCCAGATGCAGTCATCAAAAGAGCCACATCTGGCTCCCGAGCTATAGGTTCCCTACCCCTGTGCTAGAATATGTGCAGTGCAGTACTACTATCCAACGTAGATTTTGCTTATGTATATTTAAGGGCAATGACACATGAGGTTTCGTTTTTCCCACATGAATCTTGGCTGACAAAATGCTGCAAGTGCCATTAACTTCAGAATGCTTTCGCTCTGATTCAGGCACTTATTTTAACTACATTCTCATCCACACGCAAGGTTAGAACTAGGCAGTGCTAGAACCAACTTGTTGCTAATCAGTGGATTAGAACATTTATAATATAGGTATGGGATCCTATATCTAAAAAACCTATTATCCAGAAAGTTCTGAATTAAATGAAGGCCAGCTCCTATAGACTCCATTTTAATCAAATAATTCATATTTTTAAAAATGTTCTTTTTCTCTGTAATAATAAAACAGTACCTTGTACCTAATCCCAACTAAGATATATAATTAATCCTTATTGGAGGCAAAACTATCCTATTGTTTTTTTTTTTACGTTTAAATGATTTTTAAGTGGACTGAACATATGGTGATCCAAATTATGGAAATACCCCTTATCCAGAAAACCCCAGGTCCTAAAAATTTTAGATAACAGGTTCCATACCTGTTCTAGGTGTATAGTGTACAAGTATATGTGTACAAGTCACTTACTAAAAGAAGCAAGAGCCAGCTCCTAATAAACAGTAACAAATTAAATATTCTTTTTGAAACTAAGTTCATACCCATTTTATCTTTTACTTATTTGCTCAGGTTCAGTGTTTACAGTAGCATTAATCTGTTGCTAATGATGCAGACATGGTGCAATGATATTATATATCAGTGCTGTCCAACTGGTGGCCCGCGACCCCCCTCTGTGTGGCCCCCCACCTGTCTGGCTGCTTTGATGGCTTACTCTTGTGTAAGCTTTAAATGGTATCAGTACTGTGATTAACTGCCCCCCTGCAGTGTTCACACCTCAGGCTCAGGCTGTAATCACCCCCATTGTTCCCCTGTTCACACCTCAGGAGCAGTAGAAACCCACAAATAATCCCTGCATACTACAAAAAGAACATATACTGAGGTGGTACTGCAATTAAAAAGTTTTTTAATATATAGTTATTGTGCAGACTGTAGGAGCAGTGCCAGCATTGTGTCACTGTAGGCTGCCTGTGTGTGCCATACACACAGGCAGCATAGGGCAAGCAGAGTATGGCACACACAGGCAGAGTAGGGCAGGCAGAGTATGGCACACACAGGCCAAGTTTGGCACAAACCAGCCAAGAATGGCACACACAGTGAAAGTATGGCACACACAGGCAGGGTAGGGAAGGCAGAGTATGGCACACACAGGCAGAGTAGGGCAAGCAGAGTATGGCACACACAGGACAAGTTTGGCACAAACCAGCCAAGAATGGCACACACAGTGAAAGTATGGCAAACGCAGGCAGGGTAGGGAAGGCAGAGTATGGCACACACAGGCAGGGTAGGGCAGGCAGAGTATGGCACACACAGGCCAAGTATGGCACAAACCAGCCAAGAATGGCACACACAGGGAAAGTATGGCACGCAGGCAGGGTAGGGCAGGCAGAGTATGGCACACACAAGCAGGGTAGGGAAGGCTGAGTATGGCACACACAGGCAGGGTAGAGAAGGCAGAGTATGACACACACAAAGGCAGGGTAGGGCAGGCAGAGTATGGCACACAGGCAGGGTAGGGCAGGCAGAGTATGGCAGGTTTTTGCTGTACTACAACCATTAATATGGGTATGGTCATGTGATAACATGGGTGTGGTTTCAAGTGGGTGCGGTTTCAAAAAGGGGAGTGGTCAAAACTGGCTTCCATTATCGGCCCTCCACCACGTAGGTCGGAAAAATTCCGGCCCTCAGTACAACAGAAGTTGGACAGCACTGTTATATATGATGCCTCAACTAGCTGTGCATCAGAGCCTTACATATATGTCCCATCTTCTAGAATGTCCACAAAGGAGACCTGTTGTGGTGAGCAAGTGCTTGGTATTGGTTAACCATTGTCTGCCCTACTGCATTGCCTGTTTTAAACAATTTTTATAGTTGAACTTTTTTGCTGACGTGACAGTCTAGAGGCCGGGGCTGTTCTATTTAATCATGTCTCCTCTGAACTGAAATAGTAGATCATTTATTTTTAGGCAGCTTCTGAACATTAGGTACCTTTCTCTGAATTTGTGCAACTTGAGGTAGACACATGAAAATGCTCACACAAGCAAAATAATTTGTGAGACACAATGCTTCAATGTTAGCCTCGGGCAGAAAGGAATAGTTAGACCGAGCTGTTTAAATAGCACAAAGCCCCTAACTACAGGTGTTGCCAGTGGATATCTGCCAAGAAGCTCATCATGTAATAACTATAAACTTTTTTGCATTTAGTCATAAAATTTTGCTGAAATGTTAAAATTGTGCCATTATGAGTGCAAATGCTCATTTGGAAGTTCATGTAATGCTTGTTTAGAGCCTTTTCCCACATAAAGTAGGGAAAATGAACACAATTTCGTATGTAAGGATCCATTATATGGCATCAGATTTTTACACAAAGTCATTTTCATAAAGCAGACACTATATAAAGTTTTCTTCAGAATCATGCCTAGTTCTGCATGTTTTTTTTTGTTTAATACAGGCTTTGAGAAAAAAAGGTCTTGCCCTTGCTATAAAAATACAACTAACAAACTCCATTCAGATGGTTGTGCCTTCAGTGATAATAGGCCACCCCCCATGGATTACTCTGCTTCTAGCTTTTGTTTAGATGAGTATAACATAAAGGTGGGCTAGGGCACTGCCTGGCTACCTTATGAATAATTCTAAGACAAATAGGGGAATGTAGTAAATGTCATTAAAGGAGAAAGAAAGGTAAAAACTAAGGGGCTGATTTAGTAATCCACGAATCCGAATGGGAAAAATTCGGATTGGAAAACGAATATTTTGCGACTTTTTCGTATTTTTTGCAACTTTTTCGTAGCCATTACAAATTTCGTGAATTGTCGCGACTTTTTCATAGCCATTATGACTTTCGTGAATTGTCGCAACTTTTTCATAGCCATTATGATTTCCGTGAATTGTCGCGACTTTTTCATAGCCATTATGACTTCCGTGAATTGTCGCGACTTTTTCATAGCCATTACGACTTTCGCGAATTGTCGCGACTTTTTCGTATTGAGCACTCGCAAAAGTCGCAAAATACCGATTATTACGAAAAAAACGCATTCGGCCGCTTTTCGGATGTTCGTGGATTAGTAAATGTGCCCCTAAGTAAGCTTTATCAGAAAGATCTATGTAAATACAGCCATAAGCACTCACAGAAATGCTGCACTGAGTTCTCTGTCAAAAGATTTGTTGTGTCTGTAATTCATGTGCCAGAGACATGCAGCTCACCCCCCCTTAGGAATGTGGATCTGAGCCAATCAGCAGGAAGCTGACTTATAGGGGCACATTTACTAATCCACGAACGTCCGAAAAGTGCCCGAATGCATTTTTGCGTAATGATCGGTATTTTGCGACTTTTTCGTAGCGTTACGACTTGCGCAAATTGTCGTGACTTTTTCGTAGCCATCGCGCCGAGTACGAAAGTTTCGGATTCATTCAAGCTTCAGTATCGTGACTTTCATTAGGCCAGGTTGGAGCTGCAGAGTGACATTGAGCCCTATGAGAGACTTTCCTTGGGCCGGGTTGGAGCTGCAGAGTGCCATTGAGCCCTATGGGAGACTTTCCTTGGGCCGGGTTGGAGCTGCAGAGTGCCATTGAGCCCTATGGGAGACTTTCCTTGGGCCGGGTTGGAGCTGCAGAGTGCCATTGAGCCCTATGGGAGACTTTCCTTGGGCCAGGTTGGAGCTGCAGAGTGCCATTGAGCCCTATGGGAGACTTTCCTTGGGCCAGGTTGGAGCTGCAGAGTGCCATTGAGCCCTATGGGAGACTTTCCTTGGGCCAGATTGGAGCTGCAGAGTGCCATTGAGCCCTATGAGAGACTTTCCTTGGGCCAGGTTGGAGCTGCAGAGTGCCATTGAGTCCTATGGGAGGCTTCCAAAATCATGCAAAGTCTGCCAATGAGTAAGTGCGTTCGCGCACGAAACATGTCAGGCGTCTAGTTTTTAGATGGAACAATAAAGACCTGGTTTTAGCAGCATGTCGTGTCCGGAGATGTTTGGAGCTCAACTGTATATGATTGGGCCAGGTTGGAGCTGCAGAGTGCCATTGAGCCCTATGGGAGACTTTCCTTGGGCCAGGTTGGAGCTGCAGAGTGCCATTGAGCCCTATGGGAGACTTTCCTTGGGCCGGGTTGGAGCTGCAGAGTGCCATTGAGTCCTATGGGAGGCTTCCAAAATCATGCAAAGTCTGAAAGTTTTGCCCGCCGTTTACGTTGCGACAATATACGAGCAAATCGTAACGGCTACGAAAAAGTCGCAACAATTCGCGCAAGTCATAACGGCTATGAAAAAGTTGCGACAATTTACGAAAAAGTCATAACGGCGACGAAAAAAGCGCAAAAATACGAAAAAGTCGCAAAATGTTCGTTTCCAATCCAAATTTTTCCCATTCGGATTCGTGGATTAGTAAATGTGCCCCATAGTCTTACAGATCTATTACAAGTACACATTTAGATATATATATACATTTAAATGTTACATCTTTATCTATAAGTCAGAAATTTGGAATATGCCAGCCAGGAAAAACCATCCCTGAACAGAGGAGGGGGTCTGAGACACCACTTGTCACCTACATACAATGCCGCTTTGACATCCTTACCCCGGCGGTTTCACAACAGTTCACACTACCAGTCATGTACTTTGAAGGATTAACACCTTCATCAATGAGAATCATGGTACCATTGTGATTGTATCATACCTTCTTACACCTGTCAGTTTCAGCTAACACCTAACTGAACAAGTTCAATGGAACCATTGTGATTGGATGTCTGTGACTGTACTACCATCAAGAATTTAAATACCTCACTACCCCTATGCGTACAGTTATCACTGCTTTCCAAAAAGCCCTCAAACATGTCCAAGGCCCACAACAAATGTGGTCACGTTGGACGCCATTATGGGGTAACAGTTCCTTACCCAACTTCACCTCCCTACCCAACATCGCCCAATGGGCCTCCCATGGAATTAAACACCTACAAGACATACTAACGAATGGAGATATGACACATTTCCAAACGCTTAGAGAAAGCCACCAAATCCCCCAAACAATGCACTTTAACTACCTTCAACTCAAACACGCTTTCCACTCCCAATTTCCCACCAGACCAGTAGAGTTGAAAGAAACCACCCTAGAAAAATACATACGTAGGGAAAACCTCACCAAGCCCCTGTCCTGGTACTACACCATCCTATGGCAGGCCAACCCAGACCCACTGGCGAAGGTACGTGAGAAATGGATGCGAGACATACCTAGCTTAACTGAAGAAACTTGGGTAGATGCTCTAAGGCAAATTCCAGACCTGACAATATCACTAGGGGACAGGTATATACAAATGAAGTTTCTAAACCGGGAATACCTTACGCCATACAGGCTGTCCAAGATGTTTCCCCAGACACCTGTATAAAATGTGACCGAGAAACTGGCTCATACATACACGTGTTCTGGAATTGTCCAGCCGTGCAGGTCTTCTGGAAGGAAATTGTCAACTATATCTCAGATGCCCTAAGCTTCCCCGGATATTGTCACCAATTGTTTGCCCACTGGGAGTGGCAGAGGACCTGGGGCTTTCACATCATTCTAGACTCTGCTATCTCCAGCTCCTCTACTATGCCAAAAAGGCCATTCTACTGCAATGGAAATGCTTAGCCCCCCCAACCCTCCCATTCTGGAGAACTCTAGTCAACAACACTCTAACTAACCAGAAACTGACCTACCTTGCACGGGGTTGTCCTAAAAAATTTGATGCAATATGGGGCCCCTGGATTGCCTTCCACGAAACCCCAGGAAACACCGCGGATAATATACCATAACAACGGAAATAAACTGGTCCCCATCTCCCCAGCTCTACAGCCTGCCTCTTCTCCCCTTCCTCCCCCCCCCTCTCCTCCCTTACTTCTCTACTCTCTGTCTCTCTCTCCCTTTTTGCTGTTTTACTTTTATGTTAATCTGAAAAATGCATAAATAAAAACTTTAAAAAAAAGAATTTAAATACCGGGGAATTCCCTACCAGTCATTTGAACTGAAGAAGCCACTCGGATGAGTGGTGAAACATTTTCAAGAAAAACTCAGAAAAGTCCAGTTGTTTTAGACTTAATTCTTCTAGATACTGTATATCATGACCTGGATGAATGAGAATCTTCATAGACAACAAACCAGCTGTATCTGTATAAGAATAACTTGGGTAAATCAGAGTGTTTGGATACTGAAATAGATGGAAGAAAAGTTCATTATATCAATGGAATGGTCAACCCAAATGTTAAAGCAATTTTTGTTCCACAATAGAAAAGATTTTTACAATTAAAAATAAATTCTATATCTTTCAGATAGATCTGTTTAACATCATGGGGTACTACCTGGCTCCATCTACAAGTATAGCTGTGGAGGATGTTGGAAACCAAAAAAAACTGAAGGTATGAGATACAGATAAGAATAATTCCAATTATTGGATTAATCTGTCCAATAAAAGCCCCCAGCACTTGCTTTAGTCAAAGTGAGGACTTTGCACACTGACAAGGCTTTGCATTGGAATAATAAATCACTATTAGTATGTCATAAAGTCTCATGTGTTTTTTCATGCAAGTAGTCCCACTTAATCATAGGCACGCCTTTGATTAAATGAGGTTGCACTCAAGGAAAGCATCTGACTTCATGGTACATTTAAGATGATTTATAATGCAGCTCAAAGACCTGTCCCTATGGCTGCTTGGTACATCTTCCCACTCAGCATTAATATATTTTTCACTAGTGAATTTTTATTTGATGGAATTGTGATGCCTGTCCTTGTGATTGTTTGCATCCTCCCATTGCTTCAAAGTTTGATGAGGTTTATCTGACCTTTCCAAGCCTCTAACAGGGTTTATAAGTTGAAATCTCACTTTATCTTGTAATAGAATTCCTAGCATGTGGGTCAATAATCATAAATGGGTCTGGATGCTGTACTGTTGGTCCATATGATCCATTTAATACAGTAAACTTTTCATCTGCTTCAGTAGTTTCAGTAATTTCAGTTCATTTTATATAACATCCTAGGTTCTAAGGAATTGCAGTCCAGTTCAAAATGTCTGTTACTGCAATCATGATATAATGGTATTTTTCTCTATTCCTGCCTATTTATGGTTTGAATGTGACTATTGATTACTTTTTTGAAGACTAGATACCCCCCCCCCAAAAAAACCCAATTAAGTTATTTAAAAATGTTATTCACTATTGTATGGTGGTAGAGATAACTGTATCTCTGTGTTTTGACTTTCTCTCTCTCTCTATGAGATATTTGATTCAAGATACTAATTGCATGGGGCTATTGCAAACTGCTGATTGGTTGTTATAAGCTAGTACACCTAGGTATATTTCCTCCTATTGCTGCATTTACTCATCGGTTTCAGTTTTTTGTGTCCGTCTAATGCCCTTCAGTTGGTAATGAAGCACTTTTGAAAAACTGAAACATAATTATGTCATTATATCATTCCCATTTCTGATATTAAGTTAAAGTAATGACATTTGTGCATAAAAGCCTTGGAGGTACCATATAGTTAGTGTATTTCCATCCAGATATACACTGTGGACAAGTTATTATTTTATAGGAACATTGACAAAGTGCTCCCTCACCTGTCCAGATAAATTGCATCCAACCCTTCACAGTTGGAAAGCTAGAAGAAAAGTCAATTTGTTAATAGTTTTGTTTGATCTGATATAATGCAGATAAATACAATGCAGACTTTTCATCATGTGTAACCCAGTATTAAAGTTGCACATACATGACCAGATTTTGTAGGGCAGTTTAGACTAAACTGCTTGACCACCTTGGTGTGTATGCCAGATATTTTAAAATTTCTGTGGTTGACCATGTCAATAGGTAGATGAGGAAGGAAAGAGCAGTCACAGCTCCTTTCTATTAAGTTACTGCAGTTCCAATCAAACAAACGGGACAGTAGAAAGGTGGCTACATATGCATGTATAGGGTATCTGTCCATTTGGCCTGAGATTTGGGATACTGGAGAGTTTCAACCCATGCGTAACACTCTTAGTAAAACAAAAAAAGTGAACATTAGCATTTCTTTTCCCTGTTGTGGATTGTATGGTTTAAAGATGTTCAATTCATTCCATTAACCACTGTACCAACAGTACCTGCCACTGGTCTTTACTTTCACTCTTTAGCAAGTTGACTCAGTTTACTAGGACTGAGCCTACCAACCAGATACCATTTTAAATTCCAGTTATGAGAGGGGCAGGATATAGCAAACTATAAAATACACACACACAAATAAAGACAAATAGCATAATTGTTTAGATAATTCTTCTACAGGACATAAAATGTTTTTTAAATGTAAAAGTTACATTTAGCAAAGTTTAATGGTGCGCACTGCCTTTTCCCTTCCTGCAGAAGAACCCCAGGGGAGGAAATTCTGAATTGACCCCTTATTGCCCAGCATGCGTGCCTTGACAGCAGTAAATTTTTGCTATAAAAAAAAAAATAATAGTTTCAGTCTTATAGTCACTTAAAGGTGATAAACATTTGTAAAGGTGCAACTTTTAAAGTCTGTAAGTCAACTGATCTACAAATAATTGGTCTACATTCCATTGCAAACTTGTACTTTCTTGTACTTTCTTATATTTCTATCTCTTCTCTTATGGGGTCTTCTCTTATGGGGTCATCTTCCATCATCTTGGCAGACAAGTAATCTAACCTTATTACTGCAGTTCATGTAATGCTAGTTTACCCAATAAGATGATAAATATATTGAGATCATATTAAAACCTGAAGACAAACATTCACAAACAGATGTAATTAAAGAAAATATAAATTATGTAAGACAACATGATTCACTAAATATTAATAAGAGTTTCTGTATGGAAGAGCTTATTGTATTTACCATACAGTATTTATCATTTATACTGTAAATGCCTTGACTAAGGCTCACTATATTACTTCAAACTAGGGAATGTTATAATGTTATATGCACATAATACAAGTCCATAGGATACTTAGCTTTTAGCAGTTGGCTTTTTTTTAATTCTTGCCAGAGTGAGAGATGAATAGTATAGAGGCAGCAAAAGAAAAAGGTTCATAGAAGCAATTGCAATTAAAAATCTAGTCTCATAAATTATTTGTATTCTGGTTCTTGGGGCCACTGACATTTTGGATTTAATGTTGGAATAGACAAATATTTGGAAAATAAAGATCTACTGCACTCAATGTTACTATCTACATCAAACTACAAGCCAATATTTAATGTAGTCATAATAACTTGATCTGTGGAAATATTTGCTAAGTGCTGGCTAGAATTGTGCATTTGTACATTACAATTCTTACTCCTGTTAAAGGTATAGGAAAAGAATTTCAGTCATTTATGAATCTGGCCCTGTAGAGGCCACTGTGATTATTTGTAATTGTGGCAATGGAATGCGTTCCCATGTGACCCTGCTCCATAGTAGAACAATTAATTATTGGGAATTTCACCTATATAATAACAAGCCATCTAATTATGGTTACAGAAATGACTCAATTTGAACTAAAAGTCTTTTTTTTCCAGTATTAGTATGTGCCCATTAGGCCTACAAATTGTTTTTAAAATGGTAACAAAGGATTTATTCTACAATGTACAAATAATATCTATTGCACTGCTTATGTTTCCCTTGCATGTTATATTTGCCAGATTTCAGAGTATATTTTGCTAATCTTCAGCATGGTTTTTAAGCTTCTTATATCCAATTTTATCCCTAGATTATGTAATCCGCCTTCACATAAGCTTTTGCATTTAATAAAACTAGACCCCCACCCTTGACCTGCCTTAACTTTCCATGTTGCCGGCACAGATACTGTGTGAAAGAACAACGTAGTCCATCTTTTGAATATTGGTAATTTGTAGATATTCTTATTTGCTTCATGCACTGTTGGTATAGTACAATAAAGGAGCCAAAATTTCAGTTAATTGCTTTTCTCTTACAATCGTCCGTTTTTTTGTGCCAGCCTTTTCATCATGAAGTGCCTTCCAAGTGAACCCAGCAAACACACAAACCTATACTGACCTATCACATACATAAACCATATACCAACATCATTATTGTAGATTTTAGTATCACAATAGCCTTGGATTGACTTGTTGAGGAAATGATCCAAGCCCCTCTTATAGGCATTAAGAGAATCTGCCATTACAACATCACTAGGAAGGGCATCCCACAGCCTCACTGCCCTCACCGTGAAAAACCATCTACGCTGCTTCAAATTAAAGTTCTGTTCCTCTAATCTAAAGGGGTAACCTCTGGTGCGCTGATCCTTTTTATGGAAAAAAAAAATCCCCTATCTACCTATAATGTACTTGTACAGAGTAATCATGTCCCCTCACAAGCGCCTTTTTTTCAGGGAAAACAACCTCAACCTTGACAGTCTAACCTCATAGTTTAAACCTCCCATCCCCTTTACCAGTTTAGTTGCAGTCTCTGCACTCTCTCCAGCTCATTAATATCTTTCTTAAGGACTGGAGCCCAAAACTGCACTGCATACTCAAGACGAGGCCTTACCAGGGATCTATAAAGAGGCAAAATTAGTTGTCTTTCTTAAACTATCTCAGACACTCTGTTAATGAATTATTTTATGATCTCTTGAGCCTTTGTTCATCCAGGCAAGTCTTTTAGACCAAGGTTTTGTACCTTTTTTTTGGTGTTCCTGGTGTTCTAAGGATAACTAGAATAAGATAGAGCATGACAGAAGTGTTATATATTTTAAAGCAAAAAAGCAAGCAATGCTGTTCTAATGCTTTCAACGTATTTTCTGTAGAAGTTCAGTAATGGGGATGGCTACAAAGAGATTTTTACATATATTATTTTAGATTATAGGATTTCCTTAGGGGTAGAAAATGGTAATAATTGGAGATATTACTCATGCAGAAATATTGACCACAAGGTGGAAAGAAATCACTGATATTTACTACTAAAGCAAATGAACTACAGTTATAAATCTTTCAGAGTAAGAAGGTTAATGAGCTTGATAAAATGACCAGGATGTTAGAAAGGTGCTTGTGCCACCAGCAATGTGGTATATTTGTAGCAGTCTGACAGGTCAGGTTGAAATAGTTTATTGCCGTTATTCCTACCAAATATACATATGCGGGCAGTTCTATTTGATACCCTATTGTTTTAGAAAACAATGGACAAAAGTGGACATCCTGTCTGCTTGCATTGTTCCATGGAAGAGTAAGGAGGTTGCCACAGCCTATTCATCTAACAGAGCATTGCAAATTTGTAATTGCTATAATAAATCATCAGAGTAAATATAGGACACAAAAGGGAGGCGATGTATTGTGGACGCACATTTCTTATGAAAGTTTCTGGAAATGTTCTCAGCATAAATACCTTTATAAAAAAAAATACAGGATTATGCCATGCACAGATACTTTGAAGAACAAGTTTTAGAAAGGCATCTGAGGGCTTAGCAAAGGACTTTTATGAATTTTTGGCTTTATAAAAGGAATACTGAGTTTGAAATACATGTATAGTTCCTATAATGATATATACAGGTATAGGACCCATTATCCAGAATGCTCGGGACCAAGGGTATTCCGGATAAGGGGTCTTTCCATAATTTGGATCTCCACACCTTAAGTCTACTAAAAAATTAATAAAACATTAATTAAACCCAATAGGATTGTTTTGCATCCAATAAGGATTATTTTTATCTTAGTTGGGATCAATTACAAGGTTCTGTTTTATTTCTACATAAAAAAAGGAAATCAGTTTTAAAATTCTGAATTATTTACTTATAATGGAGTCTATGGGAGACAGGCTTTCCGTAATTCGGAGCTTTCTGGATAACGGGTTTCCGGATAAGGGGTCCGATACCTGTACTGTACAAACAGTAGTAAAATGATTTAGCACCTTTGGCAATTTATAGGAAAATGTGTATCATAAATGGCCTCTAAATACCTACACTTTACTGAAGAACTTACAGGGTAATAACTTTTCCAGCACAGCAAATTTTTACTTCATTAAGAAGTAAAAGCAAACAACACCACTGTAGAATACAGTATAAGTACTTTAACTTAATGTGATTGAGCCAAGGCAGAAGGGTATGACATTTGCCTATAATTCCCCTCCCTGTTGACGATTACTTAGGATAGTATAGGATAGGATCAAACAACTGATACTTATACACTTTGTAAAATAAAAGAGAATGAAAGTGTTTGCATTTAAGAATCATAGTGGTCAGTATTTAAATATCTAATGCTTAAACATTAGAATACGTAGGTCCAGATAGGGATTTAAAATAGGCCCTGGTATTTCAAGTACACGGAGGACCATATAGCCCCCACCAGCACAATTAATATTTACTGTCTATGGCATCTTACAGCAGGCCCTCTGGCATTTGCCCAAAACCACAGATTTTACATATACAAGCACATTTTACTGGTTGTTAGTCTATAGAAAATAAATTGGGATGAAAATTAAGCCACTGAAAAACATTACACTGGAATAAACTGTGTGCAGCATGGTGGGAGTTTTGACCACTGCTTGTCCCACATCTGTCAAAACTCCATCAGAGGGATGTATGTGCTGGAACACTCAGGCCTTAGAGCCCATACACTTGCACCCTGCTCATAGTCCATGCTACTTAGCTCTTCATTTTGCACTGGGCTGAACATTCAGTGCTTATACTAGCAGAGAAAACAACTCAGGACCACATACATGGAAATGCAAAGAGTTGTACATAAGGTAAAAGGTTTGTGCATGTCTTTTACTTTAACTATCTTGCCCCCGATTTGTAAATTTGCCCCCACAATCTATTTCAGTTAGTGCAGGGAAGTTTTTCTTTCTAAATATGTACACTATTTCTAATATGTCTTATTGTCAAACTGCACTTTGTCTTGTAAAGCTTACTGTACAGGTATCTGTTATCCAGAAAGTTCCAAATTACAGGACTCTATAGATTCCATTATAAGCAAATAATTATAATTTTTAAAAATGATTTCCTTTTTCTCTGTAATAAAAAAACAGTACCTTGTACTTGATTCCAAATAACATATAATTAATCCTTTATGGAAGCAGAACAATTCTATTGGGTTTAATTATGTTTAAGTGATTTTTCAGTTGACTTAGGGGCACATTTACTAACCCACGAACGGGTCGAAATGAGTCCGATTGCGTTTTTTTCGTAATGATCGGTATTTTGCGATTTTTTCTTATTTTTTGCGATTTTTTCGGCGTCTTTACGAATTTTTCGTTACCAATACGATTTTTGCGTAAAAACGCGAGTTTTTCGTAGCCATTACGAAAGTTGCGTAAAATCGCCCGATTTTTCCGTAGCGTTAAAACTTACGCGAAAAGTTGTGCCTTTTTCGTAGCGTTAAAACTTAAAAGGTGCGAAGTTTTGCGCAAGTTTTAACGCTACGGAAAAATCGCCAGATTTTACGCAACTTTCGTAATGGCTACGAAAAACTCGCGTTTTTACGCAAAAATCGTATTGGTAACGAAAAATTCGTAAAGACGCCGAAAAAATCGCAAAAAATACGAAAAAGTCGCAAAATGTTCGTTTTCAAGTCGGAACTTTTCCAATTCGGGTCGGATTCGTGGGTTAGTAAATCAGCCCCATAGTGTATGGAGATCCAAATTATAGAAAGATCCCTTATGCAGAAAACCCCCAGATCCTGAGCATTCTGGATAGCAGGTCCCATACCTGCCTGTGCTTAAAAAGTAACAGCTCGAAATTCCACAGCAAAGTAAAAAGGTTTTATAGCGGAACTATGAGCAATGTGGTCAGAATGCTGTATTGTGAAGCATTAGGGATGCACCGAATCCCGGATTCGGTTCGAGATTTGGGCCGAATCCAACCTTTTTTTGAAGGATTCGGTTTTGGTCGAATCCATGGTTCTGGCTAAACCGGATCCTAATGTCAGAAATTATGTTGTGTAAGGGAGGATTTTAATACATCATTATGCAAAAACTGCTTGCCTAAACATTACACTTTGATTTTAATGTTTAAAGTTAAAAAAATATATTTCTCCTCTTTTCTTTTTTATACTAAGCTTTAAACTGAAGGAAAAATAATAACCAGTCAGGGTTAACCCCTTTGTAAGGACAAAACATATACAGAACCATTTACAGCTACAAAAAGAAAGAACAGTTGCAAATCCCAGGCTTAGGTAAAACACACAAGGGTGCACATTAAACACAAAACAGTTCAGTTTGTACAAATGCCTTGTGTTACACAGAATATTTCATGGCAACACTAAACCATCTGTTCATTCTTATCTTTCCAAATATAAGTATAATTCCTTAGTAGACTTACATATTAATTAGGCCATCCCAAAATGTATTCTGCTTCCATTGTACAGGTGTTTTGGGTTTTACAGATAAGGGATCTTTCTGTAATTTGATCTCCAGACCTGGATGAAATAAATCCAATAGGATTGTTAAGCCTTCAATAAGGATTAATTTTATCTTAGGATCAAGTACAAGGTACTGGTTTATTATTACAGAGAAAAGGGAAATCATTTAAAAATATATAATTATTTCATTAAAATGGAGTCTATAGTAGATCTTTAGATCTTTCTGGATAACAGGTTTCCAGATATTGTATCTCATACCTGTATATTTCTATGATCTGTAAGCAGCACATCACAATGTTATATAAAGAAATGTTCCTTCCGTGCTGCAGAAAATCTTATCTATACTTATTTTTGAAGGAATTCTAAATCATTTGACATGATTCAAGGTAATCAGAAACTTTGCCATTTATGTGGTGGAATTAAGTTAACAAGCACCGGAAATACTTATAAACAGAGTAACAGAAACTCAGATAATCAGAAGTAGTTTGAGGAAAAGATTTTAAGTGGCTAAACCAGTGAAATTGGGAGCATCATCAGCGGCTTGTTCAAATGTTCCCAAAATGAAGTAAGTTTTAAAGAGCTCTTGATTAAGTGCCAGAGAGCAGTGCATGCCTTGTCTTACAGTTGTCTGAAATCACTTGGCACAGTAGTTGGACCTGAAGATACAGTTAATTCATTGTGTAAAGCAATCACAATGGGCTTATTTAAACAGCCACCACTCTCACTGTGCTGTTTGGCTTGTAACTGACTTGATTTGATGCAAAGGATGCCATTGACTAGTGAACTAAGTGGACTAACTTGGTGCATTTTTTGCAAAATTAGAGAAAATATAATACGAAGCAACTTTCCAATATGCATACATTTAAAGTTATTTGTAAATGTAATTGCAGTGGAAAGTACAGACACAGGAATATTATGAATACCATGTATGGAGTAGTTTTACTTACCATAGTATTGTAGCGATATCAATAACCGGGGTACATTTTTCCACATGCTTTCAAGGGTAGTCACTAATTCATGCAACTCCTTAATTCATCTAGGCCCTTGCAAAAGTATTGAATGGAGCTAAGCTACAATTCTCAACACATTCACTTACACAAATAAACTTGGGTACCAGTGGTTCTTAACAGGAACAGTAGATTAACTGATGAAATAATAACAAAATGGTACTTTTCTTTGTACATGAGATGTTCATGGCATAATATTGCATCACACACCACATACCCAATGTGTAATACTCCCACCTCATGTGTCTGCTCCAACTGTACCAGAATCTTACAGTGTGCTCCAACATGTTCTTGACTCCCCACATCTTGGAGGGACCTGAGGAACTACTCTACATAATAGTCTCCTTGGTGGAGCAACAAAAAGAAGAGCTACCTGGCACTATGTTCACCTCATTCACAGGTTCCCTAATCCCTTATTTAAATAAGACATTCGTTCTTGTAGGACTCAACCTACTTTCTAACTCATTCTGCCTCAGGCTCTCCAGAACATCCACCCCAAGCACCAGGTGAAGTCCAAAGAGACAGATCCATGTGCCACAACACCACAGAAACATTGCATAATACCCACGGGCCAGATGTGTCCCCCTTCCACAGGGCTTAGGTTACACTCACAGTTCAGATAGTTCACACCTTCACATCCCCCTACAGTATTCCATTATTATGGCATACACATATGGGATATTTAATTCTAAAAAGACATTGCTGAAATACCTTTTGAATCAACTGTTGTGCTACTGATAGCTTTGCATAAAAGATCATTTTCCAAAAGTTCTTACTTATTTTCTGTTTTTTTGGCTTGCACCAAAGATGGACAAGTGGCCTTTACTGCTTATTTGAGCAGATGGGTTGTTCATGGGTTGTTGTGGCATTGCATTAGCATGAAGGGCATGTTGTTACTCAATGAAATTCAGTAAAACAAAATGCCAACAGCTGCTGCAAATCACTTTCTTTATAGTCTACAGGCATCTCATCATGCTCAATTCTTGCCCTAAAAGACAGACTGTATTTTTATATCACTAACAAACTATATTAAGTTTTTTGTCTCAGTGTTTTTGTCAGAGAGTAAGAATTACTGGCAAATGTTACATATTCTATTGCTACAAAGGCTTTCCCACAGAAAGTTTTATCTGAAAGCTAAAAGGGAATTTGCAATGTTAAATTACAGTGGGCGATTAATCCTGTGAAGGGAATGGTACTGGCAGTAAACTCCATCTATATATCTGCAGTAAGATAATGAGACTGGGGGCTTTGCAAACTCAGCCATCTAAAACTGCAAAAGATAAAGCATAATAGGAATAAAATACAAAAACAAAGCTACTGGAGCAGAGCATAATACTGAGGAAAACAGGAACACAACATTCTGGGCAAAAGTCATCCTTATACATTGAAATAAATATACTGGACAAATACCAGTACTGCAGCATGATTGTACCATGCCATGACATCATTGAGCCATGACATCATTGAGCCATGTCATTATGTGCTGATGCTATGTCATGACATTACAACCCCTCAGAGATTAGTGAATCTCACACAAATTCGTCTCAGGAGCAAAAAATAATGTTTATGGCTGCCTCAAGTGTAGGGAACTGGATTTTGTATTGTATGAATGCTGCAGAAAAGGTGACTACTCAGACTTTGATTGACAGGACTCTGAATCAGTGGCAGATGAACCTCATAGCACTGTGAAGTCAGACTAGATATAATGGGCAACTGACCTTTTAGTAAGTGACGCACTTTTGCTAAGGTAACTGAAACTCAATGAGCTCATTGACCCATACCAACACACAAGGCATATGCTATATACAGTATGGCCCTTCAGCAACTGGTGGATCCTCTTTGTATAAAGGATTGCATACACTTGATTTATGGCCTGGAAGTGTGCATGATTAAGATAGGAAATACTTTGGTGGTAATAAACATTATTTACTTAGCCAGAGCCAAGATCATTTTTTGCACCATGAGTTGTGACCAAAGGCACAGTTCTATTACTTGTAGTGGAGAGCAAAGCAAAGCAAAAGACCTTACTTTCAGTGCTAGCTGTATTTGGCAAGGGGTGCAGGTAGTAAGCAGCACTAATTCTAGTCAGACAGGAAAGGCACAGGAGAGACCTGAATTTAATGTCTGCCTATAACAAGCATTAAGTACAGAAATGTCATGCGTCTGACAGTGATGAACCTTTAAGATCCGGTACAGGGCACATTCTAAATAGACTATTGCACCAGGCACAAGCGCATGGGCACTAACGGTTACATTTTTGTCCCCCTTAGTGCTCTGGAAAAAAGGGCAATAGTAAAATGGTAACTTGCAATTGATTATTAGTAACAGTAAACTATTTGCATGTCAAAAGAAACCTTGGTTCAATGGCTTCCTGAGCATCAAGGTTAAGAATGAATATATGACTAGGAATACATCATACTCCCTTATTAGTACAAACACTGCAAAATACAGGGACTTTTTTGTATTAACTAACTACCCTCAATTATACATCCAGCAGCTATTAACATAAATAGCATCTAAAATAATTAATATAAATAGCATCTAATTAAAAGGACTGATCTATACTTTCTCCTGCCTGTGCACAGAGGAGGCTAATGTTGTGATCTGTTCTGTTACCATCTTAATTATAATGCAGCTATGAATTTTTTTATTTTTAAAGGAATTATTAAAGGAATTATTAAAGAGTGGTGGAGTCCAGTTGTTTCTTGCACGTTTGGAATAATTAGTAATCTATGGTTAGGCATGTACTTGATATTTAATAAGGTAGGCTTACATGGAAAATGCCATAACAGTATGAGTAAAAATAAGAAAAAGTGTGAGGACTCTGCTTATTGGCAGAAAAAAAGGTTTTGAAAAGTCAATAAAATCTGTGTTACTTTATCAGAATTTGAAGTGAGACTGAAACTCTAGTATTGTATTGGGCAAATGTATTGTTCTCCAAAACTATGCCCAATGTGAATAATTTTTACTGTAAATAAAATGTATTCACGTTCGTTTTAGACAGCATTACAAACCCACAAAATATTTAGCAGTGTAAAAAAGATTGCACATTTCATAGTTTGCACCAGTGCACAGTGTATGTAATAAAACTTCTTAACAAAACATATTTTTATGTGTAGAGGCTTCCTCACCTGTGTGCAACTAAAAGTCACAAAATAATGCACATTTTTCCACTTATCACATTTGCTCAGTTATGAGAAAAATATAACAAAATTATATTAATAATTAAAGTTGTTAAAAGGAAAACATGACTATGCAAGCAATTTTGTGAATTATTTGCAAATGAAAAGGTTCCTGATGTGTTTTAACTGCAGTTCTGGTGAACCCTTCTGGTGCTATTCTTATGTCTACTACAAGTGAGTCATGGGAGCATGTTTAGCAATGCAAGCAATTACTGAAATCATTTAAATCTATACAATGAGCTGAAACCTTCTTCAGCCTTTAGGTAACCTGCTCTTTGGAAGGTTAAGGGGGTTTGCTTATTGGAGTACAGGTATGGGATCCCTTATCTGGAAACCCATTATCCAGAAAACTCCGAATTATGGAATACCCGTCTCCCATAGGCTTCATTTTAATCAAATAATTCAGAATTTTAAAGCTTCTTTCCTTTTTCTCTGTAGTAATAAACCAGTACCTTTTAATTGATCCCAACTAAGATATAAATAATCCTTATTGGATGCAAAACAATCCTATTGGGTTTAATTAATGTTATATTGATTTTTTAGACTTAAGGTATGGAGATCCAAATTACCGAAAGACCCCCTATCCGGAATACCCTTGGTCCCAAGCATTCTGGATAATGGGTCCTATACCTATACAAGTCACATGGATGGGGGCACATGGGAATATAAGAAAATATCTATCCTTAGATCGAATTTTCAAAAGTAAATATAAAAAATATGTTTGTTTTTTAAAAACAATTTCAGTGCAGGATTCAGCTGAAGGACCACTACTAACTGATGTAGTTTGAAAGAGAAACATATTTCCCAGTGACAGAATCTCTCTATGCTTCTTCTATATTTTCTAAAGTAACTAAGCACTATTAAGCTACATATTTACTAAACAAATATACAGTAAGTGAGACTGTCTTTTGTTTGTCAAAAAGTCTAGTTTAGATACTGTTACTGTTTTAATAGTTTTAGGAGGACTCTAATGAGTGCAAGAATATGAAGGTAAACTGTTGAGCCACAATGGATATTTCTTGGGATTTACTGAAGATCTTAACAGTTCTTTCTACATGTTAACTTACTATAGAGGGGGTAATAAAAGATATGATACTGGAATATACTTCAAATCACAATCAGATACCATAAGTTTGTGCCAGCATCGTTATATACATAACAGATCTTGCCAGACAAATTTGATCACCTTCTATGATGTAATTAACGTCTATTATGGCAGTCAATGTAATCTACATAGATTTTGCTAAAGCATTTGATACAGTACCACACAGAAAGTTAATGATAAAACTGAGGAATATTTGCCTGGAATATAATATTTGTACATGGATAGAAAACTGACTGAATGACAGCTTACAAAGAGCAGGGGTAAAATGAACATTTTCTAATTGGACAAATGTTTGTGCTTGGCCCTTTGCTTTTTAATTTGGTTCATAAATTGCTGTGGGGTTTATATTGAAAGTCCTTTCTGTTTTTCCATAATGATATTAACTGTGCAAAATGATAGTTTCCATGTTGTTGATGTTACAGCTGCAAGAGGCAGAAACTAAACTGGATGACTGAGCAGCATTTTGGGTTCAGTGTTCTGTGACTGCTTAGAATCTTGTTCAATCCCTTTGGTATCCTTGCATTTAAGTTAGGCATATAATATTATATATATAATATATATTTGCAACAATAGGAACACTCCTTTGTAAACCATGTAGCATTTGCATGCAAAGAACTGTACTCAGCAGGAATTAAATACAATTAATTGATTCAAGTGTTCATGCTTCATGTATGATTTGATTTATGTCCTGCTGAGTGTAGTTCTTTGAATGTGTGTGTAACTACTAACTGAGGATTTATGAAAAAATTAATTCGGTGCCTTTGATAATAAAATATAACTTTTAATTTCATTAAGTTAAAAAAGATACTCACTATCTTATTAAAAAGTTGGAAAAGTTGGAAAAGTTCAATTTCCATTTTTGAAAGAAAAGGGAAACGAATCATGTGAAATTATTACTGTGATTATCCACACTCTTTAAAATGAATAGTTTTTTAAATAATCATTGATTTTTTCTGGTGTTTTTGGTGGATCCAACTTTTTAATAAGATAGTGAGTATCTTTTTTAACTTAATGAAATTAAAAGTTATATTTTATTATCAATGAAGAATTACATTTTTTCGTAAATTTGTTATATTGAGGTAGAAAATACCAGGTGACCGATAGTATCAAATTTAGAGCCGTTCTTGTATTATGTTACTAACTGAGGATGACTAGTTTGTGTGTGTGTGTAGCTAGTAACTGAGGATGACCAGTTTGTGTGTGTGTGTAACTACTAACTGAGTATTACTAGTTTTTGTGTGTATGTGTGTAACTACTAACTTTGGATGACTAGTTTGTGTGTGTGTAACTACTGAGTATTACTAGTTTTTGTGTGTATAACTACTAACTTTGGTTGACTAGTTTGTGTGTGTGTGTAACTACTAACTGAGTATTTCTAGTTTTTGTGTGTATGTGTGTAACTACTAACTTTGGATGACCAATTTGTGTGTGTGTGTGTGTGTGTGTATGTAACTAGTAACTTTGGATGACTAGTTTGTGTGTGTGTGTGTGTGTGTATAGTACTAATTGAGTACTTTTATTGCATGGAAATGGAAATTTCAGAATAAATTTGTGGCCAAAGTGCTGCTAGCTTGTTCCACTGTAGTAACCATAGAGTTTTGTTCAGCCTAGTGTGAAATATAAATAAAAGTGAAAGAAAGCCTAATTGTAGACTGTGGCTTAATAAAGTAGCAACAATGCAAGAAAATGAGCACCAGTATCAAACAAAAGGTGTCTGTGAAAAAGAAAACTTACTTATGTATATATGTAACTAGGTTTGCAACAAAGCTTATAAATGTGAGAAAAAGTAGAATGGAAAAGTAGCTAGTTTCTTTGTCTGCCTGCCATAATTTCTGGTGTTCAGTGTAAGAGTAACATGTTTGTGCTATTCTTTCAACAAAGGGCACTGAGGAAAAAGTGGAACTACAGCCTGGTCAGGAGGTGCTGGTAGCTCCAGGGTTCCCTTGCACCAATAGGAGTAGCAGCACCTGATTTAGAACCAAATGCAGGAAGGGCTCTATATGGAAGCAAGAAGAGTGCATTTTGATGCAAGTACCTTTATTGGAAGGTTTTTTTAGCACAACTCATTGTAGGGAAAAGTACAAGTTGACCACTGCGTTTGCTGACAAAAATGAGCCCTAATATGTCTGTGTTTGAAGATCATACAGCCAACTGCTTGGAAAACTTTGTAGATTACTGGGCTTTATGGGATTCATGCTTTTTACAATTTATCTTATTTAAGTGATGTATTTGCCTAAGACTAGTTCCAAGACCAGCTGCTAAAAATATCAAAAGGAAATCTGTTGGTGGTTATTTCACATGATAAAATTCAATAATATTATAAACCTGCATGTCTAATTTTGCTTCTCCTCAGTTTAAGACAGAGACAGATATAAAATAATTAGGCACATTGGGAATTGGCAAGTGAAGCAATATCTGTCTTCCAGAAAAAAAAAATCTAGTGTCTTTTTATGGATTATATCCATTTGTTTGCTTAGTACGAGCACTTCTACAAAAAGATTTTTTTCATTAAGAAGAGAATTTTTTTATTTTAGAAGATAGATTTATAGAAGGGGTCATTTATGCCCAATTAGCTGTGGCAAAGGGTGAGTTACTTCTCTTGGTTTCTTACACTTAGAAGAAAGAAAACCCTTTGGAAAGTCACAGGAATAAAACTCTTAAACCATCTTTTAAACTTTCCCAGTAACTATCTTGGGTCACAGTGATTCGTTAAAATGCAGAACATTGATTAAAAACACCATATACCAAACTTAATGCATCTGCACAGAACTGAATATACTAAGGGGCATATTTATTATAGTGCATAAGCCAACATCACTGGTGATGTTTCCCATAGCAACTAATCAGATCTTTGATTTTGTTTTCTAAATGTAGGTGACTGTTCAAATCTAATTGCTGATTGGTTGCTATGGGTAACACTACCGGTGATGTTGGCATACAAAGTATCATAAATATGCCCCAAAGTGTTTTATAAATACCAGGATCTTTCTTTCCAAAGATTGCTTTCCTCTAGAGCTTAGGAGACATCTTCCTGTGTTCCAGAAATGTCTTCCCAATAAAGGCTTATTGAATTATGATATTGTGTCACCAGAAGAGTTATTTCTGTGCTGAGAATTCTTTTATGAGCAAAAGCAACTAGCTTACCACACCACAATTTTGTTCAGTCTGGGATAACTTCACCCTTACAGTCTTCAACTCTGTCTGGTGTTACATGTCTAGAGAGGACCCAAGAAACTAATCTCTGGTGCAGAAAGCATCAAATCACTGGGGGTCACCCAACCCTACCGCTACAGTAGCTGTATGTCAGGGAAGGATGTCTTGGAAATTGTCTGTATCCCTCCTTAGCACAAGGGATGGGTTTGTGCTCCTTAAATAGTATTGCATTATCTGAAATACAGGTTTGGAATGTGTTATCTGGAAACCCATTATCCAGAAAATCTCCACATTATGGGAAAACCATCCCCCGTAGACTCAATTTTAAGCAATGAATTCTAATTTTTTAAAATGATTTCCTTTTTCTTTGTAGTATTAAACAGTACCTTGTACTTGATCCCAACTAAGATAGAAATAATCCTTTTTTAGGGCAAAACAATCCTATCGGGTTTATTTAACATTTAAATAATTTTGGTAGACTTAAGGTATGGAGAGCCAAAGGAAAACCGGAAAACCCCCAGGTCCTGAGCATTCTGGATAACAGGTCCCATACTTGTGCAGACCCAATGTGTTGGAAGCGCATGAAAAATAAAACTACACCACACTGCGATTTGTAGATTTTATGTGCACTTTGTTATTATTTGGAGTTATAGGCACAACTCTTTCATTTCAGTTTCATTAACTTTTGAAACATATTGCACTATTTTGTATTTTTATTTTTTATTTTTCATGCGCTTCCAACACATTGGGTCTGCACATGTTTTAATACCCATCCAAGAGGGGTATTTTCTTTGGAGGAAGCAGCAGGAGATTTGAGCACTACATTTATTGTCTACATTGAAGACTGAAAGTAATTAAGCACGGGACACCTATAGCGCTGAGTATCACTCACAAACTTTAGGTCCCATACCTGTACATATTTTACCACATCTCTAAATTGGCAATTATATCAGGCTAATGCTTCATCCATGTTAACAGAATCTTTAGCCCGCGGAAAGCTTGCAAGCTACCCACCTTGATAACTCCTTCAATAAAATCATGTGCATTCATATTCACAGCCTATTAGCTTTGTGGGAAAATTCTACCCTGTTTGAAAACATCTTAGCTTCTGGCACTAAATCGGTCTGAAGGAAGGAGCATTATTACATGTAATAAAATATATAGTGCAAGCGTTAGATTTGTTTGCACAGAATTAGATGTTTTTGAGATCTGGAGCATTTTGGTTTGTTTCTTGTGAACTAAACAATGAGCCAACATATTAATATTTCCTGAAATGTAAACATACTATTTACTCACATAGCTTCAGATATTATCAGATAAACCACTATAAATCTGACCTACTTTTCAGTTTAAAGGAATGCTTTTATCCAAAGCTCAATAAGAAGCTTAAGAAAAATTACATTTTAATTACTGTTTAGTTTATGAATAATATTTGCTTTGTAGAAATGTATATAGTAACCTTGTATAACAACAGTGAAATCTGCTGATATGGCAAACTTATTAGGCACACTGATAATATATCACAGTGAGCTCAGAATAACTTATAAACTCTCAAGAGATATAAGAAATATTATTGTGTTTCCCTTACCTTGTTTTACTTTTTGGAACAAGCTGTGCCTTTGCATGTAGCATATCATGAAGTTTTGGAGAGCTGACCAAGCACATTAGGGGTCATTTACTGACACCCCAAAAGTAAGTGCTAGAGTCCTAAGGAGAGCAAAATTGTGCCCATTAGTGGTCATGTAAAGAGCTCCTGTGTTCAGGGTATAAAAAAATCTGATGTGAGGTCCAGAGAGCTGCTCTGGTGGCAGCAAGGCAGCCATAGGTCAGGTGATCCCTAACTTAAGCATCTGAAATTGGCTTTCCCCAATGAATATGACTTCCCTTGTGCTTTTGAGGCATTAGATAATATGCTCAAGTGAAGGGCAGCCACAAAGATTTACAGAGCATACAAAGACAGTAAAGGTCCATGCTCAAACAAACATGTAAATCTGCAGTCTGGATTAATATATGCTTTTAATATTGATGGCTTTAAAATATTCTGAAATAACAATAATCAGGCAATACTCATAAATAAATGGGGAAATATATTTAAAATGGACAGTAAATACATAAAAATAATACAGTATTACATAATGTTATTCAGAACTGGTAACCAAAAGCAAAAATGAACATGACACTTACTAATTTGCTAACACCATTATAAAGGAAAGCCTTTGGAATCTGGGATGTGAATGGCCTATTTTACATATTTATGGTGCAAAGTCACCAAAGTAATCTATAATTACTAATGGAGTCTGCTAACCATACATGCCCATTGGGATCAGGCAGGTGAATCTCACACACTAATAAGGTTCTGCATTTTAAGTCTCCGTGCTGATAATGTAGTTTTAAAGTATTTGTGCAATCAATCAACTGCACACACAAAAAAACTCGCTGTGATGAATGACTTATAAACATGGAACCCTGCTGTAAGGAGAAATAGGCCAGAGGGTAAAGGAGCAAGTCGATGCATTATTCTGCCCTACAAATGTCATTGCATATCACCTGCCTTGTACTCTCCATTATACCAAAAGGGAAAGCAGCCACTGAAAAAACATTGTTTAAACAACACTCTGCTATACAATGTTTATTTCTTATTCTGTCAAGCATTTTAATTGCATATTTTAATTATATATTATAATAGTCTATATAATAGCAATTGGGATAGCATGCTAGAACACTATACATATTTTAGAAATGAAACAACATGCATTTCATTTTATTAAAATATATAATAACATTAGTTTTTAATTACAATTGTTTATTAATTTGGGCAACAATCATTGGTCCCAAGCTACTTACTGTACTTCCAGTTGTCAGCAATAGGATGTATTTTGCAGCAATACCTGAGTACTATGCTTGCATAATGCCCCTGCTACACAATGTCCCTATTAGAATTGGGTAGTGCCCTGTAGCTATGTTACATGTTATTACAATGTATTTTTACCTGGGATATGAATAAAGGGAAAGCTTTTTAAGCCCCAGTATGCAGTAGCATAAGTGTAAAGGAAGCAGAACCCCTGTCCATCTTCGCCTCCTACCATGACCCCGGGGTCTGCTTCCTCTGTAGCTCTAAGAAATCCCCCCATCTCAGCTACTCTCTTACATACAGCCCCTACCTCCGAAGGGGCTGGGTACTGTGGGGGACCCGGCGTGTTGTTGTTACACTACTGCTAGTGTGTATTCAAGTGCGGTTAGGTAAGTAGAAGTAACATAGTAAATGTAAGCAGTAAATGTAACAACGAGACAAGAAGTGGGTAACAGACACTTTTAGGAGGATAAGTGTCCATGTAGTCATAGCTTTTAGAGAAATCTGTGTTTCCAATAGTAGGCAAGGGACATCTGGGGCAGAAATATGAGGCTACTGAAATTGTTGCTTTTTTTTTCCATGCATGAATTAAAGCCACGACACAGCCCAACTGGTAACATTTCTGACTACTCTGCCTCCTTTATCAAGCCATGGGTACAAGCCATTAATAATTCATGTGGTTAGGTCATCCACGAGCAGAGACTTTGCTAATGAATAGCCTATCCACATGAATTAATAAGGGTTAAAAATTGTGTAGATACTTCTATTGCTCTGAAACCAAGCAGATGCCACTATTTTGGAGAGAATTATTGTGCTAAATGGAGATGCAAAAGTGACACATACAGCTGCTGAACTTTACACTGTTACCTGCTGCATACCTGAGCACAAAAGGGCTGCTGCCTAAACTAAATATATAACTATTATTGATGACACCAATATAAGTGCTTTATATGGCTTGGAATGAGCAGATGGAATATTGCAATTTGCATTCTTTAATATATCTGTTGGCATCTGGAATATTCCTCTAATGGATTCTGATACGATGATGAAGCCCAGGAATAAAGTTAGAATTTTCTGTAATGCTGCAAATTATAGGGTAAAACATCTGCCTTTGTTTATCATATTTAGTGTGCTATGATTGGGAAGCACTGAAATATTTACTAGGAGACTTTGGGCCAAGGTTAATGCCATCTATTTAAAGGGGTTGTTCACCTTTAAGTTAACTTTTAGTATGACATACAGAATAATATTCTAAGGCAATTTGCAATAGTCTTCATTTGTTATTATTTATAGTTTTTTACTTATTTCACTTTTTGTTCAGCAGCTCTCCAGTCTGGAGTTTCAGCAGCTATTTGGTTGCTAGAGTCCAAATTATCTTAGCAACCAGGGTGTAATTTGGATGAGAGACTGGTATATGGATAGGAGAGAACATGACTAGAAAACGTAACAATAACAATAAAATTGTAGCCTCACAGAACAATAGTTTTTTGGCTCAGGGGTCAGTGACCCCCATTTGAAAGCTGGAAAGAGTCAGAAGAAGACAAATAATTAAAGAACGATACAAAATAAATAATGAAGACCAGTTGAAAGGTTGCTCAGAAGTGGCCATTCTATAACATACTAAAAGTTATCTTAAAAGTGAACCACCCCTTTAATGCAATTTATGTGAATTAAATATTGCGACATGAGCTTACTTTAAACTTGCTAAAGTAAAAACAAATGGCTGCCCTTTTACCCCACTGACTGCTATACAACAATGTACTCTATAGCACCCTCCTTTAGCTATTGGCTGGCCGAATGTCTATTATGTAGTTTAAGCCATATATGAAGGTTTTTTTTCTAATGCTATTGCCTTGAGGGTTTTGTTACATTAGACTTGGTTTTGTTCCATTAGACTGGGAAAGCAATAAGCACTTTGATGTTATACATCTTGTAAGTCTGTCTGCAGTCTGTGCATCATTAGCTGTTTGAGACTATAGCAATGCAGTTGCCGAGCTGTCTCTCAGAAATATGTTTGTTTTTGTTTGTCCATGTAAGGAGGGCAAAGCGGCATAGATCTCCTGTCACACTGACCATCACAACAGGCAAGAGGTGTAATGGTTGAATCTGGAAACCTGAGATAAGAGACATGAAGGAACACTGGCATTTTGTCATCTCTGCCACCCAAAAAACCCACGTGGGTCATTACTGTTCTTTTTCTTTCTATTTTTAAATAACATTCACAAGTAATTATTTTATTGGGAATATTGTACACAGTGTAACAAAGGGACTGAGGCTCTCACTGAGACTATATGGCCATTCATACACAATGATATTTTTATTATAACTACCACAACTCATCTAATAAATGGCCCTGAAAAACTCAATAAAATATATATATTTTTAAATAGGCATAATATAAGATTCTTAAGCTGAACAAAGGAATATCCTAGTTGCTAGGATGGGGTTTAACATTCTTCATTAAAGAAGGAAAGTAAAATATCTTCTTACAGAGATCATGGACTTTTTTTTACCAGAATCCCAGCCTAAGTTCCATCAGAGCCAATCAGTGCAATATGTTTGTGCATGCCTACTAGACACAAGCTTCTCAGCAACACCGATGCAAGTCATTGCACCGGTTTGTAAATTCTGGACATTGTCATCTCTTATATTGTCAACTGCACATAAGTTGGAAGTCTCGTATGTGGGTATCTTATTTACATAAAAGGCGATGTAAACCCAAAGATCCAAATATAATTTTAAACAACTTATACATTCAATGCAGCCTATTACTGGTTCTGAATATTAAAACAATGTAGCAAAGTCAGCTGATGAAGACCTGTGAGGTTATGGGGTGCGATATGGGGTCTTGGCTGGAGGGCAGTTGACTTCTTCTACATTGTTTCAAGAGTTAGAACCAGTAGTGCAAAATGGGACAGACCAATATTTTTTACAGTTTTTAGTTACATTTACAAATGTCTTCAACAATATTGCTCCTTGGCCCACTGTTTGTATATGAGCCCTTAAATGTACTTGATTCAGGGCTATATTCCCACCCAAGGCTGAAATGTCACAATCAGAATTTTACTACATTACCGCACAACAAAGCAAACTTTTTGCCAAAATTTTTGCCAAGGACATGGACACAAAAACTTTTTTTTTTCAAATCATACATTTATTACTCTTAAAGTAATGTGCTTGATTATTTATCCAAGTCAGTAGATTTCATTTTAAAATTATACCACTGCAGCACTTTTCCCAACTCCTTTGAAACATTGTTATCTAAAATGACTTGGGTTAGCATGAAAATCAAGTTTTGCCAGTAGCCAATGTCACAGGCTTTGCATTGTATGGAGAGAGATAATGATATGCATGCAGGAGCTCCTGCTTCTCCCTTGGTGATGGATGTTGAGAGAGAAGTGGAGTCAGCCAACCAGAGCTTTCAGTAGTGGAATTGCAGCATGTCCAAAGGTGCTTGGGTGTACTTTTAAGAGAAGCCTTTTCCTTTAGCTGCTTTAATTACCTTTTTTTAACTATACAGTGAAATGCTCCCTTGTTTCCTCTTGGGGTTCATTTATTTTCTGTTCAATTTAATGCTGTCCCAACTATTGTATGAGCAGAATCCTTCCAGTGAATGTGTATTGTTATACTGAGCTGTAATTGTCCCGCATAAAATGTATTCATTCTACAGAGACCTTAAACTCATTTTACTGCAACATTTATTTTTTATAGGGCAAGTAAAAAGCTGTAATTTTTTGATATTTATCTGTCTGAAACTTTACAATGAAAGTGACATTGAGGAATCAAACATAAATAAACATGCATTGAGGTCATATCCAATATGTTTCCCACATGAAAGTGAACGTTTTATTTCCTTGTCTATAAACCTCCATAAAGCCAGTGACATTTCCTTTTTTTGTCTTTGTTTTTAAGATGAATCAAAAGATTATAGGTTTGTGTTTAGACAAGAAAAAGCAAGAAATTCTGCATTGAGAGAAGAAGCTAACCTTATAACGTGGCTTTCTTGTGGATAAAGCACAATTATAAAAAAAGCTAAATCCCATGGGGTTCTTAAGTGAAATCTTTGCAATTATTTCTGAATGCCAATAATAGGGTAGGATGACTTAAAGTCCTTTTTTTAATTCAAGATCAAAATCCTCTCTTTTAATGCAAGTCCTTGATTCCCTACTTTTTGTCTTTCAGTCTGTCGAGTAAGTTGAGAAATGTTGTTACATTTTTGTTATATATCTCAATATAAACATATCATTTACTCTGCTGCTTTTTTTTTTTTCTAGCTGAATAAACTTTAGAAAAGTCAATGGCATGCCTTCTCTAGGGTGTGCCGTGTAGTGTGACATAGGGAGCCTTGGGTGTCAAACAACTTCAATAAAGCATTTAAAAATCTCTTATCCTAGGACAATTGCATTAATGATGGTTGTTACAAAATCACTAATTTCCAGGTTACGTGTCTGAAGATCATTCAAGTAAAGAAACATCTGTTGGTACAGGATATTGGTAATCAGACAAACCCAAAGGAATCCTATGATTGCTGTTTACCATATTGTTTCAATGGTATCTTTCCTATTACACACAATTTTCCTGTATGGGATTAGATGTATGGGCAAATATAGATATTCTTAAATTACCAAGATTACTCGAAATAGAGTTAGTTAACCCTCAGTGACCAAATCCAGGAGGAATGTAGAGATGTTGCCTCAATCCCCATAATTTAAGCCTATTGTAGGATTATAGGGCAACTCTATCAAAAATACACCAAAAAGTGGATTGGTGCTGAAATTAGAAGATTACAGGTGATCAGCAGTGCTTTACTATTACCCTTCTTTAAAGGGGAATCACCAATGTATTAGTTATAGCAGTGGTAATAAAAGTTCATGTAATCACTTATGGGATATCCCTATCTTCAGTAGCCTTGATAGAGGTTTTCAGACAATTATTTCATATCTTTCCAAAGGTGGTAAATTCTATTTTTAAACCCTTTTATTTTTTCAACCAAAAAAGATTGCAAATGCATTAAAACATTACTAACTGAAGATACCGAATTTCAGACAGGCTCCTGGTATATTTATACTTAATTCTGATTAATTCTAAATAGCAGCCTTCCAAGCCCTTTTGAACTTTTCTATTGACACCAGCACTAAATACGGTACCCCAGTTTCATACAAATAGTAGATCTTGAAACTCGAAAGGGAACTTTGAGAACAAATTTCATGTTGGGTTGAAAAACGTGAAGTCACTGAATGAAATCTGATCTGTTGTTGGCTCCGCCCACTTTTTCTAACCTAGGGCCACAGTTATATAGTAAAAACCACTGTGCAAAGTTTGGGGCCCCTGGTTTTAATAGTGTCTGAATGGCAGCAATTTAAATTTCCCCACTGAAAGTCAACGCCAACATCTGATTGGCGGTTGGTGGCTCCACCCCCTTTTTCTAACCTGGAACTGCAGTTACCCAGTGACTAACTCTGCGAAGTTTAGGGACCCTAGGATTAAGCAGTTTAAATTTAAACCAATAAAAGTCAATAGGTAAATTGTGATTGGTGGGTGTGCCCACTTATTCTAACCTTGAGTCAAAGTCACCCAGTGACAAACAGTGGGCACCCTGGTATAAATAGTGTGAGAATGACAGCATTTTAAATTTAAACCAATAAAATTAAATGGATAAAATCTGATTGGTTGTTAGTGGCCCAACCCACTTTTCCTATTTTTGAACTGCAGTCCCCCAGTAACCAACTCTGCAAAGTTTGGGGACTCAGGCATAAAAATTTTGAGCCTGACAGCATTTTGCACTTCACCATTGAAAGTAAATAGGTGAAATGTGATTGGCTGTTGGTGGCTCCGCCACTTTTTTTTCTAACTTTGAATGGCAAATACCCAGTGACTAACTTTGGACAGTTTAACAACCCTGGAATTAATACTTAAATAATGGCATCTGTTTAAATAGAAACCAATGAAATTTAATGGGTGGAAATGGATTGGCTGTTGGTGGCTCCGCCCACTTGTTCTAACCCTGAATATGTAGTCAGCCAGTGACTGACTGTGCAAAGTTTGGGAACCCTGACATAAATAGTGTGAGAAAGGCAGCATTTTAAATTTAAACCAAAAAAATTAAATAGGTGAATTCTGATTGGTGGCTCCACCTACTTTTTAAAACCTAAAAATGCAGTCCCATAGTGACCCTGGTGTTAATACTGTGAGAATGGCTGCAGGTTGAATTTCCCCCTTGAAAATCAATAGTTGAAATCTGATTGGCTGTTGGTGGCTCCACCCACTTTTTCTAACTCTGAACCGCAGTTGCCAGGTGCTCTGCAAAGTTTGGGGACCTTAGTTTTAATATTTAAAGAATGGCAGCAGTTTAAATGCAAACATATAAAGTCTATAGGTGAAATCTGATTGGCTGTTGTTGTCTCCGCCCACTTTTCTAAACTTGGAACATATTCACCCAGTGACAAACTGTGCAAAGTTTGGGGACCCTGACATTAAACATGTGAGAATGGCAGCAGTTAAAATTTGCCCACTGAAAACAATAAAAGAAATGTGATTGGCTTTTGGCAGCCCCGCCCACTTTTTCTAACCTTGAGTACATAGTCACCCAGTGACTGACTGTGCAAAGTTTGGGAACGCTAGCATCAAACCAATAAAATTCAATAAGTGAAATCGGATTGGCTGTTGGTGGCTCCGCCCCACTTTTCCAAAACTAAATCTGCAGTCCCCTAGTGACCAACTGTGAAAAGTTTGGGGTCCCTAGGGTTAATACTGTGAGAATGGCAACAGGTTGGATTTCCGCTAAGTCAATAGGTAAAATCTGATTGGCTGTTCACAGCTCCTCCCACTTTTGGGCATCCAGCAATCATCATATTTTCATTCAGACTGACCCCATGACTGTGTGATTCAAGTTTGGGGAGTGTAGCCTCAAAGCTGTAAGATTGCCCCATAAAAGTCAATGGGTTAAATTTGATTGGCTGTTGGCCCCTTCCACTTTGGGGTCATCCAACAAATGTTGCTGCTTCATTCGGGGTGACCCCTTGATTATGTTATTCATGTTTGGGGGGTGTAGCGTCAAAGCTGTAAGAGTGGCAGCAGTTTGAAAATCTGCCCTGTGAAAGTCAATGGGAAAATTAGGCAGGATCGCTTAGAAAAGCACAAGCAACCTGCTCCACTATAGGGGGAAGAAGTGTGGGGAGTTTGGGTGTTGTACCCCTAAAACTGTAGGAGGAGTAGCGTTTAGAAAATGGGGGGCGCTAAGAATAATAATAAGTGGAAGAACAGTATGTTGAGTTTTTCAACCCAATATAATAATACAGGGGCCTCTTATAAATGAGGCTGGGATGAACTGTATTATAAAAAGTGGCAGTATTTTATTCTGGGGTAATCCAATAGCACATATACTTAGAAACATATACTCTTTATGAAAGGGCTGAATTTATATGAAAAAAACTGTTCACATGCTTCTTCAGACTCATAATGCTGTTATATGTACTTAGCACTTTCCCTTGCACCTTATGGTTCACTGGCTTATAGTCAGCTGGTATTAGCATGGCATATTTTTGTCCTTAAGATTAAGTGGCAAATGTAACTTTACAATATACATGTTTACATATAGGTGTTAACTGCTTGTCTCTGGGTAAAAGACTGCACCATAAAGGCTTCCCTTTAACTGGAGAAGGGATGGCAGAAAATAGATACAACGTATAGATACAACTTTTAAGTTGATTTAGTGGAATATATCAGTCATGCTTGTCAGCTTTTACATAGTTTGTAGGCACAATGTGCTAGGAATAAATCCATGATATTGCCAGCACAGCACTTTTAGTTTTTTTATCCTCCCTGATACAACTAAAGTATGCAAATATGCCATTTTTGTTAAAACATTTTAAACCTGACTTATAGACCCTCAAGAAGGTTTTCAGGGGCCATTAGTTTCAGTAATTGTTCTTTAGGGTCCTTTCTGGCCACATGCCTTTGTGGTTTTGTGGTGTGAGCATTATTCAGGTCTAATCTCAGAAGAGCCTGAGATTCTCTGCACACTAGTGAAGTAGAAATGTGAGTTTTTGCTACTATGCCCTTACTTGGTCTGTACAGATTTGCCTTATTTCCAAATCTCAGGAAAGCTATAACTTTCAATTTCAGCGTAAAGTTCAGTATATAACAGTGAACCAAACTAAAAACTATGAATCCCAGTACTTTCTCCATTATACAGTAGTTTGTATGAACAAAAATAATTCTATGCACAGCATTTTTATTAGGTTATAATTGCCCATCAAGCTTATCCTTTTGGTCTAATAAACCTGCCTAATTGCTAATGGATCCAGAGGAAGGTAACAAATGCAACCTTTTAAAAAGCCTTTCTATTTTGCCATGGATGTTTAGCAGGCATTCACAGATCCAAATGTAAAGTAAAAAAAAAAAGCTTTATTTCGAGCATTCTTTATACTGGTCCTGTACTTGACATTATTCTAAAGATGGCTGTAAATTTGAAGAAAGAGTAAAACACTTGGCAATATTCTTGCTCCTAGTATGATTTCCTCCAGCTTCTACAGCTTGTACCCATGGTTTTGCAAAACCTTTGTATCCGCAATAACTGACTACTACGTACTACATAAAACAGTATATCAACTGCAATGATAAAACTGTTATTTACTTGGTGACATGTACAAATTCAAATATTCAATGTAGGTGAAGCCCCTGGAACACAAGGAATGCTTACAGGAGTATATATCAGACATCAAGTGGAACTAATGTCTCTGAACATTTTTCCCTCTGTTCCGAAGGTAACATTAACTATTTATCTGTAATAGGCATAGAGAGGATACTTGGCCCTAAAGAAGGGAGTTTATCTACTTTATTGAACAGAGAAGTAAGAAGTAAAATGGATTTTTTAGGACTAGACAACCAGGCTTAAATTGTAAATGTTATGTTACCTGTGACTATGAATGACTCTGTAAAGATGTCTTTATTTCTAAATCTTTTTTTTAGCTTTCTTTGTTTTTAATGCCCCTCCCCTCTTTTTTATTGGTCTATGAATACCTGGCAATGATTGGTGGGATTAGGGTATATATTCTGTATTTTGTACTATGTTTGTTCAGCCTATGACTAAGTACCCTAGTGCACAAAACACGTTTTATATTTGCTTGAATTTAAGTTTGCTGTTTCTTTTACTTTACTTTGCCTGTTGTGGGATCTGTGAGTCCCTGTTACATATCCATTGTATGATCCTCCTCCTCAAGCTGTAAGTCTGGGCCACATGGTCACTGGGGAGCTAATCCATCTGTTTTGTGGTTTCACACTGCACACTTTATTCTTATGTTGTACCATTCCATTTTGCCTTAAAGGGGGTAAAAATCTTCCTGACTCCAAGATGGCAGTTGGCCCAGTCCCTGGATGAACTAAAAGCTAATTTCAGTAAACCTGTATTTAAACCTTCCACAGCTTCACAGCTCTGTAAAAAATGCTTCAAATTATAGACCCTCCCTTCTTCTAATCTCAGTAGCTGCTCTTGGTCGACTGAAAGAATTTACCAGTGTATAAAGCTTCAGTGAGTTTATTGTATGGTCTCCTTATAAATGTATGCGCACATATCATATCTCCTCTTAAGTACCTCTTCCCTAGTGTAAACATTACCAACTCATACTTGAGACTTTCCATTCCCTTAACTAGCTAGTTGCCCTACTTTGGACTTTCTAATTCAATAATATCCAGTTTTAGCAAACCTTTACAGAATAGATGAGACCTTACCAGCGTTTTGTAAATCTATACATCTTTTAATACAAGCCCTTGCAACTGCTGATTGGCATTGTTTGTTAGGGGGTATAAGTGGTTTGGATATTTTTACATCCCAGGTCCATAACCTTCAACCCTGAATCATATTTTCCACATAGCTGCCCAGATCCTGCCTTTTGTGCTGTTTTCAAACACTGATATGTTGCTTAAAATGCATACCCTCAAGTCATCAATGAACAAATTAAATAAACTGAACCCAAAACAGAACGATGCGGAAGAATGTGCCATTGACAGCCATCCTCTGTACTCAAACTTTTAGCAAATAACAGAAATCAGTTTTTTTATGTGACACCGTATCAAAAAACTCAAGTAGCTTGCATACACTATAACCCCTCTGTCCAATTTACTGCTTACTTTGTCATAAAAATAAGTTACATATTTTTGGCACGATCTCTCCTTCATAAAGCTATTTTGATTCCTACTTATAATTCCATTCGACAGAACATAATCTTGATGTACTTTCTGCATATGGATATCACCTAGACAAAATCATATTCCTAGATATTGTGCACACTTCAGCAATAAATCCCCTTCTTCAGTGTTTTTTCTAAAGTCTGTTCTCAAGTACGCCAGTAACAGAGAGAGACAGGTGAGGAATGAACCAGCTTACAATAGAGATGAGTGAAAATGCCAGGTTCTGGTCAAATAATGTATCTGGTCAAATGCCCTGCTCCCCCTCTAGCTCTGTGTGGCTAACAGAGAAGCAAATAATCAGATTAGCCTTATTTACATGTTATCATCTAAGGTTGCACTTGGCATTTCTCTTATCTTGTTTGTATGCTGGATGATTGTGTGTTTGCTTCAGAACCACTGCTACAGTTATATATATATATATATAAATAAGCTGCTGTGTATCCAAGTAGGTGGTTCAAGGTGATTCAAGGTGAAACTGGGCTATAGGGCACACTTTTACATAGCAGTAATGAAGAGCTGTGTACAATGTAATGCTTTTAGTTTTAACACAAGGGTCAATTCTCATTCATGTCTCTCTTGATTATTATACAATGAAAACTTACCAAATCTAAAAACGTAACATTTATTTCCAAGAAATACTTAACTTCTATGTGCTGTATGAACAGAAACAAAGCCTCATTTATGAAAATGTATGTAATTCATAGTGCAAGTTACAATTTTTTTTAATCCAAAATGCCATGTTTCTTTAGACACATCATAACTGGACACACATTAGCATCCAGGATTTCAGTTATAAAGCCATGGTTTTCTAGCATTAATAAAGGCATAAGCATTAGATATGTTTGGCTCAGGTATAACCATTGATCCAGCTTGCCAATGGAACCCTGAAATTACCCCATCTGGAGGAGCACATATAGATCCAAGTGTGAAATGTAAATTCCTAAAATAATGGATTAAGGCTATAGAAGGTTTGCCATCATAAAACAAAGTAACATACTACACCATAAGAGCCATCAGGATCTCTAATGGCTTCTGCATCTGCCACTGACACATTTGCCAGTATTTAGTGCAACAAAGTATCCCTTCCTTCAGTCTTACATTTTTCCATTTATCATCATGTGAACTATTTTTAGTAAAGCAAGGAGTGCTGACTAAACAGCTACTGTAGTATTTCCAATTCTATTTAAAGTGCTTTATCTACAGTAAGGACTCTAGGCAATGATAGCTCATAAATAAAAACCATTAGCAATGAGGTTTATTATGAAAATCCATTAAACTGATCCTAATGGCATTTGAAAAGTTCAACAGGAAGACTGATTAACTGAGCTCAGACAAAGAAACACTGGAAATGACAAAATGTTTAAAAAAGGGTTTAACATTTCTGTTTGTAACCATGAACACAAGGTTATTCTTTGTACTTGATGGTAAATTGGAATAAAATAGACATGTCTAAAGTGCCAGTAGGGTAGTGTATAAATGATCATGGGGCTTATTCAATGTTAAAAGCTGTTATCAAGTTTATGATACAGTATAGAATGTGCATTGGTGCACTACATAATTCTGTAAGTCATTAAGGTGCACTATTTGTGAGTATCCATCAAGCATGCTAAGGACTTGATGGCCTGAGCAACTAATCAGTAGCAAATCTGTCCCGTTTCACATTGCCAAAAGAATCACAAAACTTTCAATAGATTTGTGAAATGGCAAAAAATAAGCGGGGAAAAAGTTGTGCTTCAAACAAAAAAAAATTGTCGTTTGCAACAATTCAATTATTTTTGGCACAAGACAATTCTTTTGATGAGAGACAATTCTTTTGATGAGAGACAATTCTTTTTATGAGAGAGACAATTCTTTTGATGAGAGACAATTCTTTTGATGAGAGAGACAATTCTTTTTGGGGCAAGACAATTCTTTTGATGTGGGCGACAATTTTTGGACGTGTGGCATGTCAATGGCGAAACGCAGAAATTCGCTGCGAATCCTTGCCTGCCGAATTTTTTCGCCCATCACTACTAATTAATACAGCTGGGCTGGTTGAACTGGAAAAAACATCAAAGAGCCATTAACTTGACTAAAAAATTTCCTTTAAGAATAAACATATTTTTGAGTAAAACAGTTGTAGTACCATGTCTGGGAGCTACTGTGTTGAAAAATATTGGCCAATACATCCATGACAGAAATTGTTTTTCAAAATGTCTAAATAGTTGTAAACTAAACAAAATATTGGAACTTTTTTAGTAAAAGCATGCTTGCCCAGCCCTTGTAACCCACAGCAATGAATCCGTTTTTTTTGTGTTTTTTCATTATTCAGGAAGAACGTAACTGCTGCTGATCAGCTGTTATTTGTAACACTAGGGGCACATTCATTAAAGTACGACAGGTCTGATTACTAAAAATTTATACTTTTTCTAAAGTTTGGAACTATTGTGTATATTCTGCAATGTTTTCGTTAATTTGCACGACTTTTTCATACTTTGCGACAATATTGTATTTGTCACAACGAGTATGAAAGTTTCGGATTCATTCAAGCTTCGGTATTGTGACTTTCCTTGGGCCAGGTTGGAGCTGCAGAGTGCCATTGAGCCCTATGGGAGACTTTCCTTGGGCCAGGTTGGAGCTGCAGAGTGCCATTGAGCCCTATGGGAGACTTTCCTTGGGCCGGGTTGGAGCAGCAGAGTGCCATTGAGTCCTATGGGAGACTTTCCTTGGGCCGGGTTGGAGCTGCAGAGTGCCATTGAGCCCTATGGGAGACTTTCCTTGGGCCAGGTTGGAGCTGCAGAGTGCCATTGAGCCCTATGGGAGGCTTTCCTTGGGCCAGGTTGGAGTTGCAGAGTGCCATTGAGCCCTATGGGAGACTTTCCTTGGGCCAGGTTAGAGCTGCAGAGTGCCATTGAGCCCTATGGGAGACTTTCCTTGGGCCAGGTTGGAGCTGCAGAGTGCCATTGAGCCCTATGGGAGACTTTCCTTGGGCCAGGTTAGAGCTGCAGAGTGCCATTGAGCCCTATGGGAGACTTTCCTTGGGCCAGGTTGGAGCTGCAGAGTGCCATTGAGTCCTACGGGAGACTTTCCTTGGGCCAGGTTGGAGCTGCAGAGTGCCATTGAGCCCTATGGGAGACTTTCCTTGGGCCAGGTTGGAGCTGCAGAGTGCCATTGAGTCCTATGGGAGGCTTCCAAAATCATGCACAGAAGGATCAAAGTCAGAAAGTTTTCCTCGTTTTTCTCACTTTCAGACAGTACCACGATATTTTTGTATCGTAATGTTCATAACATTACGATACGAAACGTGACATTTGGATTCTTTCATGCCCATGGTAGTTCTTGCCTAATATCTGCATATTTATTGTAGGCCATTATGCTATTCCAAATAACCTTATTTACTTACATATTAGCTTAATGAAATTGTACTTTTTTTGTGAAAGCTGGTCTTTATTATAAAGGGTGGGCAAGGCAGTTCATTTAAAAGAATGTATAAACATATGGCAAGGTTATCTCTGATTTCTTTTTTTTTATGTGAATAAAAATTGTACTAAACATACTACTCTTATAATGAGGTTCAGCCTTTGGGCTAAAAGTGAAAAGTATAAAAGTATAATTAACCGCAGTGCATCTCTGTATTTTCAGGCAGTAAAAAAGGGTTGGGGCTACTTATTAGACTTCACAATGTTTTTAGTAGATATGGCCCCTTGGTGGGTAGAAAACTCCTGCAACTGTGCCCTAAGTATAGAAATATAATGAGGTTAGGAATAAAAAGCGCTGATAAAAAAAGTACAAGGCATTGCTGTATCTCCCATACTGAGCAACTACAAACCCAAACTACAATATGCATACTACATTCCTTCTACAAACATTAACATTGAAAATGTAACAATGTTTTTATTATATTGAAAGCTTTGACCTTTTTCATATAATGGTATATAATAAGAACAATAAATGCCATATGGGAAATTTGCGAAGGAACTATGAAGTGGAACTTCTGCTAGCAGATGCATTTTTACATACAAACTCATTTACTTACAGAGGCAAAGTGCATAAAATCAGCACACTCCACCATATATTTTTCTTACTATGCAGCAAATATTTTCCCCTCAGAATCCTATTGCACTTCTATCCAACAAAATATATGTTTTTATTAAAGCGGTAGTTAACCTTTAAGTTAACTTAGCATTTAAGTTAACTTAGTATATTATCCAATTTTAGTATATTATCCTATCCTTAGTAACCTTTGAATTGGTCGTCTATTTTTATAGATTTTGAATTATTTGCCTTCCACTTCTAGCTGGGGCCATTCAAAAGCCTTTGATTCTGTGAGGCTGCAATGTTATTGTTACTTTTTATTTCTTACTGTCTTTCTATTCCAGCCCTGTCCTGTTAAACTTCCAGTCTCTAGAACCTTCAACCAGATAGCTGCTGAAATCCCAAACAGGAAAAATAATTATAAAAACACAAGGAACAAAAAAGGCCTAACTGTCTCAGAATATATCCAAAAAAGTTGAGAGACTATGTAAAATGGAAATAAAAGAGAATGGGGTGATTTGCAAATCATTGAATCCCTTTATTTAATTGCAAACAGTACAAAGACAACTTTCAAATGTTAAAACTGAGAAATGTTATTGTTTTCTCAAAAATATATGCTCATTTTGAGTTTGATGCCAGCAACATTGAGGAGACCCATTGCTGTAGTATTGTCGTATTTTCATTTAATAATGTGCCAAATCTTTTCATTGGGTGACAGCTCTGGACTGCAGACAGGCCAGTCTAGCAGACTCATTACATGCTGTTGTAACAGTACAGATAATGATTTTTGGAGGTATTCCGGAACCCATACAGTGATTTTCTGTGTTTAATGCAGAGCTGCCTGAGGCCACGAAGATCACAGATATCCAATACTGGATTTTACCCTTGTCCCTTGCGTACAGAGATTTCTCCTGATTTTCTAAATCTTTGAATATAAAGTACTACAGATGGTTAAATCCCTAAATTCTTTGCAATTTTTGGGCTAAACATTTAAGAACACTATTTTTAAATTGTTGCAATATTTGTTCATGCAGTGTCCCAAGCATTCAGATAATATATGCCATGCCCATTCATTTTAATATATCCCATTCATTTCTACTGTATAAAGTAGGTGGCAGAGAACATTTAACACGTAAAGAGTAAATAACACAGGCTGAAATAAATGAGCATTTAGCACACACATTAGTTTACACATCTAGTGGAGCTTTTAGCAAATATAATATTCAGTAAGTGCATTTCATTGAATGTAACAGTTTATTCATCCTCAATGTGCAAAAAGTAATAAATATTATATGAGTGCGATTAGGCAATTCTGTTTACTCCAGGGATGCACCGAATACAGTATTTGGTAAATATTTAAATCCAATAACTGAAGCTGAACCAGAAGCTGACCATTTTTTTCAGGAGACCATTTTTTTTCAGTTTTGGGAGATTTTGCTCAAAATTATCATGCAAATTTGATTCAGATTCGGTTTGGTATTTGGCTAAATCTGTTGTGAAATACTTCTTACACTCCCTAATCCCTAGTTTACTCATTGCTAAATTGATTTTTTTATTTGGTTAATATAGTGTGTTCTAGTATGATAGTATTAAAGACCATTAAATAATAAATGTTACTAAAATTTATTGTGAAATTGTGGTGCTATCTAGTACCATCAGTGTTACTGAGAATGGGGTAGATATTCTCCTGTCACCTCCCAAGTTCATACTGGTCCTTGGTAAGATTGGCAACAACAGTAGTAGGCTTCATAATTGTGTAATTGTTGTTGCTGATGACCAGTTGGCCAGGAGACAGTTAGACCTACATTTGAAAGCCTTACATGTTTTGAAAGGCACTCCACAGCTCCCCACAGCCACACTTAATATTACCAAACACATATATACAATTGTCTAATCATATACAGTAATATAATAATAAAGGAGTGGATTAAAATAACGTAATCTCTTTGACCATGGGTACCATTTCATCCCTCTTTAGGTTCCCTGGGCAGGGTAGTTGATCAATTCAACCATTCACAAGTAAGTATCTAGGACACAGTGTGCAAAAGCACATGATATGGACTAATCGTTGAGCTGTGTCTTCTTGGTAAACCCTTAAGTGACTTCACTTGAGTTCCAGGATGCCCCCCATATTTGCCTACAGATGGACTAGTCTTTGCAGTTATTGTATCAATGAGACACCTTTTAAAAATCATAAATGGCAGCTTGCTCTATAGAAATACAAGTAGGGGACCTAAAATGTACACAATACAAGCACAGTGAGATCAGAGAAGACTTTTTGTAAATGATCACATGATGTGTCTGATTAACTGGGCAGTATTGCAAAGAGGAACCTTCCATGTGATGTTGTTTAGACTAGGGATCCCCAACCTTTTTTACTTGTGAGCCACACTTAGATGTAAAAAGTGTTGGTGAGCCACACAAGCATGAAAAAGGGTCTTTGGGGATGCCTTATAAAGACTGTAATTGGCTATTTGGTAGCCTGTAGGAGGTTCTGCTTGGAGTAAAACTGTGTTTCCATGCTTCTAAAACTTGCCTCCACGCCAGAAATTTAGAAATGGCCACCTACTTTGAGGAAACATCAAGGGGAGTGGTGAGCAACATGTCACTCATAAGCCACTGGTTGGGGATCACTGTACTAGACCCAGCTTCTTCTATTACTCTTTCTGAAAAGGCAATCTGTCTTAGCCCATGCAATTATCTTATGGTTTACTTGCCAGCAATCTTCCTTAACATCACAGATCACTATAACTCACCATTCTGCTTTTGTCATATATGCTGCTGAGCAAAATTGCCCCACATCAGTCCTTTATAGGTATTTACCTATAAAGGGCAGTCAGAATCCCTCCCTTAAGCTGATCTTTAGTCAGATATTTGCACTTTGCAAAATAAAAGCCAGATGTCCTTGGATGGTGCCAGTGTTGGATTGGGCCACCGGGGTACTGGGAAAAAACCCTTTTCAGAGAGACCCTTAGAAGCAAGGAGAGGAAGAATGGACAAGACATAAAGTGTTACATTTGTACAGGGCCCACACATATCTAATAATAGTCCTGACTAGCAAAATATCAAGCAATTAGTTGTTCTGTATTAAAATAGCTTTTTTGATCAGTGTGTCCTGCTTCCACCTCATTTTGTACAATACATTTCCCTGCCTAGAACATGTTTATGAGATTAAGAAAAAAAAACATTTAAATGCATCTACCTCTCTGTACATCAAAAAAGTTGAAAAATACTCAAAAAGCTTTTCAATGTAATTAGTTTGTGGGAAGCAGGAGAGCTAGCCTCAATTTGTAACAATTTCTAGTATGATTGCATTACAAAGGAATTACAATCCATTGTTTAAAATTATATTACAGTTCCAAATTCAGACACTATGCTTACTTCCTTGCATCTGAACAATCTATTTATGAATTGTGAGCCATATACCCTTTGTGTTTTGGCAAAGTATGTATTTGTTTCTTTCATTATCAATAAGAAACCAAAAATCTGATACTGAATCTGTGCATTACAAATCTGGCAGATCCTTAGTTCTGTCATTCTGAATCTGTTCAGTTTGGATGTATCTTAATTATTAATAGCCAGTCTGCTATTTTTGGCAGTAATAATAGAGTACCATTAAAGTTTATGAAGATTATCAGTAGTCACTTGCCATTGAAAATGAATTACATGTCTGCTTCCTTAGTATATTGGTCTGACAGCAAATTACCGCCTTTATTTCAAGCTTCAGACACCCAGAGTTAACACTGATGGGGATGCAAACAGGGGTGACCACTCTTGACCACCCAATTTGACCACAGTTTTGCAAATTGGGAAATGTAAATTCTTGCACCTTATATATATATATATGTATATATATATATACCGCAGCGGGAATGTAACAGACATCAAATAACACCAGAAATTAAATGGCCAAGGACCATCACCCACCATGTGCTGTGATAGCTTTACAATGAGTCTGACGACACAATGGCCTATACAAGATTTTTTTTTTTTTAAAGTTGAAAACCAGAACAGGGTGGGAGGGAGGGAGATGCGGCTCTGGTTGCAGCAGCGGGTGAGAGGGAATGAAACGCGGGAGCAGCCGAGTGGAAGAGGCGGGGAGCATGAAGCCAGAGAGGGAGGGCGGAAGGAGACCCTATGCTATACGCAGCTCTGCAGGGGAAAAGGACCGGGTAAGTTAACCCCTTGCGCATAAGGAGGTCATTTGCATATTGCTTGCTCCCCAGTCCCTCGGCGCTCTCATTATTCTTTACAGCATTCTCCATGAATTCGAATTACAGCTTCAAAAACTTCAATAACTGATCGATATTAATTAAGCATAAAAAAAAAACAAAAATGTAAAACGTGAGCATCTAAAAGCTTGTGAGTTAATAAAAACGTCAGTGGAAGTTGTCCTTTGAAAAATGTATGCAGTTTCTCCATTTAAGATTTTTTGACAGTTTGTAGACCCATTAATAATGATGGGTAGAATAGAAACTTGATGCATTGAATTTTTTTTCCAATTTGCTAATTATTCTTACATCTTTCAAAATATTTTGCAAACGAGTTTCCATCTTTGGTCATTTATATTGATGTAATGATTGACATTAACATTTAATAAAAGTGCATCTAAAGCAAATAATCAGCTGTGCAGCTTACAAACAGAGGAACAAATTTATTATATTGAACTGTGGCCAATACCATTAAATAAAGGGAAGTGCTTTATATATTGTTCCCCTTAAACAGAAAATATAGTGAGAGTACAGGTTAATGTAATTAGGATCCTTAGACTGATGCATTTGAATAGGAGCCATAATGAATTATATTTACAAATTCTCCACAGACAGCAATTCTAAAAATGCAGTTTATTGCCTTATTGCTTTCTTTTGTGTATAGTCAACATGTCTCTTCCAAGGCCGGTGTTTGTCTATATACTGTATATGAATATGAAAAGAAGCAATATTCTCTTGCAATTAAGCTATCTTTCAATATTTTAGAGTTGGTTTAAGGGTTAATCAGATCCAGAATGGAAACTATTCCACATACATTTAATCATGTAAACATATCCGGTATTTCTGAAAATTCAACCTTTGCTCCAAATAGCAGTGGGAATGCATATTGATGCAATTCATCAAAGTACCTGTATCCAAACACGCTCCTGTGCATCAAAATGGTGCCAATGCGTCCATCCTGCCCCTTCTGAATGGTGCACAACTGTGCCTACTGACGCTGGAGGGGGCCTGTGATATCCCCTCACTGGGCCTTTTGGTAGCTCCTGGGTTCCCACAGTGAGTGAATGAAAAAGGCACCTCAGATTTGTGCCCAGTGAATCAGATGCAAGTGCTTGAGAAGTGACTCTATCCTGCACTCAGAAAATGCTAGACGCTATTTGCTCCTTGTACTGTACTGTATATTGGGCCTCACCCTCATGTTTAGTTAGGAACAAAATTATCATTTGCTTCTGAATATTCTGTAATAAATGCATTTCAGTGATTCTACCATGATCATAGAGGGATTTGCTTGGGTAAAAACCAGTGATCTATAAATCTTAAATAAAGCTTCCATATTGATTTTCCATCTGTCAAACCATCTTAATTAAAAGCATCAGCGGTGCATAGAATTAGCACTTGAAGTTTTGTTCTCAATGTTGGACTGAATCCATCACTAATCTGACAGATGGGTTTATTTCTTTTGTTTCAACATTTCACATTTTTTTTTCATGTACATAAATGGGGACATTTTTCATTGGCGACTTGCACGATTCAGCTGTACAGATTTTAGAGCTAAATAGTCTCAAATATTTTGGACATCTGGAAGTGGCATCACATTTGAAAAAATTACTTACCTTTCACTCTGAGCATTAATACTCTGGTACAAAAAGGCTACATTCAAAATCAATAATAAACTAAATAATTAATAAAATTAACTTCATAAATGCCTTGTTTAAAGTTGATGGTGGGATTGATTTTATTATATGAATATTCATAAATCTAACACAATTTTGCAGTTTAATTCACTTTTCCTATGAGCTGCCAGTGCATCATTTTTCTGCTCTACTTGTAGGGGGTGTTAGCTTAACCAGTTGAGAAAGCACCCAAAGTTTGCGAAAGGGTTTGGAAGGTTGGAGATTTGGGAAGCTGCAAAGTGAGTGGAAAATGCCCGTTTCACCCACACAATATGAAAGCAAGCTCTAATACAACAAGGCAGACCAAAATAGAATAGGAAAGAGCTGCACAGAGTGTTAAATGCTGACCAGGGAACTCAGGAGTACTGTAGCACTGCCCTGGGAAAAGAACCTACTTTCAGTACTTAACCCCATACTCCTCACAGTTTATTGCTTGCCTGCTGTATATGCATGTCTGCATTTCAGGCTGCTCTTGATTTCCTGCTCCAGTCAGCAGTACTAAAATGAAGAATCTGTATCATTCAATCTCCTCTGTCTGCATCCAAGCTTCTGTGAGTTACAACTGTTTATCGCCTTTGTGGATAACAGTTCTGCCATGCTTGGAATGCTTGCCACTGGAACTAGCAAATATATTCTCTCTGGCACTATAATGTATTCGTGCTTGCAATATTTATTATAAGGAACGTTGAAAAGTGGTCTTTCTTCTAGGTTACAATTCTGGGAAATATTAGCCAGCGAGTTTACTTATTGGTGTCAATTTAATAATACTAATTCAGAGTTGTCCACCTGACAGCTACGTTGGCCTGGGGAACTATGGTGCACGTTAGTGCGCCGCCGGAAATTTTTACCCATACCCGGAAGTGACATCACTCCTAAACAAATAGGGGGGTTGAAACATGTTGTGTGTTTTGGTCTGAAATAAATAGCATTTTAGCAGAATTCTGCTTTATGGTGCTCTCCTCTATATTTGGACTGCTATCTGCTGTGGTCAGCAGTACTGGTTTCCTCTTGCCTTATACTATTCTTAGCATGGTGAACTCAAAAAACCTGACTGAAATAATAAAGCTAGACAGACTGTAGACAGATTGTATACAGTAGAATCCCCATTTTAGGTGTAAAATCTGGGAAAATGTATAATCAGAAAAATATATTATGCATAATCAGAAAAATATATTATGCATTACAGGTGGGGCCACAGAAAAACAGTGTAAAATGTGGGAAAAGTTAAAATTGGGGTATTTAAAATTGAGGTTTTATTGTAGTTATATCCTCAGGTATTTCTATTTAAATGTTTACTCCACTTATAGAAACCCAGTGCAACCTATCACATTTAACTTCAAGGGGCAGATTTATCAAATGGTGAACTCTCCAATAAATACGCTTTTAAAATTCCCATAGGAATGAATGAATGAATGGAAAGTTTTTCTGTGAAAGCTGCCACAAGCCACAAGAGCAGGCTGCCAGTAAATTCAAGGGCAACTACCTGTCCCTGGGTAGATGGGGAAGATTTTGGCCTGAAAATACATACATGAACATTTCTAAGCTGACATGCTCCATGTGCACATTTACAGATGATTGACTTTAAGGTCAATGCCAACCTCCACTGGTGCTAGGAGTTTTCTTCTGTCAGCATAAAAACACCCAGTACATGTGATGAAAAATCATGCTGTTTTGAAAAAGGAGTAATAGTGTATGTTGTTGTATTTTCTTCATGGACTGTTACACTGTAGAGTTTGACTTGCTCATGTGTGAGCTAAAAAATGTTATATCCTGCTTTAAGATATGTCTTTCTCTGCCTCAATAGCTATAACGCCTTTTCAAAGTTCAGTCTTTTATATCTCACACAGATATGTCCTTGACTGCGAATTGTAATTAAGCAATTGCTAAAGTGTATTACAATGCAATAAACTGTTTATGAATGAAATGCTCTAATTAATGCTTTAATTCAGTACAGTAAATGGAATTATTGCACTGGCCTTTATTCAATGCTATGTATGCTAAAAGGAGACATGATAAATATTTATTTTACTCAGCATATTCTATAGGCTGGCCTCCCACCTTACTGAGCACAAAGAGGGTTATATTTTGATTATTACATTTTCTGTCTGGGCATCTGTAATTAATCATTAATAAATAAATTTTAGGGGGCTTGCTATGGGATGCCTACTGCTCATCAAGCTGAAGCACTATTGGCACTGCATTCAAAGTCCAACATTTTTACTGAATTGGGTGAGTACCTTCCTAGAACAAAGCATAAGGATGGCATATGGGCAAAGTGCAAAATATGGCTTCAATTTATATATAAATTTATATATAAAAGGTAATTATAAAACTAAAATACATTCATCCTAGCAAGATCATAAAATCTGACAGACAGCGAAGGCACCTGCCTAGGTCTTGAAACCAAGTGTGCTGCCCCTTGGCTGCCCATATACAGTAGATTTTCCTTAAACTAATCTGGTCAGTCAAGTTCTTACCAGCTGACAGCAGTAATATTGCATCTGCCACTAAGGGGGTCATTTACTAACGCTCTGTTTTTTTTTTCTCCCCCGATTCTGATTCAGAGTTTCACGACTTTTCTGTGTCTTTTCTACAAGTGGACTTTTTCAGTTCAGGTTCTTAAGTAAATGTCAGACATTCATAGAAGTGAGTTTATTCGAATTTTTAAAAATGAGAAATGTTAATTTTAGTAAACCAAGTTTTCGGATAAGGAGAATGGCATGGTGGTACTGTGGGAGAGGAGTATGGAGATTACCACACTTGCCTAGGGTTTCTTGAGCCATCTATGTATGCTTCACTTCAATGATTATTTTTCAAATGTTTTAATTTTCCTATACAATCTACATAAAAATAATGCACCTGACCTCCCTATACCAAGTAAGAAAAGTAAATAGCTATAAAAAATAAAGACCAAGTTAAAAGTTACTAAAATAGTATATCCTATAATAAAAGTTAAAGGCCAACTACCTTTTTAGCTGTATAGAATCTGATAACCATACATTCTCATAACATTCTCTCTCTGAAAATGAAAAAGCCCTTTCTTGCCAAATCCATTTTAACCCAACATATTACATATTTTATACCATCTTAGGGCTCATTCTGAAACCACTAAAGGGCCAGGTGCCACCACCCTCACGCCCCTTATGACTACTGCCTAATGCAGGCAGCACTGTATTCAGGGGGCTACCACAGGTCGCCGTGCCTCAAAATGGAGCCCAGAGCCCAGCTACAATATACCTACGTTGGTAAGCAGGGTGCAAAGTGCAAAAACATGATGAATTGCACATTTTTTTTGCACTTTGTACCCTGCCTTCTAAGTCATAAATGACCTTTTCTTTTCTTAAATCTTTTCAGTAACATTCACATTGTAAATCATTGTACAGTATCTTTCCTGAGATAGAAACACAACTGAGCTTATAGGTGCATCCCATAGTACTCAGGCACAATAGTACTCAGGAAAGAAAAAGAGAGTCTGATTTACTGGAGAGTGCTAATGTGTGAGACACCCCCAGTAAATGAAATCAACTTTATTTTATGGACTGGTGCTCCTTTTTGTAAAAAAACCAAAACCCTACTGGCCTCTGTATTTTTTTACCTTAGTGTTAAACCGCTATCTCTAGTATTTACCAAGGCTCCCTTACACATAGCTAGACTTGCACATACACCGTATAGTAAAATCAGAAAATGTTATTATAGTGCACACTATAGGTCTGTCAGCAACTAGGGCACTAATCACTGGGTAACAGCATGTGGATTTCAGAAACTTTAAAGCCAAAGCTGAAATGTAAATGATGTAGATACGGCTCACTACTTTGTAGCATCATTAAGATAACCAAGCACATGCATTTGAGCAGTAATTTAGATGGGTTGTTCTACAAAGGGTACATGGATAAAAACAGGAAGCACTAGTGAGTTATTCCATCTTAAAGCTTGTAACATCCCATACTCCATTATGGGATATCTTCCATCGACGGGACTAAGAAGCAGTTTTGCTTATTAAACAGTTTGCAGATTATTACTGTATTAGCACATTATCATCCTGCTAATTCGCCTGGTGGGCCATTCCCTCTTGTACCTACGCCCCTGTACAGGGGAAAGACATCCTCATATCTTTTTTGGGTGCTATGTTATACAGTACAGCCCTGTTCTTCTGCCCACACTAAATAGTTGAATTAGCTTAATTAGGGAGTGGGTAACATGACTACCCACAGATCTGAAAGAAAATGCATATTAAAGCACCCAGTCTTTGGGTTATGGCTTTCAGTAAGGGAAGCAAATGGATTTTAGTTCTAATCATTTAATACAACATTTTGAAAATACATTGTGTGCCTCCAGATTTGAATATTACATATTTATTGGTGCAAAACGTGTCATTTTAGCTGAATACGTAATTTGGAATATGAATGTTCCAGCTGACACTTCACTTCTTGTTACCTGTTCTCTCTATTTTTCATCTGTGCTATGGCCAAGTAAATATTTCATGCAGCAGATGAAAAAAATCAAATAATCACAGCTGGACTGTGCAATTCAGGGTTGGAATATGAGTCAGCTCAGCAGGGATTTCCATTTTTCCACAAGACCCTTGGCAAGAAATGCATTTAAAGAACAAAGTGAACCAAAAGTGGCCATTAATGCAGAAGGCCTCACTAAATGTAGAAACAATTATGCCATTATGATATATTCATTTAAAACTGGCAGGTGAGAACCTTTTAGTACCTAAAATATACACCACTATATATAGATATTCTTCAATTTCGCTTCATTCAGTTCATTGCATTCGTTTATTTTATACAACTATTCAGTTCATTCTTTGCAGCTGGGAAGCCTTAAGTCGTTAAAATATCTGAAGTCAATGTTTTAATAACCCATAAGGATGCCAAATATCTTTTTCAGAAAACAATAGCCACATGTATGCAAATTCTTGTACACAAGGAAAAGCAATTGCCAAATACAGTAGAAGTCTTTTCTTTCTAAATGCCTGCAGTCATGAGCAGCATATTTAAAAATCTCTGTGCCATATTTTTAGCTCTCTGCCCCCCAGTAAATATACTGATGGGTGAAACTAAGAAACAGAGCCAGCAGCTTTGGGGGGATCCAGGAGTCTGAGAGCATAGTTCCCTGATTTATTAGCAATTGTAAAATATATTGGGAAAATTTCAACTCTAGCGATAAGCAAATCTGTCCCGTTTTGCATCGCCATAAAATTTGTGAAACCGCAAGAAAATTTGCGCAACGTATTTGTCGCCCACGTCTATTTTTTTGTCACCCACGCTTTTTTTGAAGCGACCCCACCTTTTTTTACGCCCAATGTGACACGACCACACCCGATTTGACACGGTGGCGCCCTTGTTGACGCAACCGCACCCAATTTGACGCCGGACAAGAAAAAATCAGTGCAACAAATTTTTCCGTGGCAATTTTTATTAAAGAATCTTTCCAAACTGGAATATATATATATGTATCAGTAAATATTCATTCACCTTTACATCCCTTCCGTTGATCCACCATTTAGTGATAGGCTGTGTGCTCTCATAAAGATCACATGACCAGAAATAATGCAGCTCTAACTGTAACAGGAAGTAGTGTGGGAGCAAAAGGCAGAACTCTGTCCATTCATTGGCTGATGGGGCCTAGCATGTATGTGTGCCTTGGCTTATTTGTGTGCACTGTGAAGCCTATGATCCCAGGAGGCAGCCCTTAATTCTTAAAATGGCAATTTTCTATTTAGGAATAGCATATACTACTAAAAAAATATTTTTTTTTCTGAAAACGGTTTATTTAGATCAGCGGTTCTCAACCTGGGGGTCGCGACCCCTTTGGGGGTCGAATGACCCTTTCTCAGGGGTCGCGACAGTCCCGGTTTTTACAGCGCGTCCTGCTGTCCCGGATTAAATAATCCAGGCCAGCGGGACACGCTGGCTGCAGCCGACCGCTCCCGCACCGTCTGTTCTTGGGCTCCTGCTTCTTATTCGGCTCCTCGTACGGCGGCGACAGTTCCTTTTATAAGGTTGCGCCCGTGCGTACGTGTGACGTCACACGTACGCACGGGCGCAACCTTATTAAAGGTCCTGTCGCCACCGTACGAGGAGCCGAATAAGGAGCAGGAGCCCAAGAACAGACGGTGCCGGAGCGGTCGGTTGCAGGTACTCTCTATGGGGGCAATTGGGGGGCTCTGTGTATGGGGAAGGGTACTGTGTATGGGGGGCACTGTATGGGGGGACACTGTAAGGAGGGCTACTGTGTATGGGGGGCTTTGTGTATGGGGGGGCACTGTGTATGGGGGGGCACTGTGTAAGGAGGGCTACTGTGTATGGGGGGCACTGTGTATGGGGGCATTGTGTATGGAGGGTACTTTCTATGGGGGCTACTGTCTGTGGGGCAATTGAGGGCATGGTCTATGGGGGGGTACTGTTTATGGGGGCAAATGAGGCACTGTGTATGGGGGGCACTGCATGGGGGTGCTGTCTATTGTGCCATCGTGGGTACTATTTTAAAAATGGGGTGTGGCAACCACTGTTCCCTCTAAGCTGTGCGCGTGTGCGCGCGCACACGACTTTCCGAACCTGCGCACACAAATTAAAATAGCGAGCACAAAAATTAAATTTTTGTAACTTGATTTAGACAAACTGAAAGACCTGCGCAAAAATGCCATAACTGAACTCCAACAAACATTCTGTAGCGCACAAAAATTTAATCTTGCTTTAAAATGCGCACGGATGATATTTTTTGCGCACACAGCCTATAAAAAATTAGAGGGAACGTTGGTGGCAACTGGGGCGTGGCCACAAAGTGGGCGTGGTAAAAATTGCCGCGCTGCACGCGCCAGGTCTTTTTGTGGGGGTCACCACAACATGAGGAAATGTGTTAAAGGGTCGCGGCATTAGGAAGGTTGAGAACCACTGATTTAGATGAAGCAGGGTTTTTACATATGAGCTTGTTTATGCAATATATTTTTATAGAGACCTACATTGTTTGGGGGGTATAGTTTTCCTTTAAGATGCATTGGTGGTGTACTAGCAAAAGGGAAATCAAAAACTTCGATGTAGCCATAGAAATATATCAACATTTTAGGTGCCAGTGGGGATGGTATAAGCCTTTCAGCAATGGAGAATAATGAGAAGATAGAAAGATTTACCAAACCTTATCTACAAACAGCTGTCAATGTACAAAATGAAAAAGCAGTACATCATGTTTTTCCCCACAGTATAGATAACAAGTTGTCTAATTCCAGGCAGTGTCATTCTGTGGCTACTAAAGCAAATAAAGTGCTGTCTTGTATAAAAAAGGGCACTGACTCAAGGGATGAAAACATAATTTTTATAGGTCCCTGGTAAGGCCTCACCTTGAGTATGCAGTGCAGTTTTGGGCTCCAGTCCTTAAGAAGGATATTAATGAGCTGGAGAGAGTGCAAAGACGTGCAACTAAACTGGTAAAGGGGATGGAAGATTTAAGCTATGAGGTTAGACTGTCGAGGTTGGGGTTGTTTTCTCTGGAAAAGAGGCGCTTGCGAGGGGACATGATTACTCTGTACAAGTACATTAGAGGGGATTATAGGCAGATGGGGGATGTTCTTTTTTCCCATAAAAACAATCAGCGCACCAGAGGTCACCCCTTTAGATTAGAGGAACAGAACTTCCATTTGAAGCAGCGTAGGTAGTTTTTCACGGTGAGGGCAGTGAGGTTGGGGAATGCCCTTCCTAGTGATGTGGTAATGGCAGATTCTGTTAATGCCTTTAAGAGGGGCCTGGATGAGTTCTTGAACAAGCATAATATCCAAGGCTATTGTGATACTAATATCTACAGTTAGTATTGATGTTGGTATATATGGTTTATGTATGTGAGTGTATAGATTGGTAAGTATAGGTTTGTATGTGCTGGGTTTATTTGGAAGAACTGAACTTGATGAACTTTGGTCTTTTTTCAACCCTATGTAACTATGCAAATGGCAATGACCTTGGCACCTTATGTTGGATTTTCAATCAGGCGCTAGAAGCAGAGTACAGCTAGACCCCAGTGCATTTCTTAAAGTCGAGGCATGACAGCCCAAGATAGAGTCCGGTGGTTGCCTAAAAATTGGCCCCTCCAGTGATTTTGACTTTAGTTCTCCTTTAACACTAAATACTGTATTAACAAACTGGAAATATTGATACTCATTTTGCATTACAATTCCAAATTATATTTATACTCTTATAGAAACCAAACCTAATTTTCATTCACTAAAAGCATAATTGAACACTTTAAACAAAGGGAAGAGAAACAGTTCTTTTCAAAATGTAATCAAATAAATTACGCTTTAAGTGTTGTAAATAAATCTACAGAGCATCCAGCCATTGGAGAAATAATGTAAAAGAAACACGTTGAAGCTCATTTAGCATTTTAATATGGTGAGGGATGAACTCAGGGACATACCATTAAAGAAAACAGACACAGTTGCTGCTCGAGAATCCAGGAGAAATAAATGAAGCGAAACATATGCAGAATTAGATAAACAGATAAGAATTCTCTCTGGAATAAAGGAGTAATTTAGGAATAAACTTGTTGTAAAGGATCTTAGCCAGAATTTATGTATAATAGTGCACATTCAGAGTCAATACAAGAAGCAAACAAGCTTTCTGTGGGAAAATTATACTACATGGTATTTCCCTGCAAAATCTATTTGCAGTGCCTTAAGTCATAGCCAACTGATAACAATAGCAATAGCCATAGTGTGCTGCTATGTCCACACACAGTCATTGTTTGAAACTGGACAAATCATAATACATGTTGCTCAAATGAGAGATAACTTGATCACATGTCATCTTATGCAGCTTGGTTGGCTTTTAATAACACACACATGTACTGTATCCATTGTTGCCTTTATCATATTTCTCATTTTCTCTGCCCTGAGACATACTTGCCATTTATCAAATGGAAAGTGCACAGAACATCTACAGAACACACTGCCTTGTGCAAGAGAACAAGTGATAGTGCTTTGCTTGTGCCACAAATGTTAGGCAGCAGTTCATATTTATGGTAACCTAAGGGGTACCCCAACAACCTTTCCTCCATTCCTGACTTCCCATTTACATGTAGGAATATATCTACAGGAAGCTGAAAATGCTATCTTTCAACATATTTGCAGTAGTAAATCTGACATAGTAACCAGATGGCCCATGACTGGCTTTAAAAATGTATTCTCAATGGTCATGTAGGAAATCATTATCCAATGCATTTTAGTCCAAAAATATTTGGGTCTAAAAATTCACAATTTTGCAGGATGCGGCATTTGTTTTTCCCCAGAAGAAAGGCCTCAACCAGATACAACAAATCAACAAATATACGAGCAATATAAACTCTTCTACTGAACCTTGACTGAGAATGAGATATCCTCATTTTATAGACTATTGAATTACAGTATTCGGTTATACAGTATTTTTACCATAGCTTTATACATATGTTCATTTTGATTCAATACCACACAGATTCAAATGTCATTTTTATGTGTGTAGATGCAAATGTAGTTTATTCAATGGAGCAATATGTGCGTGCAGTTCTGTCTAAAATTGGGTCATGACGCTTGTTGCTTCTGTCAATAGAAGTACACTGCTTCCTTTGTATGGCATGGTTTGTCTGCAGATTGCTACTTAACAGTTGGACTTGGATGAGTTTGAAAAAATGAACATGGAAACGTCAGAAGTCATTTAGCTCAGATAAATGGAAGGTAATACTTATGCGGGGTGAAAGAAGAAAGCTGCCGCTAAATTTATGTTTGAATGCAAAGTTGGGTACATTGTGGTGTTTTCTGTTGCAGTCGTCTTGCTCTTACCTTGTATAACACATTTGGGCTTCCTGGCAATTTAATTAGCAGATATAATGGACTAGTTAATACTTGTACACACATTGTAGTGGTTCTTATTGATATTTTATATGTACTATGCACTAACAGGTCATTTCATTCCAAGCTGATATAATAAGAAAGATCAGCTGCTTGGAAACTGTACTGCAAAATCTATCAGCAAGACTTTGAACTAAATTAGCAAAAATAGATGGCTTATTTTAAGTTCCATTTATCACATGGGCCATAAATTCACAAAATAATGAAAGAATTAGAAACTACTTACTAATTTAATGTAGCCTACTTTTGTCCATGATCTACCTTGTTAGCTTCAAGCAATGACAGACCATAAGTGAACGGATACACCTTGATGTCAGGCAAATCCATATAATTTATATAAATATTACAGTTATAAATGAAACTCGAGAGTAATATATAATGAAACAGAAGTAGCATCTGCACTATACACCTCAGCTGGTTATTGTGAGACAGCACTGATTCTTCTACTGGATGGGGAATGGAGTTTATTCACAGACAAGTATGACTTACTTACCATTTTCCCATTCTGTTGTGTATTGCAGCTTGGCTGCCTACAGCTCCTATCTTACCTCTAATTGCAGCAGATACTTCAATCCTGGCCTTAAATTCAAAATACATCCAAAGTGCAGCTCATTTTCTTTAAAAGTGGATGGGCCTCATCAATACTAATATTTTCCAGGATGCATATGTATAGTACATTATACAGTATATAGATTACTCCGGCTGATAAAAACCCATCCCCTACCTAAAGAAAATTAAGTAACAAAAATACTTCTATTGGAGACAACTGCCATTGTTTCATATAAACATTTTGGTTACCAGATTCTAATTGATAACATTTAAAAGAAAAAGGAATCAGCAAGGTGGGAAAGGAACACTTTGCACAGATGATGCTCAAGTACAGGTATGAGATCCGGTATTATGGGAAGGCCATCTCCCATAGACTCCATTTAATCAAATAATTCACATTTTTAAAAAAGAATTTTTATTTTATCTATAGCAATAAAACAGTAGCTTGTACTTGATCCCAAATAATTGTTCCTTATTTGAGGAAAACAATGCTGTTGGGTTTATTTAATGTTTAAGTAATTTTTATTAAACTTAAGGAATGGCGATCTAAATTACAGAAAGAACCTTTATCCAAAAATTCAATTGAGAATTCAGTTGCTAAGCTATTAACCTTCAGAAATGTTTTCACAATTAGGAATAAAACTGGAATAGAAGAAAGCAGTACAAACTAATGTTTAGCTGGGATTTGCCATTAATGTGGATTTTACTTCTGAAGTATGACAGCTCTGGCTAATTGATACCTACTTTTGCATTCATTGTGTCCTATTTGAATCTTTTTAACAACTCAAATCATTGAATCCCTGTATTTAATTGCAAACAGCAGAAAGACAACATATCAAATGTTAAAACTAATAAATGTTATTGTTTTCTGAAAAATATATGCTCATTTTGAATTTGATGCCAGAGTTAGCTTTGTTGTAGATCAACTGGCTGAATCCATTTATGCACCCTGGAATAACAACCCGGTATCACTGCCTTTCCATTTGTTGAATATAATTATATGGGCCTGATCACTTCTATGGATTTTTTTGTTTGTACTAATACAGCATTGCCTGTCTTAGTAAGCACTGTATTCATGAGAAGTATTATGTGGGTGTCTCCTTGAATGTCCCCTAGCTTACACATCATTCACACATGTGAGTTAGGGAGCACAAATGGGTGCAAGGTGCTACAAAATCCTGTATTTACCACTTGCTGGATTCAACACCAGATACAAGGAACAGGCTGGGGTCAATGCTCACATGGGCCAAGTGGATATCTTGAGAAATGCTCATCAGGGCCAATTAGATATTATTTCCCACAGGCAAAGGCAATTGTTGCCTACTGAATAAGTTGCTCCCTGCGTCATAGTGACTTAGTGGATTTATTATACTGTGAGTGGGGGGAGATTTAGCTAATTTAATCATTCTTTGTGAGCATTTTGGTAAAGATACTTCAGGTGAGACTGTATCCTCCCTTTTCTTTCTGTTATGCACTGTATGGTCTGTTTTGTACCCTGGTACAAATTACATGTCTTATTTATTATCTGATTGCATACATGTTGATGTTTAATTGCATATATTTTCAGTTATATGTCTGTGTTTGGGTTTTTTTTGGTTGCTGCTAATAATGTGCTTTTAATTGGTAGGAATCTTTTCTACCTTCTCCCACCCATGAATACAGCACTGTCTGCATTTTGATTTTGCTTCCATCTATTGTAACATTAACATTAAAGAGAGTAAGAGCTGACAAAATATTAAAAAAGTATAATTTACAGAACTGCATAAGGAACTGAGCAAACAGATTTTCAGCATAATACAGGTATAGGATTCCTTATCCAGAAACCCGTTATCCAGAAAGTTCCTAATTACGGAAAGGCCATCTCCTATAGACTCCATTTTAAAGAAATTATTCTAATTTTTAGAAATGATTTACTTTTTTTTTTGTAGTATTAAAACAGTACCTTGTACTTGATCCCAACTAAGATATAATTAATCCTTATTGGATGGAAAACAATCCTATTGGGTTTATTTAATGTTTAAATGATTTTTTAGTAAACTTAAAGTGTGGAGATCCAAACTATGGAAAGATCCCTTATCTGGAAGATCCCAGGTCCTGAGCATTCTGGATAACAGATCCCATACCTGTACAGGAAAATGTTAACAACCATAAATCCCTTAGCGAGTTAGGGCTTTCTTGTCATCCAAAAGTTCCTTGTGTCCTGATATTCACAAGTGATTTCCCTGCACTACATTAAGTAATGACAGGAGGTGTCACTCTCTTACTTCAACATGACAGTGTGTGGTTGGCAGCCTTTAGAAGGGCACTGCAGAACAACATAGGGTTGTGGCAGCCCCTAAGCTGGTAAAAATTGTGCAGTTTGGAGAAAATAAATTGATTGAATTGACTGAGCTGGTGGCTGGACATTTGAGGGGTGCTGTAACTCGGGATCATATAGGACATAAGCAAGGAAAGGCAGTAGTCAGGCAGGTAGAGTCCTGTTAACAGGGAAAAGGTTGGTAGACAGGTAGCAATGCCATAATGTTCAATCCATCCACTTTTTGCTGTAGATTTCTTACATTTCTTTAACATTCCCCAAAAGTACAGATTTATTAGAAACTGCCATTTTGGGCACAGCAAAGTTTAGTTGCAATCTTACAAGTAATACCATTACATCAATAATAACAAGCTATAATGCTGTTAAAAGTTCTTTCTTTTATTCATTCTCATTATTATTCATATTTCATGCATTAGAATTATGTACTCTTTCCTGCATTCACTGTGTTTTCAATTACTGTTCAAGATACTGTGAGAAAAGCACCTTACTGTGATACAGAATGTGATCTGTACTGACTGGCTGACGGGTAGTGCGATGCGTGTTGATTGTTCCATTGGCAGAGGTAAAATAAAGGGGAAATTGCTGCTTGAAAGCAGGTGATTTTCTTCATAATGAATAAGCAGCTGATTGACCAATCATTTACTCAATTGTACTTTACCATTGATTTTTGAAGTCCAGCTCTATGAGTTTATCCATCGGCCGGACTGAGATCCTCTGTAAGAACAAGCAGTGACTTATTGCTCAAGAACAGTGCACAATGTTTTCAGATGTCTTTTGTATTTGCAATTTTTTTCATGTAAAATTCAGTAAAAAGCTTCCATTGAATCCTTTTAAGGGGAAGAAACATTTTTTCATACTTTTTGTTTGGTGGCTGAATCATCCAAAAGAAATAGTGATGCTAACCTGATGTGTTCTGTATTTGAGCCCAGACCATCTGCCAGTCTGTCACAGTAACTGCTTCTCGGGTATGAATCCCTTATAGTTTAATGTTTCATCAGATCATTTTCCACTCCTCTCAGCATCTCTTTAGTAGAGTAGGGTAGTGTCCCTTGTCTCAACGTCTACCTGCCACAACCTTTTCTCCTTGGCTTAGATCCCAGCAAGCTTCTTTGCCAACACAAGTATCAGCACAGGTCTCTCCAACTGAACATTTCAATATGTGAAATGCAAAGGATCTTCAGCTCTTCCACCCCCCATGCAGTTCCAATTCATGTGGCTACTGACCTGAACAAGAGAAACAATAGCCTATGGCCTATCTGCAGATGCTGTGGACAGTTGGCCACTGTATGGCCATCTTTATTTAGAGCATGCTGGAACACACATTTCAAGAAATGGATCACATCATAGAAGTTCAATAGGAATTACATATTTAACTCCATAAAAAAGAAGAAGATTGCAGATCCTTGTTTAGAGTTAAACGAAATGACTAGAACATTTCTATACAAAATAAAATGTCAATGAGATTCCACCACAGTCCTCCTTTTCACACACTTGTCCCCAGATTTATACCTCTCCCCATTAATTTGTTTTACTTCAGGTTCATGCTATAGACTTCCCTTTATAGCTGTAATGCACACATTGTCACATAACTGACAAGCAAGAATGGGTCAGAATTTTCAGATATTACATGTGCAACATAGTATTATAAAGGTAGGAAGCTTTTGGCAACACATAACTGGATTACACTGGATATGTTTAAGCACCTGAGAGAAGTAAATCAGAACTGCTGGGAAATAAGGATCTAGCTTTGGAAAACAAACAATTGAGTAAAAAAGAGAAACTTTTATGGTTTTATTCAAATTAACTATTTCAAATACATACAGTATTTAGCTGTCAACCTGCATATTTGCCTCCAAAAGTCATGAATAAAGTGGGCAAGCTCAGTTGAGAATCAGTAATTTTGAGTATGGACTACTGTGGAATACACTGGTATCTATGGGTTCTGATGTCCCAAGTCAAAAACTTTCTGTCTGTAGAAAGTATCTTCTGATTGCCCTGGGAACATCCTAGAAATAATACCAAAACTCTTCCTCCATAGACAGATCTGAACAAAGAGAAGAAAATCTTATCACCATGATTTATGTTAACTTTGAACACTTTGAACTTTGCCACTTTACGAGCAAAATTTGGGTTTCTAGAGTACCACCTGATCAGAAAAAGTAAATAAGCCTGGATCACACTAATCCTCCTAGCAGATGTTATAGCCATAAGAATTCCTGTTTAGAGGAAAGATGTTTTAGCTCTATTTCCTCCAGGGGCTCATAGGGTGGTTCACACAACAACTCAAGTACAATATTGAAGTCCCACTGGGGAACTGGATGCAGAACAGTAGGCCTTATCTTCTGGTCTGCCTTAAGGAATCTCTGTATAAGCAGATGAGCAGACAGTTGAGAGCATAAATAGGCAGCTATAACAGAGACCTGAACGTAAAGGGTATGAGGGCTTAACTTCCTGTCTAGTCCCTAATGTAAAACAAAATAGCATATCATTAATAGATCAATAGATGGTTTCTTAACATCAACCCCCTCTAAGGAACACCACTTCTGAAAAACCTTGACTATCCTGGAATAAGCTTAATTAGTTGATGATTTCTTGGATTAAAGTAGCATATTGGGAACTTTATCAGAAAGTCTATAGGAGGTTGGTAAGGGCCTGTCAACCATCAGGCAGTAAGTCTTAGGTGACTCTGGGGACTGAAATTGGTTCTGAAAAAGCAGATCTTTGGTCTGGGGAAGGACCCAGTAGTTCCCATTGCACATATTCATTAGCTGAGAGAACCATATTCGCTTTGGCCAGAAGGGAAGAATGGCAATGACTGAAGTCTGATCCATATAGATCTTCCTGATGACCCTGTTGATCATGGGAATTGGAGAAAAAATGTATGCTAGGTCAAATTCCCACCTGATGGTTATCACATCCTGAATCCACAGGTGATCCTGATGATAAAGAGAACAGAACCTGGAAAGTTTGACATTCTCCCTAGTTGCCATCAGATCGACTTCTGGAAGTCCCCAGTGTCTGACCAGTTTGTTGAAAATCTCCACCTTGAAGGTCACTTCTTTTGTATCCAGCATCACTCTGCTCTGAAAGAAGATTGTCCTCACCTCTAATGAAGACTGCAGCAATGTTCAACAGATTCTACTCTGCCTAATAAAAGATCCTCTGGGACTCTTTTAGGAAAACCTGTGTTCTGGTTCCCTCTGCCGATTCAGGTAGGAAACGACTGTTGAATTGTGCACTTGTGTTTTATATTTGTTGCCTGAGAACCATGGGACTTCATTGGTACTATGTGACATATGTCTCTGATTATTGGCCATTGGAGCCTTGGCAGTCTGATTGATGGTGATTCTGACCAATACACTGGTTAATTTGATTTGCCTTGTACCAAATGAGCACGTGAGAATCCTTTGCCTACACTTGAAAAGACTTGGTGAGGTTTGATGACATTACTACTGAAGAAGCGGGTGTGGTGATATGCCTAAAGTATGGCGTTTATTGAGGAGTGAATCTTTTTGCCAGGCAAGGATTCACCGGGACGTCAAAAATGGGTGCGGTCGTGTAAAAAAAGATGCAGGCGACAAAAAAGACAATGACCAGGCTCAAAGGGCATCAACAGCCTACAGCTTAATCCTGATAGCCCTCCTGGCTGTGATAGAAAGGGCCATATTCTTAGAAGCTAGCTGCAAAGACTCAATGGAGGAGTCACACAAAAATTTGAAAGCAAGCTTTGTTCCATTCCAGGATTTCAGTAGCTGGTCCCTAGGGGCTTCAATATTCTCCACCAGCTCCGTAAGCCAATTGTTTGAAGCTCTAGAGATGGCAGAGGTTGTACTAGTAGCTTACACTGGGCTGAAGCAGAAGTGTAAATGCATGTTAATGAACACTGAGCTCTGCAGTCCACATGATCTTTAATACCCGACCCATCTTCTACAGGGATGGCAGTACACTTAGAAAGAAAAGTCTCGGCTACATCTACCAATGGAGGAGATTCTCAATTCCTGGGGAATAATGAGCTTTTGTTTATGACTGGAGCTTTATCTGGATTTTTCTATTTATTCAAATCTTTTATGACCGAATGTAATGAAAAAGTTTTAGCTCTCTTAGCCTGATCCTGAGATTTCTCAGCCTCTGTATGTTTACCCTTCTGGGCTTCGAACAGCAACTTTATCAATAACAAAAATCTCACCTTCCCCAACCACAGAGAGGGTATCTGTGGTAACCTTTTCTTTCAAAAGGTACTGCAAGTCCATAAAGGTCTGTTGCAGTAGATCCTTAAACCAACCATATTGAGGAGAAAGGAGAAAAGGGAAGCTTAGTAAAGGCTGCTGTCTGTACCTTGTAAATGTTTGCGGGCAGCTAAGCCCTTGAGAGCAGAAACACCAGCTCTGCAGCTTAGGGAAACATGTAAGGGAAGCAAAGGTATCTTTCAAACTTCCTGGCCAGTGACATCATCAGCATGTGCCAAAAACAATTCCATCATCCTAGGACTGTAACCACAACCTGCAGGGAAAGGGGAGTCCCTGTGGGTAAGATTGCTATTTTAGAAGTCCCCCAAAAATAACCCCATGCAGCGCAAATCACTGTTTACCATGGAGGACAAAAAAAAAACTTGCATAAGAGAGGGAAGACAGAGAAGGGAGATTTCACTCCATATGTGCTGATATAATTAGTACTTATTGGGAGAAGAACAATCCTATTGGGTATATTATATATCTATTTAACCCTATTGGGTGTACTTAATGTTAATCCAAATTACAGAAAGATCCCTTATCCGCAAAACCCTCCAGGTCCCAAACATTCTGTATAACAAGTCCCATACCTGTAATAGAATTCTCCTGTGGAAAATAACAGAGGTTATTTCATGCAGAGTTGTATGACTATGTAGTTAAGGTCTTTTGGAAAGCAAATGCTTTAAACAAATAGTTGTGCACCTGTGGCATTCACAGCATGCCAGAATATTTGGTTCTCTACTTAATTAGATAGGCTAAATAAAGTAATTAAAACAGAAGCTGTGTTATTTGACAGTATTGTAAAACTTCTGAACATGAGTGAAGTTTATTTGTCATATATAGACTTTTGCAAATACATTTACAGATTAAGGTTAAATCTAAAACAAAGCATAAAATTAAATTTGAATCTGTGTTCAGTGCGAGTCTTTTTTGCTTTCTGTAACATTATGGAGAAAGAAAAAAGCCAAAATGATTTTATCTAACATCTAAAAGGAAAGATAACATTTGATATTAGCAATAATGACAGGAAATGGAGGGGAAAGTATTTTCTGTGAAAATGCTCAAAGAATACAAAGCATTTGCACATCCAGGCCTGAAAAAATCTGCATATTTTAGGACATGAATACTTAAAGGAACAGTAACACCAAAAAATGAAAGTGTATAAAAGTAACTAAAATATAATGTGCTGCTGCCCTGCACTGGTAAAATTTGTGTGTTTACTTCAGAAAGTCTACTATAATTTATATAAATAAGCTGCTATGTAGCCATGGGGGCAGCCATTCAAAGGAGAAAAGGCACAGGCACATAGCAGATAACAGATAAAACACTATTGTATTCTACAGAACTTATCTGTTATCTGCTATGTAACCTGTGCCTTTTCTCCTTTTTTCCAGCTCAAATGGCTGCCCCCGTGGCTACACAGCAGCTTATTATATAAATTATAGTAGTGTTACTGTAGCCAACACACCAGTTTGACCAGTGCAGGGCAACAGTGCATTATATTTGTATTACTTTAAAGCTCTTTCATTTTTTGGTGTTACTGTTCCTTTAATCTGTGGCTTGGGAGCCAAAATAAATGGGTTCCCATACTGTTAAAAGTTTGTCTTTTACCATTTGTAATACAGTGACATTATCTATAGCTTTATAAAATAGTCATTCAGATAAGGTGAATAACTGATCCTAAATACAATATTTTCCCAGAAAAAAAAAAGATTACTCTGTAGAAGTACATTAGAGGACATTATAAACAGATAGTGGGGATCTTTGTCACATAGAAAAGAACAAAGAAAAAGAGGTCACCCCTTTAGAGTGAGGTTGTCAGGTGATGGCAGGTTCTATTAATGCCTGTAAGAGTGGGTTGAATTAATTCTTGGATAAGCATAGCTTCTCAACAGCTGGCTAGATCATACCAAGTATATGCTGTTCCACTGACACTTAAAACAAACAAAATCAGAAGATGGCAATCAGTTATACAATGTAAGGTTTAATCTCTTATTAAAATACTGTATATAATATTTCCAGTTCACTCCATCTCTTTTCAGCCTTCAACTTTTTTCACAAAACTCCCAAAGGTACATTGTTATTTTTCTTCTATGTAGGGCAACTCTATCCATATGCTTAATATGAGTCCACTAACAATATCATATTACCTGCAGTACATCATTTTCCACAGAACTACTCTTCCATTGTGTCCTTCTGTGTTCCTCTGCATTTTAAAACCTCTTGTCTTTATCTGTATGAAATTTGTGGTTAAAACCTCATTGCACATTCGCTTAATGGTTTAAAATTTTGTGGTAATCAGAACTTTCCCTTTTTTGCTATTTTTTATACAGGTGCAGTGGCCAACTCCATATTGCAGTTCCCAGCATTGTAGACAATCAGGAGATCCGAGTGGTGGCTAATTAAAAGGGCAATCATTTAGGAGTTTTAAACTTAGCAAGCAGATTGCAGGTAATACTTAGTCCCTGTGAAATATGTATAATGAAGCAGTAGAGCTGCAAATGGATCTTCCCATAAAATGACTCCTGAATATATGCACAGTGCCCATCAGTTTAATATGGTAACAGTATGGTGTAACAATATAGTGTAAGTATGGCATGCCTGAAACTAATCTCGTTTGTACATATTGCTATGTACCAGAAAGAAAGCTGTAGATAAGCAAACATCACCTTTGGTCACTATACAGAGACCACTCTCTCATCCCCAAAGGGTTTCAGGACACCCTCACTGACTGTGTTTTTTCTGAAGAAGTCCAGCAGGCTCTAGGGCTACAGTAGACAGAAATCAGTGGTCCAATAAATCTTAAAATCTGTACATCTTTAAGCTGTATTTTATATGTTCTTATACTGATGTTTAGGATTGGGGATTTAACATATGTTAAGCATCCTTAAGCAGACTTAATGCCTTTCCAGAGTATTCTGTTCTATTTTGTACTACAAATCCTCCTGACTTGTTAACACACGCCTGCCCAGATCAGTGACATGTCATCATTACATTGATTTAGATGCATTTTAAACCCACATAAAGGGCTTTAGTCTGACCACTTACTAAACACTAACGTTAAAGGTCCCTAATGCACCAATGGCATTAAGAGTAAGGAAGGAATACGGTTAGTCAAAACCTTTTTTCTCTCTCTCTCTTTGTAGTATTCCAGCATGTATTACCTGCAGTGCCTAAAAGGTTGAAGACAATTTTAAAGTAGTTTAAGGAGTTGCAATTAGTCATCTTTTCTCTGTTTTTGTCACATGATCTCTAATTTTAGAATGTACTGTTTATGGTTGCAAAAAGATATTTGTCCATGAAGCCCAACTAATCTATTGGAAGGAAGAAAAACTTAAAGAACATGCAAAGTGTGCTGTAAGGTGGGGAAAAAAACCCTCTAAGAAAACTCTGGTATTAAGTAGGCTATTTTCAACTGGTCTTCATTTTTATGTTAAATTATAAAATTGAAAATTCAATTTTTGTAATTCCTGTTTCTTCCAGTGACAGTCAGGCAAATGTTTGAATGGCTAGTCTCACAACTAATGAGCTTTCTTGTTGCTGGGATCAGTAATACTACTAACCACACAATAGTTGGCTTTTTATTTTCAAGACAGTACAAATGATTACTGTTATTATAATTGATTTATTTGGGGCTGATATATTATGCAGCTCTTGACAGACACTTTTCATAATTCGCATCAGTTCCTGGTCCACTGAAATAGTGTTGGCCCAGTGTTGGTACCACACACACTAATCAATTTAAACCAAGGCAGAATAAACAAACTCCATACAGATAGTGCCCTGGCAGTAAGAAAGAAATGCTACTGGCAAACAATAGAGATTGCAAACCAGTGACAAGTTCCTGTGGTTTATTATGTCTAACAAAAATGAAACTACATTTTGGGGGCATGGACCTTCGTTAGTTATCCTCATACCTAAGCCACCCTAAATACCTAAGCCTCCCTCTACTACCATGCTCCCGTCAAACTTTTGTTTTTGAATTGTACATGTGCAAGTAAATCAAACCCAAGATGTGTTGCTGGATATTGGTGCAGCACATGGAGATTACATCACTGAGCCAGAGCGGAATGGTGACTGTAGCACCCCAAAGAATTTTGTTCAGGCAGTTGTTCTTGGTTTGGACACCTAACGGTGGTCCTAGTTGTGTGAATATTACTTCCCTTCCTGGTTTACTCCCCTGCGGTTCTAAAATTGCCCAGTAGGTGGCAGGGGACTCCATTATAAAAAGGAAATCCCTAGATTTCCCTAGAGGTCTTTCCTGGGACCTCACCTCACCAGGCCGTAGTTACACGTCTGAGTAATAGTGAGTTTGAATTAGAGAGAGGGTTAGTTTCTAAAGTAGTCACTTTAGGAGCCAAAGTTAGGTTTAGGTGTGAGAGATGTATTTGTCTGTCTGCAGGATATAACACATTGGAACAGAACCTTTTTTCCAGTGAATAGCAGTAAAATTTACATGTACATGACTGTATTCAAAAAAAATTCAGCCAGGAGAAGCAAACTTTTTTGGGTAAAAACATTTGGTTGTGACAAAATGTACATATAAAATATCCTCAATATTACATAAAGAGAACAAATGTACAGCAATTTACCAAAACTTTATCTTTAGTGGGCAGTCTGAGTTAAATGGAGTTTAGCCATATGTGTACCTATATGTTCAGCAAGAGTGCAAGGAAGCACAATGCACTAAACTCAGGCATGAAATTGTCAGTTTTATGCACAAAATGAATCTGGATAACAAAGAGGGTGTAGACCAGCGTTTTTCAACCGCTGTTCCGCGGCACACTAGTGTGCTGCGAGATGTTGCCTGGTGTGCCGTAGGTGAAGACAAGACTCCCCCAGTCCCCTCTGGGACACCTTCCACTTCCTGGCTCCCTGATGCCCAGAAATCGTCACTGCCTGTGACGTCATCCAGCATCGGATCCAGGAGGGCGGAGCAACCAGAGAGGAGAGGCAGCACTATCCTGCCCTGGCACAACCTGACCGGGGGGAGCAACTGCCCAGGCACAACCCGACAGACCAGATCCACCAGGGGCCAGACCCATGCACAGCCGCCCTACTCCCCACCGGAGGACAATCCCGGGACACCCCTGGATGCCGCAGCCTGACATGTAAGAAAACAATTAATAATAATATATATATAATATAAAATTTTTGTGTGTATAAAAAAAAAATAAAAAATCAGTGGGGGGGGGGGGGGGGGGGGGGGTTTGTGGAGAAAATGTCCCGGAAAATACTTTCTTTGTGTTTATTTGATTCCTATTCAAGAGAATTACTTTATATATAGTCAATATAGGCACAGAGTTAAATTTTTTAACATTTTCTAATGGTGGTGTGCCTCGTGATTTTTTTCATGAAACAAGTGTGCCTTTGCCCAAAAAAGGTTGAAAAACACTGGTGTAGACACTTCTCTAATCACAAAAAAAAAAACTGTAGTACCGTGTTAGCCAGTGTCAAAAATAATAGTAATAGTTTAGTAATATTAATAATAGTAATAGTTGATATCAAACATAGACATAGATTTTTTTTAAATTCCAACTGGATACAGTAACTAATTCATCAATCCTTTTAGTTTAAGACCTTTAAGCTTTGTCCCAAACAGATAAGGCCTAAAATATAGGCTCACAAATGGTAAAAGGCTCTAGAAAACCAGCAAATACAGGTTTTCATTCTTCCCAATCATAATATACAGTTTCTAGTAACAGGCATTGTAAGTAACTGGACTTGCTAAGTAATCTTGAAACAACTTCATTCTGAGCGGTATCTTGAACTGAAGTTTCTGCGTAATTAAAACTGGTGGAAAAAATTGCTCAGATTTTATACCGCTTATACCCTGATTCTGGCAAGGTAACTCCAGGTTGCAATTGGACCTTGCTTTTCACAGTTCTCTCTCCCTCCTTGTTGAGATTTGAAAGTTGACAGCTGACAAGGACAGAGAGAACTGTGCAGAGCAGTGTCCAGAGTGACTGTCTGCCTTAGTCCTTTAACTCTCTGGCAGCTGGCTGGCCCAGCAGTACTAAGCTGTTCTGCCAGCTGGTCTTTTTGCTCAATTTTAGTAGTGCCAAGAATAACAACTGTGAGTAGAATGGGACAACTAGAGGGGCATGGTGCAATGTGGCCAAAAATATGACACCTCCTCCCATTATAAATAAGCCCATTAGTCTTAAAAAAATTACCTGACAGCATGTTAAGAATTATATTTAAATGCATAAATGGGAAAAATTGCAATGGTCGAAAAATTATTTTTCTAGAACATTAAACAAATATTCAGTAGAGCACTGATTATACAGTACTTCTTATAACTTTATTTAAATTCTTTAAATTACTAGTGCTCGTGGTCTTCTGCATATTCTTTAATCTATTCCATTCACAGAAATCCCAATCATACACTATAAGTAAACATCTAAAAAAAGAAGCTCAGCCAGGGAAAAATAGTAACTATGAATCTGGCAACAGGCACTTTGCAGTAATCATAGTAATGCCGTGGCACTTACAGTGTAATCAGAGTTTTCCAATCAAAGCACAAACAGGTGCCTCATTCGGATTACAAAATATGGGGAGAGAAAAAGAGGATTCCCTTCACTGCAAACTTTCAGACCTGGCATCTGCAGAACATATTTTTCATCTATTTAAATTGCAAGAGGTTCACAAAACCTTTTAAAGACTCACTACCAGAGCATGTTTTCTAGCTATAGTATGTTGAAGCCCATATGTCGGCACTATATAAAAAATGATGATGATAATAATATTAACATGTGAAGCATTAAGATGATAATAATGCTACTAAATCCACCCCCCTACTCTATTCTGAGTTCATCCCTCTCCTGTCTCCATGCCTGGTCCATTCCTTTCCTGTCTCTATGCCTGCTCCGTCCTGCTCCAATCTCTACACCTGCTCTGTCCCACTCCCCTCTCTATGCGCACTCAATCCCGATCCTGTCTCTATAGTCACTCTGTCCCTCTCCCGTCTCAATGCCCATTGTATCCCAATCCTGATCCTGTCTCCATGTCCACTCCATCCAAATTTGTTGCTCACTTTCAGTCACACCTTTTTCTGTATCTGTTGGTAAGTTAGTTGCTTCTTGCCTGAAGGATTCACATTCCCCTTCAGAATCCCTTACACCTGGACCTCTGTTATGTCTTAAGTGAAGCTGTTTTATCATATCTAATTACTAAAATGTAGTACCATTTCCATAGGGAACCCTTGTTACCCTGATGTCAGATAAACAACTAGGGTCTGTCCAATGTGCCTCTATTTACTGATATTATACCACCTCTGCAACTGTTGCGCATATATCCAGGGAACATTCAATGTTGAAGTCTCGAGAAAACTCAGCTGTAATTACATATCTTGGTATGTGTCAGTACACAGAGACTATTAGAGTGGAAAATGCTAATTTTGTAATGTATATTAAACAATGTAATAGTAGACCAATAAACAATATTTTTATACTGTTGCATCATTTACATAATAGCTATTGATCATTCTATGGAAAATACATAAAAATATTCACTGTACTCTGGAGTACACTTTGCAACAGATGTTCAACTGAAGAGCTTTATGAATTACCTAATTTACTTCAGGGAAGAGTCTGGCTACTAGAATTTTAAAGTGTTTGTGCTTGCATATGTGCTTGTGTACATTTGTGTCTGCAGGGTCATTGCTACATGCCTCACCTTTGTTTACAGACCATTTCTGTGTTCATAATAATCACCCTGCTGGTACAATATTTAATGAGCAAGAGCATCTAAATATATATTCTCTGACATCTATGAATAGATTTTCACAGCAGGAAGTAAATACAGGGGAAAGAGGGGGTTATTGTGAACTATGCAGTATAGTGTATTGATATAAAAAGCTTGACTATCTAGCCATTTAAGATGACAGGGCATAGTTTACAGTGCTGTTGATATCCTATTGCAATATAAAGATCACATTTTTGTCCTAGTGCACCCTAACATTCAAAAATGTTTTACTCAGTATTTAGAGGTTATAATGGTATATGGCATACATACAGAGTCAGTGTTTTATATGAAACACAGATCACAGCTAAATGGACAGTATGAGGTAAAGTAAATGTACCATGTACCAATGTAATCTTGGTGAAATATTACTCCAATAAAAATGGATTAAGCAATTGAGCTTGATATGTCTAAAATAACCAGAATTAATCTAAGCTAATATAATTAATTTAGCACTGATATTTGACATCTGTAATCGGTAGCGAGTTTATGTAAGCCCTGTGTGGGTCTATATAGAAAAACAGAGCCCAGCAGTGAAAACAAGTGTGAAGCTTGGGCACATTTGGGATGGAACTAGGGCATGTCTAGGAATGGCTTAGGTTACCAGCCACCAGCCTCTGTCTGTAATGATTTATTTTTATTTAATAGAGGTATTAAAGACTCACAGAGTTTATTGTAAGTAACAGTATATTAAAGGCTTTACCTCTACACAATTGTATGTTTATATGTATACATTTGTATGTTTTGGCACATGCAAAGGTCATATAGACAAAGACAAGAGGTCCTCTGCACTCACCCATTTTCAATATACACTGCTCAAAAAAATAAAGGGAACACAAAAATAAGACATCCTAGATCTGAATGAATGAAATACTTCGTTCTTTAGATAGTTGAATGTGCTGACAACAAAATCACACAACAATTATCAATGGAAATCAAATTTATTAACCCATGGAGGTTTGAGCCACACTCAAAATTAAAGTGGAAAAAAACACTACAGGCTGATCCAACTTTGATGTAATGTCCTTAAAACAAGTCAAAATGAGGCTCAGTAGTGTGTGTGGCCTCCACGTGCCTGTATGACCTCCCTACAATGCCTGGGCATGCTCCTGATGAGGTGGCGGATGGCCTCCTGGGGGATCTCCTCCCAGACCTGGACTAAAGCATCCACCAACTCCTGGACAGTCTGTGGTGCAACGTGGCGTTGGTGATGGAGCGAGACATGATGTCCCAGATGTGCTCAATTGGATTCAGGTTTGGGAGACGGACGGGACAGTCCATAGCATCAATGCCTTCGTCTTGCAGGAACTGCTGACACACTCCAGCCACATGAGGTCTAGCATTGTCTTGCATTAGGAGGAACCCAGGGCCAACCACACCGGCATATGGTCTCACAAGGGGTCTGAGGATCTCATCTCGGTACCTAATGGCAGTCAGGGTACCTCTGGCGAGCACATGGAGGGCTGTGTGGCCCCCCAAAGAAATGCCACCCCACACCATTACTAACCCACTGCCAAACCGGTCATGCTGGAGGATGTTGCAGGCAGCAGAACATTCTCCACGTCATCTCCAGACTCTGCCACGTCTGTCACATGTGCTCAGTGTGAACCTGCTTTCATCTGTGAAGAGCACAGGGCGCCAGTAGCAAATTTGCCAATTTTGGTGTTATCTGGCAAATGCCAAACGTCCTGCATGGTGTTGGGCTGTAAGCACACCCCCCGCCTGTTGACGTCGGGCCTTCACACCACCCTCATGGAGTCTGTGCAGACACATGCACATTTGTGGCCCGCTGGAGGTCATTTTGCAGGGCTCTGGCAGTGCTCCTCCTGTTCCTCCTTGCACAAAGGCAGAGGTAGCGGTCCTGCTGCTGGGTTGTTGCCCTCCTACCGCCTCCTCCACGTCTCCTGATGTACTGGCCTGTCTCCTGGTAGCACCTCCATGCTCTGGACACTACGCTGACAGACACAGCAAACCTTCTTGCCACAGCTCGCATTGATGTGCCATCCTGGATGAGCTGCACTACCTGAGCCATTTGTGTGAGTGCAGCCCAGGCATTGTAGGGAGTTCATACAGGCACGTGGCCACACACACTACTGAGCCTCATTTTGACTTGTTTTAAGGACGTTACCGCAAAGTTGGATCAGCCTGTAGTGTTTTTTTCCGCTTTGATTTTGCGTGTGACTCCAAATCCTGACCTCCATGGGTTAATAAATTTGATTTCCATTTTTCTCTGTATATACTTTGTGTTTCATTGCACCCTGCCTAAAGGTTAAATATTTAGTGTTGAGTGCAACTTTCCCTTTTTTGACACACAAAACTCAAATTTACATTTCATTACATTGATTGTAACTAAGCAAAACAATGAAAAGTTTATAGAAATATCAGTATTTCGTATGTGTGCATAAAAGTGGTCTGAGCTTCAAGCTAATCCAATACAATATTCCCTTCTTTCTGTTCATCGTATGATTCACAGATTTGCTGTACATATCTTAATTAAACGGAATGGCACACAATCATTTTATATTTAGCCCTCATTATAAAATACTGTAGATCATTGAACATTTTATATCCTCTCGGGAAATGGAGCTAATGGCTATGGATATTTTTATAATCCAACCTTATTTAATTTACTAATGTTAAAAAAAGCCTCAGGCTAACCTCAGAAATGATAAATATAATGATATTATTTTTTTTATTATATAGATTATTCTAGATGTATAAATGTAAATGCATTCCCCATAATGTCCTATTTACATAAACAATCTTAACCTTTTAACCATTTGTACTGCTTTTCAGAGATTGCTCACCATTCACAGCACTTCCTACCCCAGTGAAGCTTACAGTTTAAAGGAAAACTATACCCCCAAACAGCATAAACAAGCTCATATGTAAAACCCTGCTTCATCTAAATAAACAATTTCTATTTTGGGTATTCCTAATTAAGGGTCGCCTCCTGGGATCATAGGATTCACAGTGCACACAAACAAGCCAAGGCACACATACATGCTAGGCCCCATCAGCCAATGAATGGAAGCTTTTTGCTCCCACACTACTTCCTGTTACAGATAGAGCTGCATTATTTCTAATCATGTGATCTCTGAGGGAGCACACAGCCCATCACTAAATGGCGACTCAAGGGAAAAGATGTAAAAGGGCAATATTTATGGATATATATTCCAGTTTGGTGAGATTTTTTAATAGGCCATTTAATATAATATAAACTATCTGTTGGTTAAGTATTCATTCTGGGGGTATAGTTTTCCTTTAAGGTCCCTATCACATTCAAATCTGTTTTGGAGTATGGATTTAAACCAGAGTACCTGTACCAAACTTACTCCTGACCAGCATTGCAAAGTAGAAGTATTGGCCACTCTGCCATGCTATTCCCTTGCATTGGATTTTTGCCAAGTTAAAGTGAATCCATGTTGATGGCAAAACAATCAAATAGTTTCTTTTTTAAAGTTTACATGTCTGCTAGTAACCTTAAAGGGGTTGTTCACCTTTAAGTTAACTGTTAATGGGACAGAATGGCCTATTTAAAGCAACTTTTCAATTAATCTTAATTCTTTATAGTTTTTAAATTCGTTTTTCTGTGCCTTTCTAGCTTCTAAGGGGGGTCACTGACTCCAGCAACCAAAAAACTACTGCTCTGTGAGGTTACAATTTTATTGTTATTGTTACTTTTTACTATTTTCTATTCAGGCCTCTCCTATTCATATTCTTGTCTCTTAGAGGTAAATTGGACTCTAGCAACCAGATAGCTACTGAAATATTAAACTGAAGGTCTGCTGAAGAAAAAATGTAACTAAAAAAACCATAAATAATAATAGGGCAATAATATTTGGTCAATAGTTCAAAATGCAGTATCACCATCATCTTTATTTATTTATATATCACTTTTCAATAATTTGTAACAAACAGGGATCTTACAATTATTTAACAAATAAGGATTTACATAGTAAGGATAAGACAGAAGGGCATTACTTGCAGGAGGGTACAAACTAAAGGGATAAGGGTACATTGGAAATATAAGGTTTATATTACCATAATGTCTGATCAATCACAATACATTAGGGGGCGTATTTATTATGCTGTGTAAAACTAATTCGCGAAAAAACGGTGTAAAAAGCTGTGTAAAATAAGTGGAAAAGATCGCCATCTGAACGCCGGATATTACGCCGGATATTATGCAGTTATTTTCCATAAGTTCCGGTGGAAGAAAAAACGCGTAAAACAATTACGCCGTTATTATGCTGTTTTTACGCCATTTTTAAACGGCGAAGCCTGGCGATGTGTGGCGAATTTTATCGCCGTTTTTTACACAGTATAATAAATATGCCCCTAGGCTCATAGCAGCCAATCAGATGCTTTGATTTTCTAACTGTTGAAATCTAATTGCTGATTGGTTGCCCTGGGCAACATCACCGGTAATGCTTTACTCCACTTTTTACACATCATGATAAATATACCCCTAAACAGATGCCTTTTCTATTTTTTGTGCATGTACCTTCATCATTTATGGGGAATCAAAGTTCCAGACTGCAATTTAGAAGATATTCTAAATTATGGAAAAGACTGGCCTTTCTTAACAAGCTATTAATATTAGCTAAACATATTTCATTGATAACTTACTCCTTCACTGCTACAGCCTTTTTTTGCATCTTTAATTTTTTGTAGCAATTCTAAATTATTGTTTTGATCCTTAAAACCCTTCTTGTCAGGTGCCAGTCTACCTATCTATCTTTAACCAAGTTGAAGAGAAAGATTAACACTATCACATCCAATATGGCACAAAGGCCTCATTTATAGACTCAAGTGCAAAGAGCTAAATGGATGCAAAACTGAATATGGGTTCCAGGGTGTTTATTTGCAAATCTTCAACCCACTTTTTATTCAACCCACTCATTTTGTAACATTAATGTGCCCTTGTAATCGTCTGTTTTTTTTCAGTCCAGAAAATTACAATTCCAGTACCATTAAAAACAAGTAAGTTTCCAATTTAAAGCATTATCTTTATCTTACTGCCAACAGGCAGCGCCAGCCAGCCCCTGCTTGGATTCTGAAATAATCTGCTCAGCCTCTAACAGCACAGTCCTCTGTGTGCAGTAGAAGCCAATCAGAAGCAAATGTGCTTGCCACTGGCTGTGTCGTCTCAGCCGCCCAGCAGTTGCTTTGATTTTTTAAACAACTTACTGTAGGTAGGGCAGGCTGAGGATGCCTGATGGAACAGAGGAGAGACCAGGTCACATTCCAACAATAAGAGGAAGATAATGCTTTCTAACAGAAGCCTGGTTATATTGGAAACTTACAGTACTTGTTTTTAGAAATTCTAACAGAATCCCTTAACTCAATGGTAAGACTTTGCATCCCCTTAAAACTGGGAGAAACAGGAAAAAGAAGTTAAAAAAGGCGGAGGAGAGGGATGAAATTGAGTAATACAGTGTAGATTTCTTTCTTGGGATATGCTTAATTGCTGTCCTGGTAAGTTTGATGTTCACTTATCCACAAAAACACAGATGTTATCACATTTCTTTATACAGACTCTACCAAGAAAGGCCAGCCTATACAAAGAGATATGATTATGTATCAAGGTTATCTAGTTCCCCTATATGAAGTCTTACACAGCTTACCTAGTTGCCTTATGCTTTTTAATCTGGCACAAGGTGCAGAGCACAGTGCTGGAAGGGCCATGAGCCAGTGTTTCATGCATGGGCATCTAAGGGCCTCAAACTTGTGCCCAGCTCATTCCCATTCATTAGTGAGACCCTTAACCCTAAAATTGGCAAAAATTACATCACAAAGTTGCAAGCTCAGTGCATCTTACTTTATGGTTGTTCTATAGTGCCTGTACATATCCCTGTACATATACCTTAACACAGGAAGAAAGGCAGATACAAAGTTAAGTATAAGAATGTATATAGTACTTTTCTGGAAAGCCACATTTTTTTTTATGTTTTAATTTAATAAAAGTGATGAACGATTTTTTTTGTGTATCCTGATGGGAAATAAACATAAGAAAATTGTTTTGAATCTAAAATGAAGCTCTACATTATTAGTGGGAAAATAACATGATAAAAGTTTAAAATTGGGTGTATCTAGAGAGAGGTCTTAAGGCCCTGAGGAAAGGGACAAAACAAAATTAAAGAAAATTAATAATAAAAAAAAAAAAAGGGTGGGAACCAAGCGTATACCACCCCCAAGAGGGAACATCGTAGGGCATCTCAAACAAACAGAGCAATAATTCTGTACCGCATATTGTCACAAATTTTTCTAAAAAAAAGATATGAAAGCTTACCTGTTTATTTTTTTCCTTTTCTTAGTAAGCATAATTTTGTATTTTGCTAAACATGTATACATATGCTGGACTTTCTGAAAACATGGTAATTGTGTTTATTTGTGTTTTAAATGTGAAAAATAAATAAAAATACAGTTGAAAAAAAAAAGTTTAAAAGTATTTGAAAAAACTGCTATGAAATGCAAATATTCAAGTTATTTCCTATGCTTGTTATGTGTTTGAATAACAATACAAAAAACTCATTTTTTGCCTTGTAATGTAGAAACAGTGCCTGTACATAGAATTTCTATATGACCTTCATATTTTATCATGATTTATGATGGCAATAAAGAAATGTCTGTATCATATACCCTGTTTATGAAGAGAAGAAGATGAGTGATTTTATGGAAAGGCTAGCTGATGGAACTGAGCAGATTCCAGTCACACCTGCTAGTAAATCTGTTTGGCCGATGATTCTATCAGCATGCGTAAGATGTGCAATCCACTTAGCTAAATGCTAAAAGACTAGATCTAGACTCCAACTGATGAAATTGTTTGTTTTGATAATAATTATTTTTCTGATAACACAGTATGCTGGGTGGTGGCAAATGTTGGCAGAAAGATAACTCATCTTCAAGTTTTAGGCATTCTTTATCCATCATTTTTATACTGAACATGGTAGTCAGCCTTATGGGAAGAGAGTTACTATTTTATCCCCCTCATTTAATATAACCATCACTTTTTGTGCTTCAGCCAGTTATTTGCTTTATATGCATATTTTCTCTCCAAATGATCTTACTTCTATTAAATAAATCTCATGGGGAGCAGCAATAGTATTGTATCCACTGCTTTACCATGGTTCAAGTTCCACCTTGCAAAACCAAAATGAAATATACTGATTATACATCATTCACAAATCATTTGGAAAAGATGGTTAACCACAGTTACTTTATTATGTTTTATTGTGGTATGTTTTTAATCTCTAAATATAATCTTTCATTAGTTGATCAAAGACATCCTCCAGATAAGATGTTAGAAAAAAACTTGGCTGGATTCACCAAATCATCACAACAACCAAATGTGGGGTTCATTAGAAAATTGGCAAATCACTTGGTGAACCAAGCTGATAAGACCAGTAGTGATATATGTTACGCCACGTGCTTCTTACAAAAGCCAATGAGAATTACTAACATACCTAATCTGTTCCATTATTCTTGGAAAGCCAACTCTTCTGGTTGGTATTAGCCTAGCTGTTTGTAAACACAACTACTTGGTTTTTCTTTTCCCTGCATTTAACTACTAGGTCTCCTGAGATACCTGGAGTCTTTGCAACTCTCTCTTTGCTACTCTGACTGCATGATCCCCTTGGTAGCAGAAAGGAGACTCTATTAATAAATATTGGTTATAAGTTAATGGTAGTAGTAGTATTTTACTGTTGAATTTTATTAATTGTATTCTTTCTTTTAGTTTTCTATTTGAACTAATTAATATGGCATATATTTAGAAGCATATGCTTTAATATCTTTAAAACATTGGCCTCTTACTTCTAGTCACTGCTAGAGAAGGCATTAACCCAAGCCTACATTCTGTAGAGCTGACAAGGGTTGGCTTCTGGAAATGTAAGGTTTTAGTGGGTCCCATGAAATGGCGCATCTGAAAGCTAACTTCAAATTATATTTTAATAAGTGATTAGCTTTTAACATTGAATATCTCTGGATATCACTGAAAGATGGCTATGGAAATGCTCTCATTATAAACCCATAAAGTCATAAACTTTATCTTCAGTCTCAGTATGTTAGACATTTTTGTATTAAAAAAGGTCATATCTATTAAGCCAGCACAACACACTGAGAAGATATTAGATTCACTTTTACAAAGAGCTGAAAAGTTACTGTCAAAATAATCTCTTTGGCTTTGTCTAATTTAAATAGAATTTCTAGCCACTGAACTCATACGAATACTTTTTATTTATGTTTACTGCATACTTTCTAAATCAGGCATAGGATTAGTTTTACCCCAAATATAATTATATATTATATATATATATATATTATATATATTATATAATTAAAAAAAAAGTCATCTGAAATTTGTTCCTACAGTAGTTTCATCAGTCACCAGTTGTTTTACTGCCTACAGTTGCAAGGGCATCTACTATACAATAGGTATCACTTTCAGCACTTCATGTACATGAACATAAATTAAATGCCGACTCTTAAGTTCAGGATAAATGATTTTGATTGTGAGTACTGTTTGTATATATGTGTCATGATGCATCTCCTAGAGAGGCCCAGATTATTTTTTGATCCATTTGCTCTCCCGCAAAGCATTGTTATTCATTCTGTTTGCAAAGCAGAAGCATCACTGAAAAACATTCTTTTGTTTGTCAAGACATATTATTTGAAAACTATGTTTTAGAACACTTTCATGTTTACTTCATAGTTAAACATATATTCAATCCATTTCAGTGTGAATCCCATACTACAATGTACACAAAAACAAGACATTTTGATTAAACTTGACGGACATTTGCTTTAGTTTCTTCCTAGTAAAGTCCAACCAAGCAAGTATGCCAAGTCTGATAATTGATCACACAGCACATAAAACACTGATTCCTGCATACACTGTGCTACAGGTATAAACATATGTTGACACATATATACAAATAGTACTCACAATCAAAATCATCCAGATCATTTATTCTGAATTAGCAAACCCAAATAATCGCAGTTCCAATTCTTGTCTTTAAAGAGACAGTATACACCACTTTTCAGCATAAGCTGAATGAATAGGATTTGTGCTGAACATACTTTCTGCCTATTATTTTAATTTTATTATTCCTGGCACTAAACAAGAATATGAAGCCAGTTTTACTTTAGCACTTCCTGTCACTTCCTGATCCCAAAAAACTTCAAGGGAGCTGATAAAATTATTTACCAGTCCACTGAGAAGCCCCCAATAATAATCTGCTCAAAGGCTGGTACTTAAATAAGGGAGGGGTTGTTTGTTTAAAGGTGGATAGCGAGCGCTGAGCAAATTGCCCTGTATATAAAGGAAGGGAGGGGAAAGTTTGGTAAAAACAGACCAACTTTCAAATTAGTGCTTTATAATGGTAAAAAAATATAGGAAAATATGGATTTTTTTTTTATAATTAAAACAACAGGCAGAATGTACCACAAGTCTTATTTAATGTGTTAGCAAATGTGTTTTAGGTGCACATTAGCCCTTTAAAGGCAAGGGTACACAGGGCATTTTTACGCTGTGTCTTTAAATACGTTTATAAAACTACACGAGGCTGATGTATGTTTCTAAGCCAAATGTAGAGAGGTAAGGTGGCCCAGCATCATTACGTAATGTAATTACAACACAAAAGTTACACTGCTAATATGTTTAGGCACAAGCCACCTCACAGGTGTTTTGCTGCCATTTTGTAATTATGCAGCATTTTTCAGCTTAGTATATCTGCTACCATGCGGAAAATACATACAATGGCATAGCATGGGGGATGTCACCTTGTAAGTGTACCAGGGGATTACAATGCAGCAGAACCCATCATTGCTATAGGGCTGCATTTTATGAGTATTTACACTTGAATCAGCATTTTAAAAACGTGTGCCCTTGCATTAAAGAACATAATTTGAGTAACAGGCTGGTCTCAAGAGTGGGTTCTGTCCACTGGTCAAACAGACCGGGTGCCCTAGGCAACCCCCCGGGTCCCCCCCCTGTGCACACGTGTGTGCAAAGAAGCAGGCTTGCACACTGACATTGGGGGGGGGGGTTGTTGGTGAATGACAAGTGGCGGGACAAGGGAACACAGACCAGGGGTAGGCAGGAGAGGTCTGTTTGGCCCAATCAGCAACTGGCCCGGACTGGAATCTGTGGGTTCTGGCAAATGCCAGAGGGACTGTAGTTGGATGCCGTAGACAGTCACTATTTATTGGGCTGGCAGGGGGCTATTGGGCATCTGTGTACTTAAAATGCCAGGGTTTATTTTGAATCCCAGTCTGCACCTGCTCAGCAAATACTGGATTTTAGTTATCTATTCTAACATCAGTAAGAGCAGCAGCCTTTCCACACTCTTAAGAGTGGCAATTACTGTGACATTACCATACATTTAGTAATAATAGCATTATTTAGTAATATTCCTCCATCACTATTTTCTTTATTGCCTTTTCAAAATGTTCACCTGCATCTGTAACTGTTTTTATCTGCACCTGCAGTAACTGTTTTCTACGGTGTTGAATAGAGAGGCAGAAAGAAGATTTTACACAATATTTCTAGCTCGCATTTAAAGAGGCACTCAATGCTTAATTTCCCCCATAAGTTGCATATTATATAGGGTCGTATTAGATACAAACAATAACAATGTTATTATTGCCTGTTATTTGTATATTACAGAAGTTTATAAGTAGTTTCTGTACCCAGTTGAGATTTCTTACCTACTTCACTCTCATTGATAAATAAGTCATCTCCAAGCAGATGTGAGGATGAATAAAAATTCATATTTTTAAAGCTAGTGTAAGCTAATGAATTGCATGGCTCCACTTTGTTCTGTGTATAAGACATTGCACATAACCCCTTCATTAGTGCATTACATTTCACTAAAATCACCAAATAAGGGTGTGGCAAAGGAAATAGATGTAGGCCCCTTCCATGATGCTTGTTCTTTATTCATGGTCTATAAGAAATTCCTCCCAAATCTTATTGCCTTAGTATACAATGTAAGGTTGCTTTATATTGTCTCATTAATATCATGACACTGCCCTCTCAGGGATAAACACAGATCACATTAACTATTTATGAGGGTTAGTCACCCAAATCTGATGTTATTTCAACATAAACAGGGATATATTTGCAATATATTTAAGCTGTCCAATTAAATCAAACATTTTAATTTCTTATTTATATATTGATAATGTGTGAGTGCAGAGGACCTCTTGCCTGTTTTATTACATAATGTCATACATTTGTAAATTCTGTTGCAGTTTCTGCCTTGCTCACAGTACCTTTCCCTGGTGCTATTGATGAATATCAACCTTATTACATAGCTGATTGAATACAATATATATTAGGGATGCACTGAATCCAATTGTTTGGATTTGGCCAAACCCACAAATCCTTTGTAAAGGATTCGGCCGAATACCGAACCGAATCCTAATTAGCATATGCTAATGAGGTTCTGGAAGGGTTAAATCTCAGCACACGGTGAAACTTCAACTTTCGTCTTTACGTTACAAAAACTTACGTGATTTTTAGGATTCGGTTCGGCCAGGAGAATGGATCCGGCCAAATCCGAATCCTGCCAAAAAAAGGCCGAATCTTGGCTGAATCTCGAACCAAATCCTGGATTCGGTGCATCCTTTATATATATATATATATTACAGAAATTCTACATACATACATAGTATCTGGGATACCAATAATCCACATAAGCTTCACCATTGAATCGTGATAATAATACTTTATTAAGGTCAACGAATAAGGCAATGTTTTGGCCTTCAATCTGCCATTGATCAAGGCTACCTCTGTACAGTTACTGACTCATGCTGAGAGAGGACAGTTATTAACTCTACCTCTCACATCCATGAACCTAAAGCCCTTATCTCTGTTGCTGTAGAATAATCCAATGTCAGGATGCTTCTTGAATCATACTGAGAAATCAATTGCCTTTCTCTATGTCAGAGCAGCTGCAAACTGCCAGAAACAGGCAGGGGCATAAATGCCCTTTCCCTCTGCAAGTCAGAAATGAGGAAAAGTGATTGACAGTTGGGTGGTAGCACCAATCCATGTTCATGCAAAAGGCCAAAAAACCTTAGCAAGCAGCTTTCTTCCACCTGAAGAAATACTCCCCCAAAACTGCTGAAGCATTATTATTTCATTCTATCTGAAATACCTAAGGCCCTTATCAGATGGTTCACCTTTAAGTTAACTTTTAGTATGTTATAGAATGTCCTATTCCTAGCAACTTTCCCATTGGTCTTCATTATTTATTTTTCATAGTTTTTTAAGTATTTGCCATCTTCTACTAATTTTATGCAGCTTTCAAATGGGGGTCACTGACCCCAGCAGCCAAAAAACGATTATTCTGTGAAACTACAGTTTTATTATTGTTATTGTTTTGTTATTGTTACTTTTTATTCCTTATCTTTCTTTTTAAGCCCTATCCTATCCATATATCAGTCATTCAAACCACACCCTGGTTGCTAAAGTAATTTGGATTCTAGCAACCAAATAGCTGCTGAAACTCCAAACTGGAGAGCTGCCGAACAAAAACTGAAATGATTAAAAAACTACAAATAATAAAAAATGAAGACCAATTGCAAATTGTCTCAGAATAGCACTCTCTACATCATAATAAAAGTTAACTCAAAGGTGAACCACCCCTTTGAAGGAGAAGGAAATGTAAAAACTAGGTAAGCTTTATCAGAAAGATCTATGTAAATATAGCCATAAGCACTGAGAGAGTTCTCTTTCAAAAGATACAGAATTTCTTGTCTTTTTGTTTTCCTGTGCCAGAGACACGCAGCTCTCTCCTCTCTCCCCTCTCCTGCTCCCCCTCCCTCAAGAATGCTAGGAACTCACCCCCCCCCTTAGGAATGTGGATCTGAGCCAATCAGCAGAAAGCTTCCTCATAGTCTTAGTAACTGAGCATGTACACCGGTCTTGGTGCAGGAGCGAGGCATTATGGGAACTTTCTTTACAGAGCTCAGCTTTTTTTTCCCTGTGAGGCTTCTGATCATCTGAACGGGAGAAATATGGGGAGAACTGAAGGTATGCCAGCAGCTTGAAATTAACTCTTTATTAGCCTTTCCTTCTCCTTTAAGGATGATGACCCTATTCTTTGTCTTTGCATTCATTGTCTTATACCTTTTATGTTTCTGGTCCAGCAGTAGTATTCCAATGAATGGCTTATCTATACCTGGCTTTTCTTCCTTCCTGTCCGGTATCATTGATGCCTTTTGCTGTGGCCTAGCTCATGGAGTCCTAATCATGTTACTATGGATTCATACCTGCTGCCTGTACTAACCATTGACCTACATTATAGACTAGTGCTTGCCTCCCTGACCATTGGTCAGTTAAATGGATTTACCTTTTAGCCTACCAGCTGTTCACCTTTACTTCACTCCGCTCATTAAGCTATTTTAATGCAATATGTTCAATCATTTCTATGCCATTAGTCTCCTACTTTTACATAGTTACACAGCAAATAGGCTCCTTATAGGCAGCTCCACACTGGGATATCCTGACACAACCTTTTCCACTTTCCTTCAGATATTAGTCTTCTGTTGTGTTCAATAAAAAAAAGACAGGGAAACAAAAGGAATTATTTTAGTTGTGATTATTCCCAGTCTTTAAAACAGGTACAGGTATGGGATCTGTTATCTGGAAACCCGATATCCAGAAAGCTCCAAATTACAGAAAGCCTGTCTCCCATAGACTCCATTTTAATCAAATAATTCAGATTGTGCTCCATAGGCGGAAGAACTTAACTTAAAAGTTGCTATTAGTTTGTTTTGTGTAGTGCAGCTCCCCACACCTGCCTCTAGGTGCCACCAGGCTGTTCGGCTGAGCTTCTGTGGATTCTCTACTCAGCACTGAAGTTGTAAAGACATCCCTGCAGAAAAATAAAGCACCCTTTCCCTTCCTTTCTGTAAGCATCATCTTACAGTGTATTGTTGCTTTGTAAACTCCACCTCCCACGCATTTCAGAGCCTAATGGTGAATCTACAGAGCCACTATTAGTGGGAGTATAGCATAGCTGTGTGCAGTTAGGTTTATTTTTATTGTGGTGTAAGCATAAGACAGGCGGTATGGGGATATATGGTTTTAATGGTTAATGGTTTTATTGTGGTTAGTGCATGTTTTTTTATTCTATGTGGGACTGCTGTGGGGCCTACTGCAGATTGCAGACAGTATAATATTACATTCCCCCCTCCCTTTGCATTATTTATTAGTGTTCACCAACTAAGCATAATGTAATATTCTGTAGAAGTGCAGCTCCCAGTATCCACTGACAGTCCAAACAAAATTAAATAAGTACAAGTGGGGGAAGGGAGGCTTAAGGCAAGTTTTTGATCAAGAAAATGTAGTTAAAAAGGCTGGGGACTGAAAGTGCTGGGTGACAGAGAGGCCCCTAAATCAGGGGACTTCTTACTGAGAAATCCCTTCAATATTAGGGCTGTGCTTTTGAGTCAATCCTCAATGAGCATCCCAGGTCTGGATTCCCACTGACTGATCTTCCACATTCCAGATATTTGTGGCATTGGTTATAGAATAGCTTTTATCTCCATATACACTCCTTCCCTGGCCTTCTGCTCAGCTCAGGACAATCTACTGGCCATAATTCTTGGCCTATGCACTTTTGCCCCACCCCCTTATTTCTGTTTGTTTTCTTTTTATAATAGATGGTAAGCTTTTGGGGGCAGAGACCTCATCCCAACTGTGTATTGAAACACCTAAGCCCTTAAGCATATATTTATCTATTTTTACTGTATAACTTAAAATAACTGCAACCCTGATGTCTTTATGCCCCATAAAGCACTGTGTACAATTGCGTTGCATTATAAATAAATACAATACATTCCACATTTATAGAGCCGTTATTTTCTCCTTTTATTAAATATAAATCAGGCTATGTAACACCATCTATAATATTCTCATAACGAGATGCCCTTTCACCCATGTGTTTCTTCCTTTTTTTCCTATTAAATATTAAATTTAGTTTAATTATATCCATGATTACATCTCCCATCCTCCAGAGTACAGTTTCCAATATCATATATGCCAAGAAACTGTATTCTCATTTGCTTACAGTAATATCCAGGAAACTATTCTGGGCAGATTGGAAAAAAAAAACAACAGAGTATCTATTTTGTGCTACACAAGCACTGTTACACTGCTACACTGTATTCACAAGTGTCATAAGTAGTAAAGCCCCAAAGTTATGCAGACATGTAGTCATAAAAGGATGTACAGCCAAAACAATGTAGAGTTAAACAAAACTTTAATGCCTTGATTATAGGTCTTTATATAGTATTACTAGTTATCCAGCAGTATGGAATCTTAAATGCATTCTCTATGACATGCCTGGCTAGCAAGTGCGAAACATTCAGCCAGTGTTTTATTTATTTCCATCCTCTCTAGTCGAGTCTTACACTTTACTTTGCCCTTTTATATAAGCTGCACATTAGATGAGTAATTATTGCTTGTGTTAAATGTACTAATATAGAACGACATTGTGTTTTAAGTTATATGTAATTGGAAAAGCACTGGGGGTTTAGATAATTGCTACAATGCAAACCAAGTTTAAAAGATGGGGGGGAAGCTGCAGAGGGGAATTTCCATGAGAGAATAGCATTGTGATCTGCAGTTGAGAACAGTCTCCCTGGGTATTGAGACAGGGGAGGTAATTAATACTGTTATTTCCCTGTTCCAGCATTCCCTGGCTAAGATCAAGGGGAGGAGTGGATACGAGGAGTGCTTGTTGATGTCATGATGAAGAGGCCGAGCTTGGGCTCAGATGAAGCTTAGTGATCTCTTGCAGGTACTGAGCCTTGGTTAGTGCTTCTGTGTCATGCTGCCGGCTTTCTCTGTTCCAGCAGTCAGCAAAGAATAAGGAGGGGAGGTGCAGCTTTGATCCCAGGGGAGGGCCCATGCCAGAGAAAGAGATGAGCAAGCCAAGCAGAAAGCAAGAAAGAGTTACATAGAAGAGGAGTTTCTTTTCAGACATCCAGAATTGTTAGCATCGGAGATACTAGCTGTTTCTGCTCCATCCTATCCCGCTCAGTCATCTGGTTCAGCACCATAAAGGAGCAGACAGCTCCCTGCGATAGTAAATAGGTAGCAGCTCAGCACATGAGCTCCTAGGATCCTATTATCAAACAGCAAATCTGTGTAAAGTCTGCAGCTCCGTAGTATCAAACATACTTTGGCTACCAGGGGATTCTCAAGCACAATGTACCAGGGACATATTCAGGTAAGACTACAGTATGCATGTCCTATATTGGATGGATAAGTAAAATAAGTGCTAAATCTAAGTGAATTCAACAGGTGAAATTAAGGCACTAAAAAGTCATGTGTCATTGATAATTAATTTGAAACCGTTTGTTACACATTTTAGGTTTTATTTATATTAAGGAAATTTAAGTTTAAAAATACACACTAACCCTGTACATAAATGTACTGCATGATCTAAGTCAACTGAAGGGCAAACAGTGTTTCTCCGCAGACAGGCTAAAATGGGCAGTTAAGGTAATTAGGGGTCATTTTTCCAATCTTAAAAACATTTGCAGCCTTTGTATTGACATAATGTTGTAGTCTACACTGTTCCTGGCTAATGTAACTTTTCCGATGTCTCTTGGGCCATATAAATGGTGCAGCAAGGTCCACTTCTTGTAAATACAAGAAGAAGTAGCTAGAACAGAGTATTGATTTGAGGAGGGTTTGGCAATGAGAGGCTCTTGTAGTCATACAGGTTCCTGATTTGTGTAACCTTGACACTCAGCCATCTCCGATTGCTTGGAACTTCGTGTCCTATATGTTGCAAAGAAAATACCTTGTACTCTGTAACCATATGCAAGAACCTTGTCACATCCCCCTGGCTCCCCACAGTATTTCCCACCACTTTTCAGGTCATCACTAGCAGTTTAGAGAATGTACCCATATAAATATAATGATAAACATATTTTTTCTATGTTGAATTTTAGTTCTAATTATGTTTTATGTATGCGCGTTTTCCTTTTGGGAGTTTAATGAGAAATGATGCTATGCAGTTTCCCAATAAAATTAGGTTTTTGGGTAGATTCTTGTTTGTTTTGCTTCATTCCAGAGTGCACTGCTGTGGCTGAAGAGGTTTAGTGATATTTTATATACAGAGTTAGTTTTACAGATAATGTCTTGTTCAATGTCTGTATCCTTTACAGTATATTTATTGCTGTGCTCTGTTGCATATTAAAATAATGGTGATTTTCTAAAGAAATATTAGTTTTCCTAATAAAACTTTGTTTGTAACTGCTTTAAATTAACTTTTTGTTGTGATGTTCAATGTAAATTTATTCAGAGTGACTGGTTCTCCACTTTTACTTTTAGACTACAGGCATGGGACCTGGTATCCATAATGCTTGGGACCTGGGGGTTCTACTATAGAATTGTTTAAAAAATTAATCAAACCCAATAGAATTGTTTTGCCTCCAATAAGGTTTAATTATATCTTTCTGGATAATGGGTTTCGAGATAACCAATCCCTTACCTGTATTGCAACTCTAACTACATACTTTAATTACAGACCATTACTCTGTAGAGGAAAGTGATGTGTTCATCAACTGTGACATTATCCTTGTATGTTTGGAATAATTTAACAAGTTACAAATGAAGTTCCAAAGGTACAAGTTTCCATAATGCCATAAAATAGACATAAACATGCTTCAGTTACTTAAACTGGACATAGATAATAACTTATATGTTACTGTTGTTATAATTACAGTTTATAAAGGATCAGTTCCCATAGTGCAGGCAAACTGAAAGACTCAACTGTCTCAACTTTCTCTTTAGCGGACCAAGGAGCTTGGTTTAAAATAACTATAATGAGAGGGTAGATTTGTAAAAGGTAGAGGAGGTCCAGCATTAATGGATTCTCAAATGGATTAAAAAAAATGTATATAAAACAATAAGGGAAAATAGGGAGGTCATACAAATTTGCTTTGGTACTAGGAGAAGTTTTAAACAAATGGGTTAGGCAGAGAGGGTTTAAGACACATGAAGTAATAGAAAGTATTCGGTGATAGCATGCTTTAGAAATACAACTTTATAGCACTTAGAGAAGTTATCTAGAGGGGAACAAACTAGGAAAGAATTGAGAGTTGAACTGTAACTGAAAGGAAAAGTTGAAGTTGTGCAGGTCAAAAACAAATGGTAAAAAAATGAATTATATGTATAGGGGAATTCACTTTGTGTTTAAAAACTGATCACTTATCAGGTCAGATGCCTTGGCATTTAATAGGCATTTTACACTCTGTATGTTTCTGGGAACATGAACCTTCTCTAAATGGAAGTTTTAGGGTAGTTTGCACACTTGGACTGTGGTTGCCTCTCCCTCTGTTTCTTGCACCATGCACTTCCCTGAAAGATAGTGCGGTATCCTCATCCTGGAAGTTTCTGGGACCATGCATAACTCTCAATGGACAACATTATCTCTACCTGTACTGTTCTCCTCAGATTTTCTTGCAGCACAAATTGTTTGACAATAACTGGTACCTTGAGCTCAGCTTTGTTTTGGAAGCAGGCTTACTTTCTGAATATTTCTTTTGCTTAACTGAAAGGTACTGGGAATCCCTGGCTCTCTTGCTGCTGAAAGCTCATTAAAGGGATTCCCCTTCAGATTTGTAATGATTCAGGGAGCATACAGTGCACTGAAAACCAAAAGGATCATAGATCACTCTCCTCCTATAGACTTCTGTGAGCACATAATGCTTTCATGCACACCAGGGATCCATATTCCAAAATATTTAGAACGACTTTTCCCTGTGAAAGAATGGAGTGTTGTGAGACTGCTCGCTGCCCTCCAGCCCCGCTTTGGAAAGAAACTTGATTTTCAGTAGTATTATGCTTCTTGGCCCTCTAATGTGTCCGAAAAGCTCCCTACTGTGTAATCTGTTCCATTCATTTATAGCAGATAGATACATTTAACTCTAGAGAAGAGCTTCTGTTAAAGCCAACATCATACAATCAGAGTTTGACATTGTGAAATGGCATGTAGTGTTTCTAAAACTTTTCCACTAAATGTCAGCAGTGCAGAGTAATTATCATGTCTGCGGTAGTCTGAAATAGAATTAAGTTTGAAATGTCATGATTAATTAAAATGAATTGCAAATAAATGCATTTCTTCCTGAAATGGCTTTGCTTTACCCCATTTACTAATGTTAAGCGAAAGGCGAAAAAAATTGTATTTCACTTTACACCTTCTTGTTTTATATATACAGCGTAAATGCTTAATGTGTTATGTATGATCTCTAGAGGTTTTGCCGCATTACTATTGTATGTAACTAATTATATTTGTGAAGAAGAATGGACCAACCATAGAATATATTTTTACGGAAATACATGACTTCTCCAGGATAGAATTAATGTTTAACATGAGCTATATAGAAGCTACATAGAGCTATATAAGCTTCCATTACATTAGTCCACATTATATGTAGGGTACCTCTATCACCTCTGTGTGTTAAAATATTATCCAAATATTACTCCATATAATTAAATTCATTGCAGCCATTACATTCATTAAGGGTTAGTAATTTCAGAAATAAATGGTCTGTGTGGTTTATTTTTTTTTTGGAAAATGTATAGTTTGTAAAGCTACTCTTCTGTGGGTAATTTCCAGGATTTTGTCTTGGGTGACTAAATTTAAAGGGCTTCTTTACTGTGGGCAGTGGTGCAAGTGCTAAGGCGAGAAAAATGTTGCCTTAAGATAAACGTATCACTTGTGTCCTGCCCCTTGGCCATATTTAGTGCAGCTGCAAATGGCAATGCTGATAGAAGCAGTAAAGCTTTATACTTAATGCCAGCACTGAACAGTCAATAAGTACAGGGTCCTGTGAACCTTGTGTCCCTTAGTGCTCCTGCCTTTTGTCTTTTGAATGACACCAAAATGTTGGGACCAGGGATGCCCATCTTCTGACTATTTGACATGCGTATGCTGCCCCTCCAGTATGTAGCACTGTTACACACAGGCAGCATTTTGTCTAATTATGTAGCACAAAGAGTTGAACCTAAGGACACAACTTGAGGTGATAGGTTTGAGGGAAATATTTTTTGTATTTTTTTTAGCCATATTTGCATTAGATATAAAGGACGGAAATCTGAACTTTGTACATTTTTTTCAACTATGTGTGTCAGATTTTGTGTCCAGCAATCAGATGTAATACAGTGGGCCCGCATGTGACACGCAACAGAAAAAGGGACATCACATTGCTGTGAGTTCCAAGTACAGCCGGCACAAAGGAACAGTAATATTAGAGAATAAGTTCTTGTATTATAAAATTGTTTGCAATGGATCTTTTATTTTTGTCTAATTATTGCATAGTATTTTACTTTTTGGCCTGCAGCACTCCAAGGCAGTGGTTTGAATGACAGACTGACAAATAGGAAAGGTCCTGAAGAGAAGAGAAACATTAGTGAAAAAAAATAATAACAACAAAACTGTTGCTTTAGAATCACTGACCTAGCAACCAGATAGTATTATTTCAGGTTAGTGAGGTATATAAGAAAATTACAATTCAAACACCTTAAACAATATAAAAGGAAGAAAATTTGCGAAAGTCCTTGACATATTCATTTCTTTGTTACACTAAAAGTTGTGATGTGAACATTCTATTTAATATAATTGGTAGTGGAAGTGGAAGGTTTCCTTTCCTTCATGTCACAATAAACAGTATCTAGCAGTAATATGTCTAAAGCAAGTGAAGTGGCTGAGTAATCTTGAAAACGTTTCATCACTCATCCAAGCAATTGAACTGAAAAAGCCATTCAGATGAGCAGTGAAGCCTTTTCAATATAACTGAGTGAGTCCAGTTGCTTTAGAGTTATCACTACTAGATACTGGATAGCAGATTTTTAAGCAGATAAGTTTTATTGCTTGCATCGGCACACAGCAATATGCATATGTATGGAATCTATTATTCACAAAATTTGGGACCATTAGGCCTTTATACAAGAAGTAGGTACGCCACAAACCAGCCACTAAACAGGCTTCTTCTCCTTTTTACTATCCCCTTCCCTATCATGTCCACATGCAGCCTCACTACAGCTCTACAAACTCCAGCTCCCTAACTAGAGAACCATAGCCTGGGGACTCTTCCCCAATACTCACTCCTCGCTGGGACATGGGTTGTGTTTGCTGGCTACCCTATCTATTTCTCACTTCTACAGCTCTAGCAAGATGCAGCTTTCCACCTTGTGTGGCTCGATATTGTCTGTCCTTCCTGTAAGCCAAAGAGGAAGTGCTGGGCTGATGCGCTCCCTTGTATAGGCCTCTGAAAGGAAATCCACCCTACTGGCCAATCTTACAGGTTGATGCCACCTGCTAGCCAAAATAAATATAGGCTAAATATATACACTTGAAATAAGGTGCTGTTCTATTATTACAGAGTATTAGGAAAATCATGTGTAAAAATGAAAAATGATTTGCTTAAAATGGACTTTATGGGAGTCCACTCTAAGGGATCCCATACCTGTAGTAACATACCAACCAAGCATATAACAGCACTGCAACTACACTCCAGTCACTATGAAACCTGGAGTAAACATATTTTACTATATTGTGCACATATGATATTATATCATGATTATATCCAGATTTACTATTTCAAAGCAAAACAACCATTTCCAGAAATTTCAAAATTTCTAAAGAAAAAAACTGAAAATATTGCAGAGGTCAATTCTGCCTTTGCCTAACTCCGAATGCAAATATAAGTAGCCTAAACTGGCTAACATTGCTTTAATACTTGCTTTGGTCACATTTTAAAGAAGATTGGCTAGTTCTTAATTTAGAAATCAGATTTTTGAGTATGTTAGTTTTCATAGTGCTAAAATGAGCTTGGAACACAAGTTAGCAAACTTAGCCTATTTATGTATTTATATATATATATCTGCATGTACAGGGTCTGCATTTACATCATGAATCGACTATGTGCATAAAAATGTCCAGTTTTACATACTTAATTGTAATAGGAGTTATTTGTAATCAGAGTTTAATTTCTTATTAGATTAATAAATTGGAATGCAGTTGTTAGAAACTGGCGTGGCTATAGGTAAGAAAGCAACTTTGTTATAACATGAACATTTATTGTTCATATTATCAGCTATATTCTACAGCTAAGAAATCATTTTCCTCCACACACTCTGTTTTATCCATAGGGGTTACTCTTTATCCTGAATGGCTGCTGGCTATTTCCTACTGAAAATGATTTCGTTATTCTGTCTGGTCAGTTGGAGACATTCACTGAAAAGTTTGGAAATCAAACACTTTTGGCTTTAGCAAATATCAGACTGTGTCTACTTGCAGTATGTGCCCTTATTTGTCCCCTTGCCTCAGCTATTACAATTAATCGAACAAGTCTATATACACTGTATATACTATATTTGTATATATCCCCAGATAGATAACAAAACTTTGGCATCAAGTTTCAGGGAACTTTCAGACATTCAGCACTAACAGCTTTACAGCCACACATGTGGTGCTTTATGACATTATTATATCCTTATGGCAAATATATAAATATCTTTACATAAAGCATTACATTCATTGCACCAGAATAATTAATATATCATGATTTTCTATTGTGGAGCCTTTAGTTAATAGAGGCAGTCGCGGCTGATCTTGTTCACATTTCATGAACATCAAGGCTCCTGTGAATAATGCCATTCAGAATGAAGTCTCTGCCCATAGTCATGAAATGAATAAGAAATCCAACACAGTTTTCTGTTTTGTTGCCCCTTTGTTGTATTGGCAAGATTAAAAAATGGGTGGTTTGTTTGTTTTTTTGATTTCCAGTAACCTGACACAGTATGATCTGGCTTCTTTGGAATATTTTAGTGCTGTACAATATGAACCCATCCATCAAATTTGATCAGCCTTACTAACTACTTACAAATCCTCCATTAACATGTAATTTACACTTTAGTCAGGTGTGAATTAATTGACAGACTAAATTAATTAACACATTTCTTCGAAGCTAACAGTGCAGTGCATTATCTCAGTTGGGAAGCTCAGTACTCTGACAAGAAATGGAATGCCGCATGGGAATCTATAACTTTCATTCAAAAGCGGCGACAGGCAATGTTGGGCAGTCTGGATCAGTGTTTCTTAAAGGAAAACTATATCCCCAGAATAAATACTTAACTAACAGATAGTTTATGTTAAGTGACCCATTAAAGAATCTCATCAAACTGAAATATATATATTATATATATATTTTTTTGTTGTTGTTGCCCTCGTCTTTTTTGTCGCCCGTGTCGATTTTTTTTGTCACCCACGGTTTTTTTTTACGCGACCGCGCCTTTTTTTTTTTACACGATCGTGCACAATTTGACATGATCACACCCGATTTGACGCAACTACGCCCTTTTTGACCAACGGCCCCGAATTTGACGCACAACAAAAAAAATTCTGTGCAACAAATTTTTCTGCTGCAAATTTTATTAAAGAATCTCTCCAAACTGGAATATATATATATCAGTAAATATTCCATTTTTACATCCTTTCCCTTGAGCCACCATTTAGTGATAGGCTATGTGTGTGTGGGAGCAAAAGGCAGAACTCTGCCCATTCATTGGCTGATGGGGCCTAGCATGTACAGTATATGTGCCTTGGCTTGTTTGTGTGCTCTGTGAATACTATGATCCCATGAGGCGGCCCTTAATTCTTAAAATGACAATTTTCTATTTAAGATTCGCCATTGGCAAATAGAAATGCAAGAAAGTAACATGTAAATTGTCCCCAGCACTAAAGTCACATTCCTATAAGTGATAGGATTGTGTCAGTTATTTTTTTTTTAATTGCCCCCATAACTTATCCCACTCACGTTGGTATGGTACTACTGTAGACAAGAATACACATTCCATCCTATACTATTGTTCAAACAGTAGTAAAGGACTTTATACTCAAAGAGTTAATCTTTTATGTCTCAAAGTCAGTTGACGTTTATGTCTAGGTACAGTTTGATAATGCATGTGGGAAAAGGATGAAGTCAGTGAAGAGGAAAAGATAACTCTGCCCTTTGTGATTTGAAATTAAACCTTGCAAAAAAACAAAAATACTCAATATTATTATAGGAACTTCTGAACATAGCATAGTGATTTACATGTTATATTCTATAAACCTTTTGTTGTGAACAGTTAAATACAGGAGCAATTTTATACCTTTCCTTTTGAAAGGCTAATTTGTGGACTATTTCCAGTCTATGTAATATCATATCTATGAGCTATCATAGCTAATAATGATGTCACTTTATGTATACCAAGTAGGGTTGCCACTTGGCTCAATGTTATTAAGAGAAAAGAAGCATAAAAATATAGAAAGGCCAGATTTTTTTTGTCCAGAAAAGTTGGCAACTTTAATAGCAAGAAACAAATAAAGGTTATATCCATACAGTTTGTCAGTACAATAGATGAGATTATTGTAGGCAAAATGAAAAGCAGCTACTGTACATCAACAACATTATAAATAGCTGTAATAAACCATTAAAGGTTTTGTAACCCCCCCTTCCATCCCCCACCTTCACATAGAAAACAGTTTAGTGCAGCCTGGGGAAAATAACTACTAAATTGGCAAGACTGGAAAAACATGAGCAGCAGAGATATGTGTGATACAATGTTATACTGAGTTATCATAGCTGCATGAATTAAAGGCATATTCTCACCTAAACCACATCTAATATAACACACACATATATATATATACACTTTGAAAAGGGCTGTGGAGACAGCTGAAACGTTTATATATATACATACACACACATACACACACACACACAAACACACTGTATATTGTCTATAGGCTATAGGTCATAACTTTCCTCCGTTTATCAAATCTTGCCCAATGGAATATTCTGCTTCCTGCTTACTGGCATGTTGTCTCATGTGGATTTAATTATGTGTAACATACATTTCATGGCAGGAAGCAGAATGCAGGGGTCACATTTTAAAATTGCATCAATACACAACCAAAAGCATCAAAGGGGCATAGTTTTTCTAAACATGCACTGCCTATCCAGTAGAATACTCTGGTAATGTATACTTTAAATGTCAATAACCCCATGTAATGCCTTGATGAGTGATGGTTAGTATATTCCACATCATTTAGAGCTAAAGTATACAGTAGACATTAGAGGTTAAATCATGATCTGAAGGTCTGGTTAGCCTGCAAATAAGGCCTCATACACATCTGCATTTTATTTGCTCACATATAAAACTGGCGGGGGTGCTGGAAGGGGAACTGAGCTCTTCATTTGCACTGAAATTGTGCATAGTGTTAAAAATCTGCAACTGTGTCATTTGTGACTTCCCCCCAAGTTGCATTAAAGAAGTAGTTCATGTTTAGTGCATTTTTAAATATATTTTTAGTATGATATAGGCACTGATAGTCTGAGCCAATGTGTAATTGGTTTTATTTTTAATTGATTGATTGTGGGTTTTTTTAGTTAATTAAGTTATTTAGCTATTTATGTAGCAGCTCTCCAGTTTGGTATGTTGCTAGCTTTGAATATGAGATTGACAGATGAATAAGAGAAGACTGGAATAGAAAGATAAGTAATAAAAAGTGATAATAACAATAAAATTGCAGCCTCACAGAGCAATAGTTTTTTTTTGATGAAAAGAGGCTGAAGAGGAAGGCAAATAATTCAACAACTATAAAAAATACATAATGCAGACCAATTGCAAAGTGCCTAGAAACAGGACATTATATAACATACTAAATGTTAGCTTAAAGTAAGTGTGTACTAGCTGCAATTTACCCAGTTTGGGATTAGAAATTCTGCACCGTTTCAATGCAAATATATTAAAGGGGATATCAGGCTTCCAAACCATAATTTGATAAAGAGCCCTACACAACACAGAAACCCCTAATATACCTATCACTATAATCTTTCTGCATCATTTGAAATTCTGGCAGGAGTGGAAGGACTAAAACATTAATGTTACAAATTGTAGCAACTTCTCCATGCTAACAGCATGCCGGACCTACATAACCCACAATGCATTGCCTGTGATGTACTTTTCCTTATTGACATCACGTGTGCAGGGAATTATGGGATTAGGACAGTCGACTACTGTAAAAATTTTGAGTGTCAAAGTAGTCAGCCAGATCAGCAGGAGAACAGGGGGGGCAGCGTTAGGGAACTGTTGCTTGAAGTTATATTTACTTTTCAAAAGCTTAAGTTGTGTTTGGTTGGAGTTCCCCTTTAAGTGGCCAGTGCCCATATAAACCCTTCAAGGCCTGAAATAAAATCTCAACATATCAAGCTAAACAGAAAAAAAAGTGTATTTTGATATTGCTTTAAGGGGCAATTTACCTTGAAACTCACTTTCTGATCATGAAGCTAGAGGTATTCCAACATAGTGTGCAGCTGGTCTTTTATTTGTGGTTTCTGAAATATTTCCGTTTTGGTTCCAAAGCTCTCTCATTTAGAATTTAGGTAGTTAATGTTTGTAGGGTCTCACTTACCCTAGCAACCAGACTGTGCAGTTGGAAGACTGGAAAATGAATAGGTGAAGGTTTAAATAGAAAGATGAATGATTTAAAATAAATGTGTAGATTTAGGGGCTATTTACTAATGCTCAGATTTTTTTTTTAATTCATATTTTTTATCACTAAAAGTAGAAAAATAAGTTTTTAGACACATTACTATGTGACTAAACGGCTAAAAATCCAAATCTGACAATTTGTGTAGAAGTCAATGGCAAATGTCTCTTCCCTTCCCTGAAGGATCCTTCTTTGTTTCGAAACTGTAGAGGTTTTCAGATTTTTGACACTGGGTTTTTGTGGGCCAGTTCGAGTTTTGCAACTTTTCTGCAACTTTTTCCGGCATGGGCTTTTTCAGTTCAGACATTAGTAGAAATGAGTTAAATCTGTCCCTCTGATTATCTGATTATTAACTGTTCCACTGTATTCAGATAACTTATTACATTTCAGCCAGAAAAAGACAGAAGAGAAAAAAAAAAACACCCCAAAAACAAAGTCCAGTTGCAAACTGCTTATTCCTGTGTAATCCATAAAAAAGTTTGTCCAACAGTGCTACAAATCACTGGATATTGATGCTTAGGCAAGCAACATGAAAGCTCCCACTTAGATCTGTAAATACGTAGGGAAGAATGCTCAGTACATGCAATAATGTACTCCTTCATAATGCTTTTGGAGCCAACAATGAAATGTAGGCTCTGCTAACAAACAGAATGTTTTTCTTTTACTTTTAAGGCAAAAATAACTAAACGAAAAGGAAAATTTGCTCTTAATTTAATCAGGTTCAAATATGCAGAAATAGGGGGGCTGTATGGAAATAGGCTAAAAGCAGAAACAATGAAGGTGGTTAATAATAGGCTCAAGTTTTCCTTTTTCACACTGATAATCCCCAGCCCTTAACATCTCTTCCTTTTCAGTCAGCAATTAACAGAGCTATGGTTTCAGGTAATTGCATTTCTAGATAGGGGGGTTGCCAACTCATCCCTTTATTTATGGACAGTCGTTATTTATATCTAATGGAGGGCTATGTTTTAGCATTACACTACATTGTTCATAAGTCTCAGTAATTAAAGGGAATTGTCACCAGGGCTAGACTAGCCTATTTATGAACCTTATGTAACGCTGTTCCTTTCATGGCAAGTCTACCCTGATTTGCATAGAGTGAAGCAACACTGTTTTCATATTGTATCGTATCTCAGCTAATGTCAGATTCATTTCTAAAGGACAAGCCAAATGCCTACCCCCTCCCATACTGGGGAAACATAATATACATGGATATTATTTATTAATTAAGCAATTATATTGGCTTCTGTAATCATAAACCTTTATCCCCGTGTGCTGTGCATACCAATAGCCACACCTCTTAAGAGTGTCAGTGACCATGAAAAATGAATGATTGTCCATGCAGTACAAACTGGTATTCATGTATTTATTAGTGTTTTCCAATACACACCCATGCACAGTGTTGCACTGTGTCCTCATGTTAAACTTAGATTACCGTTAGCTATTTAATGTAGGTTACAGGGCAATATATAAAGGTTAATGTATTAAATCAATACATAAATAAATGAATACAAAATATATCGATGGACAAAATTTGTCACAGTCTCCAAAACCCAAGATCCACACAGGAGACCAGTTCTCAGCACATACTGTACATTCACCTGTAACATCAACAGCCACGTTTGACTTCAGGAAGAGCCTTTGTATAAATCAGCATACATGGGTCCTCTGCTCCGGTGCTACCTGTACTTAACCATGTAATTGTAAGGTATACAGAGCAGCCACTGGGCAGGCTAGGAGTCCAAACATAAGATAGGAGAGGTTTGGAGAGGACAGAATATACCAGAACACAAACCCAATACAGAGTAGAAGTAAAATGGCAGTGTAGTCAGCAATCAAACAAGATCACAAATAAGGTAGGGAGTACAAATTAGGATGCAAACAGGAAGCACACCAGTAACTAATAACACTAGACTATCAAGGTCCAGGCTGTAGGTCTGGGGCTTTTAAAGAGACAAAAACAATAAAGCTGCAGGACAGCAGTGCCCAGTTAAAACAGTGCAGTAGAAGAAATAATAGAAAGCGCCATAGACAGTGATTTGTTATTCACGCCACTGCGTAAAGGCCATGGAGTACAATGTCCTGGGTTCAAGCTAAGCTGCAGGATGCATATTACAGGATTTTATACATTTACAAAAAATATGGAACATTAAGCAACTCTGAATTGGAGCACCCATTACCAGTCCTATTTCTTTCCTCATCTTCATTTCAGTAATGAGAATACTGAGTCTGGTAGAATTCATTACAAGAAGCCATTTCTCAGCATACATCAATTATGTTTCTCTTTAACATGCCATCATCCATAATCACCCCATGTACTCAGTTGCAGCTGGATCACACTCTTCTACCTGAGCAGAACAATCTCTCAGACCCAGACTATAACTTTTACTGTCACAACCAGCTAAAACAAGCAGCACCTACTGTATATCATATTATGAAAAAGCTAATTAACAAAGTGGAAGGTTGCACAAGCAGCCATTTTTTGAACTTTGCACACTTCCTTACTTCAGTGCATTGCCACTGGTCATTGCACTGTGTTTTGGAGCATAAATACAGCACTGCCTGCGTTCAGCAGTACTGTATTAATGAACGGCAAAAAGACTTGAAAGTTGGGGTGTCCTGACCGAATTTTTTGCACTTTGCACATTACGTTCCTGCTTGAATGAATTGCGGCAGGTCTCTGCTCTCCGTTTCAGAGTAGAAAATAATTATTAGTCATGTTCTTAGGAATTGTTGGGCAGCGGTCATTTTGTTTATGCACCGTGTATAATGATTGGTCACCGGTACAGAAAAGGCTGTAATACAAAATCAAATTTCCCTGGATATATGAGTCATTTTAAACCATTCCAGTTCCATCGCAATTTTTCTGGGAATAATATGCTCTGTGGCTCAAAGGTTTAATAAATTAAGTACTGAAATACTAAATATGTGCTCAGAAAGTGAATGAATAATTATCTTGTTTAAGGTTTTTAGATTTCCTTAAATTATTATTACCTCTCAAGTGATCCATTTCTGAAAAGCAAGGAACACTATTTCCAGACATGGAAATTACAAATATGTAATTTTTGATTTGTCAAGAACAGCAAGAAAATGCATAGGAAAATCAATTTTACTAAAAGACCAGTCAAACATTCTCTTATACAAATAAGGTTTAGATTTTGTTTAACTTAACGGGGTTTAACGGGCTTAATAAAACCTGGCACTTACAAACCCAGGCCCCTCAGTACCCTGAGTCTCTTCTGAGCTGCATAGGGCTTGGGGGCCAAGAGGCACGACTTGCAGGAGCCCATTCTGTTGAAGCTCATAAACTTAGCCATCTAAATTCAAGTAAACCAACTGATTCCATGAAATCTGTTTGGTGACCACAGTCTGGAAATGTGTATAAATAGAAAAATGGGAAACACCAGTACCATTATTACAATATGCCACCCCTATTCACCATCTGAGCACAGATGCTTTAATTTAATAACACTGCTGAGTTGTAGTTTATTACTAGTATTTGGTTGTGTGGGCACAAATTGCATTCAGTTCCATAAAATGATCCCGCAGGACTAATGTTCCATCATGATTTATGCTGTTTGACTCTTGCTTTAATTATAATTAGATCAACCATTTTGGCTGACTCATCATGTAAAGGTGAAGGTAAGCCTACTTTCCAGCCCTGTACACAATTTTTCACACCCACCTGATTTTCAGGTTAGAGTGGCAGAACTAAAAGAAAAATATGTTAAATTGAATACTTAAGCTTTCTGTGCCAACTAGCAAGGTCTGGCAGTTTAGCAAAGCATCCCAGTAGCCCCATGGGTAGCCAGTTAGGGGAAGAATTTTACCTTCCCCGGAGTTATAAATTGGTTTTAAATTTCATTTAAGCAGTTAAAGTGCTTTATAAATAGCTATTCACAAGGGATATGATTAGTACTGCATCGTAAAGTAAAGGTGTTCTCCACTGTTGCAATTGCTATATTCAACAAAACTTTTTCTTGTGATATATTGCAAACACTATAAAAATGGCCTAATTTCCAGTGGTTGTTTGCATCTTTAAAACTATACGCATTAACATCACAGACAGATCAATGAGTGTTGCAGACACAAATAAATCCTTTAAATGCCACCGTATGTCTAAAGTTCTATTCATGTCTCTGGTTTTGATTTCAGAAAAGAGAAACTTGTCTTTAAAAATTCCTGTTGCTCTAATATTGTCAGTTTATCAGCCGTGCACCCTTGCTGGTGGTTGCTGGAAACATCGGAGAATGGGAAATGTAAGGACACATTTCTCTGGATATTTCCATTCCGTAATTGTGTAATGTGTTATTGTAAAAGATTCCAGGTTTTATTGCAAGTCATAGCAGTGTCATGTTTGGAATCTGGAAAGCTCAGTATCTGGATATCAATCATTTTCAGTTACTTGCAAGCCATAACATTAGGCAAGGAAGAATCTACTAAGCAGTTTTACAAAGCAAAAGGTAGCTTAAAAGATATTACATCTGGTATGTATACTGTGTATTTCTCACACCATAATAATATTAATATATTATATATTTCATTGACTTCTTAATGCTCATTATATTCCTGTTTTATAAAGGAACATATGGGCTTACTTAAAGGATGGCCAACATGTTCTATATCAATAAAAATGTCTAAACAACTTTTTAGGGGTGTGACACACGGGGAGATTAGTTGCGATGTATATTGCCAGTGGAATGGCATACGCGGTGCAGCGATTTGCCAGAATTGCTGAAGTTGCCTTGATTCGGCAAATCGCAGCACTGCGTATGCCATCCCACCGGCGGTTTACATTCTAGCCAGTGGGATGGCTTTGCGGGGAGATTAGTCACCCGCGACAACGGAGATTTGTCGCGCCGGGACTAATCTCCCTGTGTGTCACTGCCCTTAAAGTCTTTGCTGCACATCTTGCAACAAAGTCACAAATGCAGCCCTGTGGGAGCCACTCCAGGAAACTGAGTAGTAGCTTTCTGCCCTGAGCTTATGGCACAATGTCATGTTTCACTAAACAGACTGTTTATCTTGCAAATCATGCACTTAACTGCATTTGGTTTGTGCAATATCTCGCACACTAGTGTTTACTATATCTGTAAAACAATGGGCACAAGTACAGCATGGCACAACAAAGATAAATGAGCAAATAAATGCTGTATGCAATTTCTAAGAAAAGTGCATGGGGGGGACTACCGGTCTCTATCCTTTTAAATCTGTTTGATTTGTTCCCCTGACTAAAATATTTGAAATGGAAGGAGACAAAAGACAACTAATTGAGTGGACAAATATTAAGATCTAAAAGGGATACTTTGTTATGCACTTCAAACTGAAGGTCCATCTGTTTCTGGTCTATTTGGCTCTTCTTCCCTACTTTAGTTTTAAACTGATACACATGCATGGCTCTGGTTGGCTAGTTTGGTTGCTTTTGATCCAGACAATGTGAATATAAATTCAATATGTAAAATATGTTATTATCTTTGTGTAATGCTTTTTACTTTATATGTTTCTCGTGGCTTTAGGCACAGTCTAGCAGTGATATAACCATGGGTCCTGCCACCTAAATCTTTTTTTCTATGTGAGATCTGTTCACTATTAGCATATGTAAAAATTAAAGTTTATAGAAAAGCAGGGAAATAGTGCACTGATCATGATTCCTTTAATACAAAGAACCTATGTAATCTATGAACTGCCATACTAGCAATCAGTTCAGATGCATGCTACCGGACTACTTATAAATGGGTGAAGTTTCATGATTACTTTTTAATCACTATTAATCGGCCATAAAGTATATGGATTTCATATCAGTATGGTAATAAAGGGATGTACCACTCCTAACTCCTGCATCAAAGGCCCCAAACTGTAAGCTCTGTGAGAAAGAGTTTCTAACTAGAAAAGAAAGTTTGAGAACAAACTTCATGTTGGGTTGTCACTGAATGAAATCTGATCTGTTGTTGGCTCCTCCCACTTTTTCTAACCTTGGACCACAGTTATATAGTAAAAACCACTGTGTAAAGTTTGGGGCCCCTGGTTTTAATAGTGTCTGAATGGCAGCAATGAATGACATCTGATTGGTGGTTGGTGGCTGCAAAGTTTAGGGACCCTAGGATTAATAGTTAAAGAACCTTGAGTCAAAGTCACCCAGTAACAAACAGTGGCACCCTGGCATAAATAGTGTGAGAATGACAGCATTTTAAATTTAAACCAATAAAATTCAAAGGATAAAATCTGATTGGCTGTTAGTGGCCCAACCCACTTTTCTTATTTTTGTACTGCAGTCCCCCAGTGACCAGGTTGCAAAAAAAACAGTGGGCACCCTGGCATAAATAGTTTGAGACTGACAGCATTTCACACTTCACCATTGACAGTAAATAGGTGAAATCTGATTGGCTGATGGTGGCTCTGCACACTTTTTTTTTCTAACTTTCAATGGCAAATACCCAGTGACTAACTCTGGAAAGTTCAACAACTTTTCACATTATTTAATACTTAAATAATGGCATCAGGTTAAATATAAATGGGTGGAAATGGATTGGCTCCGCCCACTTGTTCTAACCCTGAATATGTAGTCAGCCAGTGACTGATTGTGTAACATCTGACATAGTGTGAGAAAGGCAGAATTTTAAATTTAAACAAAAAAAAAATCAATAGGTCAAGTCTGATTGGCTGTTGGTGGCTCCACCCACTTTTTAAAACCTAAAAATGCAGTCCCCTAGTGATACATGGCAGCAGGTTAAATTTCCCCATTAAAAATCAATAGTTAAAATCTGATTGGCTTTTTCTAATTCTGAACTGCAGTTACCTGGTGACTAGCTCTGCAAAGTTTGGGGACCTTAGTATTAATATTTAATGAATGGCAGCAGTTTAAATTTAAACATATGAAGTCTATGGGTGAAATCTGATTGGCTGTTGTTGGCCCTGCCCACTTTTCTAAACTTGTAACGTAGTCACCCAGTGACTGACTGTGCAAAGTTTGGGAACTCTGGCATCAAACCAATAAAATTCAATAGGTAAAATCTGAGCGAATGGCAGCAAGTCAATAGGTAAAATCTGATTGGCTGTTCACAGCTCTGCCCACTTTTGAGCATCCAACAATCATCATATTTTCATTCAGGCTAACCCCATGACTATGTGATTCAAGTTTGGGGAGAGTAGCCTCAAAGCTGTAAGATTGGCCACAGTTTCCATTTCCCTATTAAAGTCAGTGAATTAAATTTTATTGGCTGTTGTTGGCCCCTCCCACTTTGGGGTCATCCAACAAAGTTGCTGTTTCATTTGGGGTGACCCCATGATTATGTTATTCAAGTTTGGGGGGTGTAGCTTCAAAGCTGTAAGTGTGGCAGCAGTTTGAAAATTTTCCCTGTCAAAGTCAATGGGAAAATTGGGGTGTTCAGAGCGGCGCCACCAAAAGTCGGGGGGCACAATCGCTTAGAAAAGCACAAGCAACCTGCTCCACTATGGGGTGAAGAAGTGTGGGGAGTTTGGGTGTTGTACCCCTAAAACTGTAGGAGGAGTAGCGTTTAGAAAATGGGGGGCGCTAAGAAGAAGAAGAAGTGGAAGTATAAGCTGAAGTGGAAGAACAGTTGGTTGGGGGTTTCAACCCAATATAATTAGATTGTGTAGTATAATTCCCCCTGAATGTGGGTTTGTAAAAATGCTTAATGTGTCACAATGCATTTAACGCATATATATGCTTTCTCTATATATGCATTTTATTGCATTCTGAAGGGGCATAAAACATATTAGATGCATTATGTTGCATTTGAATAAAACTAAGTGAAACTCCTTTAACCTAAAGTGCAGATTTGAACGCTTGTGGTTACAACCAGGTAGAATAAACTGTAAGTAATCTGTTTATACGCATAGGGTGCCCAAAAGTGTGTCTCAAGTGCACAGATGCACAAAATAAATATCCCACGTGTTAAGGGCCCTAAACAAATCTTGTACAACCACAGTAAAGTTTGTAAATTAAAGGGCACTGAATTATATTTCCAATATAATTTTGTTTTAAAGAGTGGAAACATGAATTGTAACACCTATTTGAGTTCAAGAGAATAATCGCATTAACAGCAGAAAACTATTCCTGGAAGGTCAAGGCTCAATTATATGAGAGCTTTCCAATCAGCCACTGAACTGAAAACTAGATTGGCCAAGTTGTTACTTATTACTGCCCTGATAGATATATGACTAAATTACAGAAGCAAAGCATATTCCTCGGTGTACAAGGAATTTGAATTCAGATGATTCATGTCTTCCATTAAGATTAATACTGTTCCATTGTCCAGAGCAGGAGTTCAGTTTAAATCCACCCAGTGTGCTTTCATGTAATGGCTATTCATTTTTAAAACTAATCACCAGTGAAAATTAATTTTGTTTTCTTTAGGCCTATGGCACACAGGGCCACTAAGTTTAAGCAGATGTTTTCTGCATGACACAGTTGCCAGTATTGCCAATATTTATGTAGGGACTATAGGGTAGGGTTAATTAATCCCTATAGATTTAAACCCTACCTTCCTTATTTCCATTGTCACTTGGGCAGAAGCCCATTTATCTATTTTTTCTATTTACATATTGTAACTTATTGGCCCACTGGTATGACCACTTCCTGCCACACTTTAATATAGTATTTGGTTAGGGGAGGATCGTCCTTCTTGGCCCAGAAGTGTTGAGCCCTAGAAAAAGCCATTATCTCTTGCAAAATCAGGAAACAGGGACCCCGTGAAAGGATATCTTTTGTAATAGCACATTCTAGGAACATAAGATTGTGAGTTATTGCTAGAAATAAGTTTCTTGGCACCAACCAGGAGAGATAGCTGGGCGTATTCTTCTTTATAGACTCAGTGTAGGGACCACAGTAGTGACGATGGAATTGGGCATAGTCTCCTCCCTGATCCTTATCTGCTGTTTGGGATCTGATCCATTAAGGTAGAAAGCCTAAGGATAAAGATTGCATACCAACTACTCTCCACAGTGGTGCATCTTTACTCTGCATTTAACCTGCCAGTCCATCTGCTCTGCATCTGCATTTGTGAGTATTATTGCCTGTCCCTGTGGATCAATTGTCTTGGACAATAAAACTAGTCTACGTTTTTGGTAAAAGGAAGGATGGCTTGAATTTAAAAAGTATAAAAACAATAGCTTTACAATTGCGCCACTTCACTAATTCTCCCTGGTGAAGGCTTGTTTGCTTATGCCACACATCCTTCACTATCTTATTATATTACAGCAACTTATAAAACACAATTAACCCTCACTAGGGTCCATTATCCTGGGCCTTCTTCACCACCCCCTTCCAGTTAAGGCCAAAAGACTAAAACCGAATCCTGATTAGTCTTATATCCAGCCTTATATACTTTAATTGGGATTCCCTGATCCTTTCTGGACACATATTCCTTTGCCAAATAATAGTAAGCCCCGTTCACAAACAGAATGTGCATTTTATCCATAGGCGAGCCTCCTGTAGGTAAATATGTGAGTGAGCAGAAGATGACATGGTAAATTCAAACAGACAAATCCTACTTTGTATAGAGATATTATTTTCACTTTAAATTGTGAAGTCAATTAAATTTTCAAAGGAGATCAAGCAGCTGTATAGTCAGACTGCACAGCTGAATGGCACTTTCTGCAATTGAAAGTGGCCAGGTTCACTTGGCAAGCATTCAGATTTGTTTTTATACATATCCCAGCTTTAGAAAATGCACTGACATGGTTTGTGCCTTTAGATCTCGACAGGAAAATCATAAGAGGGAAGATGTAATTAGATATCAGGAATAAACAGGGAAGAAATAAGGAAGAAATAAGCAAAGAATGCCCTTGTGGGACTTAAAATTCTGCATAAAGTATTTAGTTTTTTCTTCTATTTAGACAAAAATTGCTGTTTATTCATTCTCAGATATTTTTATTCATATTCTGTAGTTGAAACTTCTAAAAGGGCAAGTTCCTAAAGCGCTTTAAATAATTTGTAAATTAAATCCAATGACTCCCAGCAGAATGGGGTGAAACAAAAAAAAAATGGTTTGCAAATATGTATTAGACATGTCTCTAATGCTTTCTTTCAATCTTTCTATAGTTAAAATGTCCATTCCAACATTTCCCACTTGGCTCGGACCCTTGTCCTTTGTCTTTGTCCCTCTGTTTAAAGGGGAAGGAAAGGCTAAGTCACTTGGGGGTGCTAAAATGTTAAGCACCCCCAAGTGACTTGAATCGCTTAACTCGTACCCCGGGCTGGTGCCCCTATTAGGAGAAAACCGCACCAGCCTGGGGTACCTGGGGCGATGCGCTTCCTCCTTCCTTTCCCCTAGACTCCGAGTCCGGCGCATGCGCAGTAGAGTGAAAAAGCTGACTTCTCTGTTAAAGTTCGGCTTTTCACTCTAATGCGCATGCACGCGCAGCGAGAGAGGAAGGAGGAAGCGATCGTTGCTACCCCGGGCTGGTGCTGTTTTCTCCATACAGGGGCACCAGCCCGGGGTAGAAGGTAAGCGATCTAAGTCACTTGGGGGTGCCTAACATTTTGGCACCCCCAAGTGACTTAGCCTTTCCTTCTTCTTTAATCCAAATCGGAAATGGAAAGGGCCCCCTAAGTGAGCTTTAGTGGTCACCTCTAAGTACCGCATTCCATGTACACATGATGTGGATACAAAGTGCACGATTTCTACTGCACAGTCCCTTAAATTAACGTTTCTTATCCGACTTTATAGAACTGGCTCAGCTTGATGCTTATTAACATGCTGAAGTCTATGGAGCAATTATTATGGCTGTATTATACCTTTTTTAGGTACTAAGCCATTTCTAAAGTGTAATTTGAAATTCTGTCTGAGATTTGAAAGGTCAAATGTGTGAAATGATTTCAGTAAGTTCTAGCAATGCATGAGCTATAGCGTTTGTTTGAATGAATAGCGCAAGAGCCCAATTACTATCGTTAGGCTCTTTTGGTGCTCTAAAGGTCATGAAATTAAAATAAACAGGATAATAAAAATGTCTTGGCAAACATAACACTGATACCACTGTGCTGCAAAGAATAACTTTGTATTTGACAGTGCAGTTTGGATATTTAATCACCCTGAGCTATAAACACACCCATGCCTCATATACCAATGCTGAAAAAAACAATTTTTGGAATTTCATAATAGATCTGTTGGAAAACCTAAAACTCGAAGTACATTGTAACATGTGCTAGCAAGTCTATTGCTTAAATGTCAGTGTCTGTTTGCAGTTCAACCAGGTCTTGACTCCACCAATCTTTCTGATTATTTAAAATATGATCTCCAATAAGTATGTCATGTCTACATGATCAGATTGTGGGATGGGGAAATTGTCTAGTGGTTATACTGTACCAGATGGCACTGGGCAATGATTATGGCAGCACAAAAAAAAAGTAGAAGGGAAGGCAGCTGCTATATCAGGCTGGGGACTCTACAGAATGGGTAAGGCCACTGCAGTAATGCCAAAGAATGCTTGTTTAAGCGGACCAGACACTTGATACAGCTCAATAAGAAGAATTTAATAGAAACTTAAACAAAAAGAAAAAAAATGCAGACAGTATTATTGGAATGGGACCACCTATATTGATAGTCTAGGATAATTGCAAAAGTGGAGTGGGGTGCTTTTCCCTGAGGATATGGAATTATTTTTAGGATTGCACAGGATGTCTAAGGGAGTCAAGGGCCCTGCCCTTTCCTGCTTTTGTGACCTGCATATGTGCTGATGGGAAAATAATTGTGTGACAGGATTTTAATGCAGAGCCAATGATGGGATGTTGGTATCTTAGAACTGCCAGCTGAAATGTGGCACAGAGCAATGGTGCAGCCAGTTAGACCTTGAATTTATTGCACAACCACCTTGTACCATTTGTGAGCCACATGAGTTTTTGGTGTTTAAGGGCTTGTACTCATGAGCGTTTCTTCCTGCACTCCCTTGCTATGGAACACAGGAGAATGCCACTGCAGGGGAGCACAGGAAGAAACGATTATGAGTATGAGCCCTAATTCTAAATTCATAGCACAGGTAAATGCATCTCTCTATGTCATTGCTACTTCGCAGTGTTTGACTTGGCCGACAAGGTAATATTTCCCTCCTCTCACCTTTCTTTATACAGTTTTCTGTTAGTACTGCATACTGTGTATGTATTATGTATATTATGTGTTTTCCTGACATTTCTTCATCCCAGTTCTCATTCTTTTGTCTATGTTTCTTAACTGTTTTTGTTTTTTCTTTCTTGCTTGCTTTAAATTTCCTCTCTCCCATATTTGACCCTCTACTTCACTCCATATCTCATGATCTCTCTTGTACTGTGAAAACAAATGGCTCAGGTACAGGCGTGGAAAGCCATATAAGAAGTCCCCAATGATGTCATTAAGAGTTTTAATGGAATCTGCAGGGCCAGTCCAAACCCTGCCAATTCTCCTTAACTATGTAAGTTACACCATAAAAATTTAACTGGAACAAATTATGACAATAGCAAGTAGCTAAATCTACACTTCTTAAAAAACATTTACCGTATATTACTCGAGTATAAGCCGATCCGAATATAAGCCGAGGTACCTCATTTTACCTAAGAAAAATGGAAAAACCTATTGACTCGAGTATAAGCCTAGGGTGTCACCAGTAGGGCTGGTGCGAGCAAGCCAGCACACGAAGCACAAGAAGTACAGCAGGATAATCTTGTTACATGATATTACTTGAGAACTGATAATAGAACTGACATAGATCCCCCCATTCTCAGCAGAAAGCATATTGACATTAACCTATTGCTGCTGCCTATATACCTGAGTTTTAACAAAGTCCACACTTAAATGGAGATGACCCAGTTGTTACCATATACTCAAAAGTCACTGGTAACACGATATTGCTTGAGAACTGATAAGAATAAACTGAAGGATACCGTATATATACCCTTATACACCAGCAACAAACATCAGTTTGCTGTTTGTTGCTGGTGCACAGGGTGCAACATGCTCTGGCAAAGGGTGGCCCTGCATTGACCAAACAATAAGTAAATTTCCCTCGCAAATACGGTTTTGTGACATAAGCCATATGCAGTACTCGCTTGTGACAATAGGAACATGAGATTGTGGCTGTGTGAAGGTTTGTGTTTCCTTGCAATGTAATCCTTTTACCAGAGGTATGGGATGGGTTTTGTTTCATTATCCATTATCCAGGGATTTGTTTAATGTTTATGGCAGCAAGGCAGTCTGTAGGACAGAAGCAACGAATCATCTTTGATTTTTTATGCACATTAAATGATAAACAAAGAAATTTGCTATAACTAAAGCCCTGTGTTAAGGTGGCCATCAACTACTCACCCCATTCACTTATGACCCAGCAACAGGGCGGGGGCCACGTCAGTTAGTTAGACAGAGCCCCCAAGCCAGGCAATAGCAGCAGCACATCCGGCACCCGCACACTGACATCAGGCAGCGAATCAGTTCCCGTACGTGCGCACTAGCAGTAGCAGCAGCGCATCGGCACCGCACATCCGGCAGCGCATCCGGAATCCACCACAGCGTGGTCGTAAGTACCCGAGTAGAAGGAGGCCCCGAGTCAATAGCAGCAGCGCATCCGGCGCACACACATCATGCAGCGAATCCGGCATCCACCACACCGCATGTGTGAATTCCCGTACGTGCGCATATGTGTCCGTGTATATGCACGGGGGGGGGGGATGCTAGACGTATGTGCTCGTGCCCGGGGGGGGGGGGGGGATGCGAGACGAATGACGGATTACTCGAGTATAAGCCGAGGGTTCCTTTTTCAGCACGTTTTCAGTGCTAAAAAACTCGGCTTATACTCGAGTATATACGGTAGATTTAAATAAGTTGCAAGATAATGCATTACCATTTGCAGGGAATGCATCATTATTCATTTTAATGGAACACAACTATATAATATAAGTACAAATACTAAACTAATACATTTGGCATTGAAAGTATTACCAAGGTTGTTTTGATGGCAGCAATCAAACCTATATGATATTTCTATATGTATTCTCTCCAACCATTTGAGAATGCCACCAAAAATAGTGCAGACATAAGAGGATGCCTGCTTCCCAAGAAAGAACAATTATTCTTTTATTCAATTGTTTCCTCTTATCTCTCCTATAACAACAGGTGGCTAACCATTCTGTTGCAACTAATAGAATTACACCTATGTAACCCTCAATTCAGGCAAACGAAGGATACATTAAAGGTGTACAGATGAAGCATTACATTAATCCATCCACTGTAAAAAGTTACAGTGTTGGGTATTGCTTACTTGACATTCTTTTGTATTCAGTACTTGACATAGCTACCTAGCAAGTAGTCTTCAATCCCTCGACCCACTGAACCATACCCAAACACAATAACTTTTGACTAATCGACAGCTATTGTACAAATGTTGTTATAAGGTGAAAACATGCAGACAAGTTTTGGGCCCCTGAGCAAGATATGAACCCAAGGATGATAAAAATCATATAAAGTGTTGAAGTAGGCACCTTAAAAAGAGGCAATACTTGCAAGATTTATTACTAAATATCTTTAATTCAGACAAGACATCATGGTTTGCACTTCGAGAAAATGATAGGTTTCAAAATTATGAGCATATGCTTATTTGTTAATGTGTGAGTTGTAATGCATTGTAGGAACTGTCCTCTTAAAAAAGACCAGTGATACAGTGTAAGGAATTAATTTTATACACGTGTGTTTTGCCCAAATCCGAAAGCAGTGGATTTGGTGCATCCCTACTATTTTCTGAAATAATGACTGCCATCTGAAATTACTGGAGAGACACGCCACCTTGCTAGAAGTCAAGAGTGAATAAGAAATAAGGGGTGCGTTTTTGCTTGGCCTTGCAGCAGGGGCAGTTGTAAGTAACCCCTTTGATCTATGCACTCAAGTTTAAAGGCCAATAATGCTAAAAGGTCTACAATCAAACTTCTACTTGCAAATGAATAAAATGGATACATACGTAAAAATAACACAGATCATTTCAATCTAATTTAAAAATCAGATGAATAATATCTATATGTTTAAAATGATTTAAAAATAGCTCCTTGAGGTCTGGTGTGATTTTAGCATGATGATGATGATGATGATGATGATGATGATTATGTAGAGCAGCAGAGAACAGAATGTTTCAGGCAGAATAACCCCTTACCCATGGGACTTACAGTCTTAGCCTGGTACCTGAAAGATAGGTATAGTAGGAAGCATGCAAAAGTCACATGGCGTTGGCACAGCAGTTGAACATAGGCCCCAGATTTGGAGTGCAAGGAGTAACCCACAGAGGCATTCCTTGTCCTTAGCTATTGGGTACAAGCGGAAATTTGGATACACCTCCAGCTCTAACATGGTGGATTAACAAACCTGCTGAAGAAATTCCGCCTTATTCTGTCAGTAATCAACTGCTTGTGGGCACTTATTTATAGTGCCCACAAAATGTATGTGACACATAAGCCATGCCAGTAGTATAAAAGACATACAGTAACATGAACAAAGTTCTGTCCAGCTCTATAACTAATAAATACCAGTCAGGGGTTTTCTTTCTAAATGCACTAGTCCAATAAAAGCAAGTTGCTCAATGATTGCTACATGCTACAGAACCAAAGAAAATGACCCCTAATTATGTATCCCATTTCTTAAAGATTATATTGATGTGTAGATCTAAACCCTAATAAAACGAATCGAGTACTGTAGTAAAGCAGCATTACCTCTCGATCATTACAAGCAGTGAAGCATCTACCTTGTTTCTAAACTGGATTGGAAATAGAGTGTTGTTTTCAGCTTCCCAAAATGACACAACAAAAGCGCTGAGCTCTCCCGGGGGAGCAGGACTGCTGAGGAAGCTTGTTTATGGAACAAAGATCATGCATTTTATTTCGAGCAATCCCAAGGAAATTTGTGTTGAGTTGCACTGAATGTTCACCTGGCCTCTGTCAATTTTTCTTCCTCATTATTGCAACCTGTAACCTAGGGCCTTGGATCTGTCATTTCTGAACCCAAACTAAACTGTAATTGGCATCTAAGGAGTTTGGATCAGTTTTGTCTTGCTAACGAGTATAAACATTTACAGAGTTAGCCAAACCGACATTAATCCAATTATTTCTGACAATTTGTAAGAAAAGAATATTGTATTCTTAAATGTTTAATGCCATTGCAAAAAAAAGATCTGCAGAACTGATTCTTAAAGGGATAAGATGTAGTCAGTAGGTATGGAATGGGCAGAATGGGTGAGGTCTATCAGGACAAAGGGAGTTGGCTATTATGGGAGTGTTATTAGGATGAATTGGGGTTGTTATATGATGGATTAGGATGAACTGGGCAGACTAGGGGTGGAATGTTGGGTAATAACAAATTTACCAATAAAACTAGTAAATGTGTTAAATTGGGCCTGGCCGTAGCTTGTGATTTATCAGATAGGGCAGTGACGTACCATTCAGGCGGCAATATGATGTTCTAAAGCAATTCACAATCAGTCTTCAGGTTTTTATTTGGTAGTTTTAGAATTGTTTAACTAGGGGTGGGCAGAAGAGTCATGTGCCTAGTGCGCAATGGTTGGGGGGTGCTAGGCACCTACCTCTTTTGCCTACGCCTAGTCTGTGCCCTTGTCCCCCATCGCCCGCCTGTCTGTTACTTCCCACCCCTCCCCATCCTCAGCGTGTCCAAATGCGCACTCCTGGGTCGCCTAGGGTGCCTGGCTGGCTTGCCTAGGGTGTCTGGCCGGCTTAGCCTGGCTCTGCTAGGGTCTCACGCTAGCAACCAAGCATCAGTTTTGGAAAAAATAAAAGCTAACAATAAAGTGGTGGAATAAAAACACAAATAGTCTAAACACATTACAAAAAATAAAGGTATATTTTTCCTTTAAATCAAAAAACTCCTTTTTAAATATAAATTGATCTAAAGGAAACACAATATAAGCAATACTGTAAATTTCAGCACTTTAGTCTGACATCAATATATTTGGTATTTTTACTTTGCTTTGCATTATTTTGGCATCCATCCCAGAGATTTTAAATACATGCTGGATGGCAAAAGTGGAGCTGGAGTAAATCTGGTGCTAAGTGATTGCTCCATATTTGGAAATGAAATAATTTCCATATTTATTCAAAGAAATAATTTCTATAAATATGGAGCAAGCACCAAAATTAGTCCCCTCTATATATATATATATTTTTTTTATTAAATAATTCCTTGTATGTTGAATTTGTTTCAATACTCAGAAAATGTATCTAACATATCTAAATATATATATGAAAGGTTAATATAATTCTAAATATAATCAGTTAAATGTTCTGTACAGTTTTGTAAAAAAATTCACATTATTTTTTTCAGCAGCAATCTGTATACAGTACATGTAGGCTTTTCTTGAAAATAAACCATGTGGAAAAAAAAGTATGGACCATAAAATATTAGAGCTACCTGTATTGACTCTGACTCAAAGCCAGCATGTAGAGAGACAGATTGCTGAGCGGTAGAAGGTAAAGTATATAGTATACAGTTTCTTATTTCCATAAGATGACGTTTTGTTAAATTTTGTTTTTATTATAGTTTCCCTTAAAGTGTTCATTTCTGACAGTTATGTGCCTCTTTCTACAAGCTATGCTTCAATATTGCCCCACTGATTTTTTATATAGTGAATAAAGTACCCTGTACTGTAAAATATAAGGACATCATTAGTCACCGAAGGCTGAGTGTTTTTATAAAGCTCATGGAATTCCGAGGTGAATTCTAATAGCCTTGTGTGACAGAAATTACATCACTAAGCACCGATTATAACTAGCAACACCACTAAGAATATAAGGATATCATTTAAAGGATATGCATGGCTCTTGTGTATTATAATGATATAAATAAAATCTTAGACTAAGGGGAACATTTTTGAGATAAAGTCGGATCTATGAATGGAATTTTGCCAGAACTCAATTTTTTCGTTATTGTTCCCTGAAAAATTCAAGTTTTTTGAAAATAACTCCCATAAATGGAATTGTAACAGCAGCAATGGGCGCAGTTGATTCGGGGACCATATCAACGAGCTGATGCGGTCCCCAATCCGACTAAATCTTTTAACCTGCCCGATCGATATCTGGCCAATTTCATGCCCGTCGTTGCTGCCCCTACACGGGCCGATAAGCTGCTGAATCGGTCTAAGGGACTGATATTGGCAGCTACAATCAGACCGTGTATGGCCACCTTTAGAATAGTAGAGGAATAGAATAGTCAGTGACAGCCTGTCCTTGACACGTTTTCAAGGACAAGTTAATCCCCTCATTGTTTTCAGTTTCACCCATCTTCAAAGGGGAACTTAATCCCTTTATTGTTTTCTATTTCACACCTTTCAAGGGAAGCTTATCCCACTGTTGTTTTCAGTTTCACCCAGTTTTAATTGAAACTGAAACACATTATTGTTTTTGAAGAATGAGTGGTGCTCCTGAAATGGCTGCTGGAGCAATTGGGAAAAATAATGAGGATTCATGGAAACAAACGTCCATATAAACTCAAATTTTTCGAGTTTTAACAATGCTTTGAACTCAAAAATGTCGGGATTTTTTTTATACGGACGATTTTGACAATTTATAAATACAGCAATGATCGAGTTTAATTTAAATTTATACCATGTTGAGTTTATACGACTTTAGTGGCCAGAAAAAAATGATTTTTAGAAAAATGTTCCCCTTAGTAAACATGTTATAGCTAGTTACTTGGGATGCACGGATTCTACAAGTTTAAAATTCAGGCCAATCCCAAACTAAATTTGAACCAAATCTCAAGCAATAATTCAGCTTTGTCTAGTGGTCTCTGATATTAAAGGTTCATGATTCACTTTTTTTCAGTCACCCGCTATTTAGACAAATCCGAATACTGCAAAAAGGGCTATGATTTGGCCATATCCTAAACAAAATCTGGGATTTAATGCACCCCAACTAGTGGCTTGGGGGGGGGGTCACAAAATCTTCATAATTGTAAAGGTTGCAGACTGTTAACCATCTTTCCTTTTCTCCTACAATACCTTTTTTTGTAAAACTATACCTTAATATAGCTTTGTGTTTTCCCCATGTTCAGAATGAAAGTAAATTGAGGAGATAAGGGTCACAAAAACAAATATATAGCAACAAGCTAATTACACCCAGTAAGTTAGAAGGCAACATATGGAAACCTATGGCAGCAAAGTTTTCATTATCAACCCTTCACAAAAAAAAAGATAAAGAGATAGAAAAGGCAATTTAAATATATTAAACAATAATATAAATGTATATATTGTACAAAGATAACCACAAATATGATGAGTTTGACTTTAATTGCTTTTGAGAGTACTTAAAGCACTGCAGCAATAATCATATAACTGGCACCATTCCAACATACAATAAGGCATACATAATTTGATGGCAAGGTCAGTTGGTGTAACATTAATCCCAATTGTTACACTATTGACCTGACGATCAAATAATTCATGCTCTTTTAATAACTGTCACACTGCCACTTACGTGGATCCCACGTCATCTGTGTTAGTGCTGGTCATTGCTAATTACCGAGATACAGAAGTCTTTGTACAGTTTTATTATTTATAATCACTTTGTACTGTTTATTCTTAGTGACCTAAACAGATTAATCCACAATTAATGGAGATTATGGTACTTTATATTCAGCTAGCTAGGGGCATCTTATCTTGCTTTCAGATTCACAAATGACAGATATGGTTTTGTTAATACAGTTGTTTATTGCAAAATATGTCCATTAATATGTGGAAAAATGACTAGATATGGAGCTAAGTGAATGTGTAATATTATTATTAAGGAACGGTCAGCCGGCGGAACACCGGCAAGGGTCAGGTCTGGACCGCCGGGGCCCATCAGGTTTTTTCCCAGTGGCCCGGTCTGACCTTGTACAAAGTCCTCTGTGGAATCTCCATGTGTGTCCCCTGGTGAGGACAGGTATTGCTTGATTGCCTTCTATTTGAAAGCAACCACCTTTCCAAAGGGGAAGGTAGTCTGGAGCAGGTAGCGCTACATGGGGGGACTTAAGAGCTCTTGGGGAAGGGACAAAATGGTTGTTGTCTATCCGGATCCAAGTTGGGACTAGGCACCTACTCTACCAGGAGTGGATAGACTGCACGGGTTCCTCAGGGCAGGATAATCAGTTATCCATAAGGTGGTTTTATTCTATTTCAACTGTTACATAAAGTTATCCTTGCTGCAAAGTGTGTGCAAATTATTTTTCCTAGTGGAAACCCCCTTGAGGTGTGCTCCTCAGTGTCCACTAGGTGGAGGCACTGCGCTAAAATCCCAGTTCCCAGTATCTTTCACATTGCAAAGAGAGCTAAATCTCCTGTTTAAGCAAGTAATCAGCCCAAAGAAGTGAGTGTGCCGAGAAAGGGGTATAATTGAACACAGTATTTTCCCTTTGTTGAACAAGGGGGTAGACTGCCCTTTTAACTGCAATAGCATTTTCTTGTATAAAAGTAGGTGTGCAATTCTACTTCCTGGTATAATGTTCATATCAATCAGGTTGATATGGGTAAATAAAAGATTCATATGATATGGGATACTGTTTTTCAGTGGTTTCTGTGCTATATACCTTAATTCTGGGTACTGTGAGGAATAATATGGCATGTATCCCATTTATCTCTGCAGTGAATTCTAGGCATCTCTGACACAAAAAAGGGTGAACAAATATATTTTGTTTTAATGTGTTTGTTCAGTTTAGGGTTTTCAGCCTACTGCCAACATCAGTCACAGAAGTTTTAATATTAATATCCAGCTTCTTTTTTTATCAGTTTGTCAGGTGGCAGTGCCAGTGGCTGTCACTTGTTGGGGTCGTGTCATGTTCCCTGCTGAAGCTCAGGCCTTAGGTAAGCAGAGCAGCAAGAGAAACAAGATCCCTTTCATTGCACCAGCTGACTGGCCTGAAGAGTCAGACAGCTCAACCCTGAAGGAATCATCTCAGTACAGTGCTATGTTGCTTTTCTGCCTCAGGATACTACCAGTTCTTACTGGGGTATTTAAAGTCCAATAAAAATAATGTACTAAAATTCATACTGTGAGTTTTTCTAACTCACGGCTATTTCAGTTAAGGTTCTTTGCTGTCAGGTAAATGGAAATGCTTAACAGACAGTAGTCCTTAGTTTATAAATAATAATAGGATATGATGATACCTTGCCAAAACTATCCGGTCTCCCTGTAAAACTCAAGCTCTTTGCCTGACCCCTTATGTATAATACATAAAGCTTACAGCAAATGAAACTTATGTTACACACCTGACTGAGACAATATAAGCTACTTAGCAGAAACACAGAATTCTGATAGAGAAGCTGGTAAATTCTATTGTCAGCTGCTTATGACCTTGAGCTAGTCCCTCTCTGTACCCATAGTACCAAATATAAGTTATTTATTGTTTAAAAACAATACTGGTTCTTTTGGACTGCCTGCACTCTGGAGTATGCCCAAACAAGACTTCCCACTACATATAGGGAACAAGATAGATAACTACTTGACATTTCAGAATGTGAGGTGAGGAATGTGGGTAGAACCAGCATCTAGAAAAATGGGGAAAAAACAAGGACACTACACAGTATTTACAGAGAGTTTACCATTTCTTTTGCCCCCCAGCCTTTCCTTCTCATTTAAATAACATTAAATACAGTGAGAATGAGTTCAGAAATTATTTGCATTGCTAACGATTCTCACACGCCCCACCTAATGATAGACATAAGAATAGGTGCTATTCCTGCTTGAGAAACCTTGTTTTGCTATTATATCTAGTGGGTCTTATAGTACATAGCACATGGGTCATTACTTAGGGGCTGATTTACTAACCCACGAATCCGACCCGAATTGGAAAAGTTCCGACTTGAAAACGAACATTTTGCGACTTTTTCGTATGTTTTGCGATTTTTTCGGCGTCTTTACGAATTTTTCGTTACCAATACGATTTTTGCTTAAAAACGCGACTTTTTCGTAGCCTTTACGAAAGTTGTGTAAAATCTTGCGATTTTTCCGTAGCGTTAAAACTTACGCGAAAAGCTGTGCCTTTTTCGTAGCGTTAAAACTTAAAAGGTGCGAAGTTTCGCGTAAGTTTTAACGCTACGAAAAAAGCGAAACTTTTTGCGCAAGTTTTAACGCTACGAAAAATCGCAAGATTTTACGCAACTTTCGTAATGGCTACGAAAAACTCGCGTTTTTACGCAAAAATCGTATTGGTAACGAAAAATTTGTAAAGACGCCGAAAAAATTGCAAAAAATACGAAAAAATCGCAAAATACCGATCTTTACGAAAAAAACGCAATCGGACTCATTTCGACCCATTCGTGGGTTAGTAAATCAGCCCCATAGAGTAGGAGAAACAACAGGATACCTGAAAGCAGTTCTAATATGTAGCGCCGGCACCATACAAATCATAAAAATCATACACCATAAAAATCATGACAGAATCACTTTAATTACTTTGGGTAAACGTAGCAGTCAATTTGCTTTCCTCTGAACCTAATATTTTGCTTTTCTTGAAGCTTTACTAAAGACAGTGTTGGGTCTCTCTAGTTGGGTCACTCTTACAAGTGCTAAACATCCCCACCACATACATACAACATTGCCTCAGTCCTCATGTTTAATTTAATAAATCTTCTTTAACCACTAATAATTTCTGTCAATATAAATTATTTTAGACCTTTTAGCCATTGGTTTTATTAAGGTTTACTGGCCTTTCCCACTGTCTTCCATACAAAGTTTTCTCTTGGGATAATCCAATGCTTATTCTCTTAGTCAAATAGCTACATGTGTTTGCCAGTCATTTTCCTAATAACCTAATGCTTATATGCATTTAGAATTCTTGGTGGCCACACCATTTGGATGATTGCACTTAGTGACAGATGATAAGGGAAGTGTAATAGGAAACTCCAAAGCAAGTAGAGAGATGAGTGCTGGCATGTCTCTTTATTTTCCCTGACACTTATTACTGCACGCTATTTCTGTTTAAATGTTACAGGATGCTGTGATAGTAATTGCAACGTTACCACAGAATTATCCCACTGTCCTGTAAGCTGATAAAAAGGTAAAAGGGCATTAAAAGCCAGCTGTTCTATCAGCTTGAAGAAGTTTAATTGCTAGTAGCAAAGTCATTAAGGAATGCTTAGAAATTATGTGCTTCGTTTATAATGTTGAACATCAATCAGCACTGGAAGACTGAGTACCTCCCCCAATACTGCATATCAGAGGAAAAATGTTTGAGTTAATCTGAAATCAAGTAAAAGCTTGGTGAAACGAAGCATATACAGTGTTCTTTATATTTTTCTTTAAATATTAATATGATGTCCCCAAAATGTTATCTATTTTAAAAGCGTATAGGCCTATTTAGGGTTTTGCATATGGGAATAATTATTACGTATTTTTAAGGAAGCTGGGAGTCTCTTGTCAAGTATAAAACATTCCCAGAAGTGAATGGGTGAATTGTTCTTTATTTGCCTGTGTATTGCAGATGTTCATCTTTATATAAACCTTATTATGTTATGAATGGACCTTTTCTAAACAGCTTTTCATTTAATTTCCTTTATTTATCTTATAAATCGTATACGGTCTATAAATCATTTGCTTTCCTGTACTACATATATCCTCCTTCAGCTGAAATTGATTGTTAGGGGTTACTGACCCTGGCAACCAAAACAGATAAACTGTGATGGACTACATAATACTAAATGTTTGTTTTAAGGTGAAGTATCCCTTTAATATTTCATAGGCAGACGCATTCTATATAACAAAGGCTAATTATATACAATTCCGTGGACCATACTAGCCAAAGTGTCACTGCACAAGATTAAACTGGCCACTTGCAATGCAAATGATGGCATGATAAAAGTGCAATGGTTTTGTTAGCGTGAAATGGAGCAAAGTACATTATTATATAATGAGTTCCAGTGATGCCTGACTTCCAGCCAACTGAGTTACAGCTTCTAAGTCAGAATGCTGGGAGAGGTTTTACAGTTACAGGTGATGGGGCAAAAAAAGTAGGGGCCTGGTTATATTCACCTTCATAATACATTTTTGCTTTAAGCAGTGAAAATAACTTTTTTATTAAAAGGGAAGGTAACTATAATTGTATTTGTGTATTTTATAAAAGTATGTGTACAACAGTCGTCTCAGACCAGATGTTTTTCTATTAAAAAGAAGGTAGAAATAGTTATGTATTCACAGTCAGATTCAGACAATCGTTTTCTTCACAGATCCATATTTGCCTTGATGTTGCCACCAAAGAACTTCAGTATACTGAATGCCATGTAGCACAAAGCATGCTGGAACCATGCTGTGCATAGCTGGCTATGGGATTAATACATAATCCTGTAGCCTGCTTTGTTTTAATTGCATAATACCATAGCCTGCTCCTACATTAAAAGTCCTTTCTAAACAACTATTTTCCACTCTGAGCACATTTGTGTATTAATCCCTTCTTGTGTGATGTGAAGGGATGTATGTAATGCTCTCCTGCTTTCTTATATGGTATATCAGCAGGAAATGTCCTATAAATCAGAATCAGCAGGGCAGGGGGTGTATTTCTGTCAATAAATCATGCAATCTTATAGATCGGCCATTGTTATGCATTTCTTTTTCTGGGTGGTACAGTCCATACAATTCAAGCTCATATGGGTTTCTAAAAGATTCCTGGAATTAGTGAGCTAGAATAGGCACTCGAACAAAACCATGTCAGACAAAATGTTCTAGGAATAACGGATGGTTGTTTGTAAGTTAATGCACTCCATTAAACACATAGAGCAATGCATCAGTGTGTGAGGATATGTCACGTACAGATATGTACAAAAAGAGCAGAATATTAAAGATGAATGGCAGAAATTCTTTATGTCAGTATATTTCTTGAAGCCACAACGTATTTGTTTTCAGTGCTTTTTTGGAGCTACTAATGGAACTGTATGGGATTTCACAGTCTGTGCACTTTCCACCATGGTTACAGAAAGGATAATGTCTTCCTGAAACATTTCAGAGATAAATTAAATGAAAAATGAATGGCAGGCAAACAGCAGAATTATCATGTTTGAAGTTGGCGGCCAATAAGCCAGTGAAAACTTGGCGCCCCCCATTAATGACCAGCATGTTAAATTGTAACGTGGCCTCTTTGATGTACAGTTCAAATATATCAAATTACTTGTGTCTATGGTGCAGACCAAGGCCTTGAGGTAGTGCCATAACCTATGGGTAAAAGTGGGGAGCACAGAGAATGAGGGAGCAATTTAGACCAGTATCTCTTAAAGTTAGTTAAACCACCCAAATAAAAATGCTGTATATAATATGCATATGTAATATAAACAAAAAATTAAGCATGCACCATAAATTAAACAGATACCCTCCACATTAATTGAGTGAATAGTTGTAGGAATAGCTATATAGATAATAGTAGTCCAAATAAACACTTTCCATCCATCCAAAAGCCAATCAACAATTCATTTAATGGCTGCAGTCTATGCTCACAGACCAATTACAAGAACATCACTTCAATATAAACCCAAACATCTATATACCTAACATTCTATCCTAACATCCGAATGCATACAGTGCCCTTTAATTATATGTACACTGCCATATTGCTTCTCTTGACAAACAACCATTTGCGGTGATGATGCCCCTGGTAGTTTGAGAAGAGTAAGCTCAAGACAGTAATAGAAGGCTGGGGCCACTGCTAGAAAAAAATAAAACAAGACTTCCCTGATTTATAGGATATAAATCAATTTCACACAATGCAGTAATATCTAACTTTCAGTTTTACCAAGAAAAGATGCAAAACAAAGAGTTTTCCTTTCTACATGATCATTGGAATCTATGGGCATTTTTTCACCATGAAACCTGGCAAAAAAAATGTGCTCATCACTAGATGCCACTCTGGAGTGTAAAGGTTGATAGGCCGATGGCACAAAAGCATCTGTATATGCCTTTACCGTGTAGTGGAATTTTCCTGGCAGATTAAAAAGTATAAATCATGGCAAGTTACATAATAGAAATGTCAAAATCAGACACGCAGCATCCACTAAGATTGAAACATGACAAACAAGTCAATTTATCTTTAATCTCTCTTAAAAAAAATTCCCACTTTCAGACAAAAAATAAATGCAATCAGAATGAAAGTGTGAGATGTGCTTGTGACTTCCAAGACCAATATAAATGCACACATTTTATTTCTTTAGCACTTTCACTATTTGGCTAGAATTTATATTTATTCATGCAGATAATGGACTCATTATCCCTGTCATATTTTGTATATAATCAGTTTAAATACAGCCCCATTATATACCTGTATGTACTGTTGATATTTCCTGATAAAATATATTTGTAAAAAATGCGGGGATAAAGAGTGTTTTGTGTTACACATATAAGTGCTGTACATAAGAGGCTACATTCACTGGTCACTTTTCTATAAAGAAGTAGATTAATAGTGATAGTATCCCATGTGTCCTATGTGTGAAAATTGAATGGATCACTAGCCTGCTGAGTAACTAAATTTCGATTCTGTATTCATTTGCCACATATGCTTTTAAATGAATTATTTATCCAGCATAGTACACTTTCTCAAGCTAAACCCACAGAGACACAGGAATAACTAGCATAGGGACAGACACGTTTCTGACACAGCAAAAATCCAACAGTTTCTCAAGCTGAATCAAGGATCCTGTCAGTCTAGTTTTACTAAATCTGCTGCAAATTCAAGGTTGCATATCCAGAATCTAAAAGAATGAGACTTACTGTAACTGCAAGTTCTTCTTTGGCATCAATCCTTCATTTCCACTAACTACTGTCTTAAACTCTGTCTGAACCCATAGGAAACCGGATAAGAAGCAGCACGGAAAAGCTAAATTTGCACATATTATTTTTTTGTGTTATTCAGGCTAATACATTTTTAATGTAATACCATTTGATATTGCAAATAAATTGCACTGGCTAGATGCTGCCCTTTTGATTCTTATTATACACATTAAATAATGCTCACCTTTGACTGTTTTACACATCAAGGTTGAAGCTTTCTGTGTTCATTTGCAGTACATATTTCAGAGATTTGCTGTAGTACAAAATGCGGTAACCATTAAACTGCGTTTGTTAGTGAATCAAAGGCTCGGTTATTACTGCACTGAGACACCAAGCACTTGAGTCCTGTACGTGGGTGGCTAGGAGGCGTTTGTTTTCTACAGAAGGCTTTGCTAATAACTAACAATATTGTCACTTTGGTACACGAGTTACTGTGGCTGGCCAAAATATTCATGTACTGTAATATTCCATACACATTGTAAAACTGGAAAAGATCCTTGTGGATATGATTTAAAATGAACATAAACCCTGTTTATATTTGTAGTCATAATCACTTCATATTCCTATTTTTAGGAAAGCTGCAATAATAAGAGCACAGTATACAGAACATTACTGTAACAAAACTGTAGCATTTAGTTTCCAAGTTATTGTGTTAAATGGTATAATTTTTTTTATTCTGCTTGGTAAAACATGTATGAGAATGCTTTGTTCCAAAATACTGCTAAAAGTGCCATTGTTTTCCTTATCAAGGCAGGTCAAGAAAAGGAGGAACTGTAGCCATACATTAGCTGTTGACTCAGCCACTCAAGCTTATTGGCCTATGTAGGTTGCCAAAAGACATCTATAGAACAGGTTTAAAAATACCTTCTAGTGATAGAATCAGATTGCTTATGTTGTACTCTCCTTGATCTCCTTGATCACCTGTATGTCCAGTTCATGCAAAGAGTTGCTCTTTTGTGACCTGGCTAAATGAATGGATCTTTCTACATACAGCTATTTTAACTTAAATACTAAACCCACTTAATATTATGCATGTTGACATAAATGATAAAGCCAGTCAAAATACCAAATCTTTTACAAACACTTGGGCAAATGGCAAACTGAATATGTACCCTGTACAAATTATAGTAAAACCAACAAAATATAATAAACTGTGAGTGTTGTCCACGTCTAGGTTAGGTTGTGTGAATAGATGATTTTAAGATAAGAATCCTAATTTGCAAGAACTCTCTACTTGTAATACTTCAGTATTAAAGTGATCTTAGCTTTCAACTTATATCTAAATAGTGCTGTCTTCTGCTGATCAGGTTGGCATATTGTAAACAAGGAAAAGAAAACATGGTTCATACTGCGTGTCAACCACTTGTTTGAGAAAATAGATATAATCATCCACCTGCTTCTGCTAAATATGTCTCTGGAGAAACAGAACCTTAATAAACATCTTTTTATCATTTAGAGTTCAGTATTATTATATAAAATATGATTACAGCTAGATAGCCTAGCAACACTGCTCCCATGCTAGGCTAATATCCCTATACAGGCCATGTATAGTCATTTGGCAATTTGTATAATGAAATTCCATATGTACATTGTGCAGTCTCTCTCATCCTTTCTTTGTGTGCGTGATTTCTGCACCCAGGTAGCTAGAGGTGGGAGAATTACATTTGCATCTAGCACATATTCAGCCTGTTAACTCCAGGATTATATGTATAACATCGTAGGTGATAAAGTAAAAAACACATAAAGGTATGTAGTTTTTTACCATTTTTAGGTACATCTGAAATATCTTTACCCTGAAAATACCACCACCATTTCCCTTTGTATTGTTAATGACCCTGCTTTGTCATAAGGTATTTCTGTAATTGTTTAAAGGAGAAGGAAAGTCATAACTGAGATATAGCTGAGATCACACATTATTAAGGGGGGGAGGGGGGAGAGAGGAGAGAACTGTGCAGACTCTGGGCCTGGGAATTAAGGATGTTTCTGAGAGAGGAAGTCAGACACTGGAACATCATGTTTACAAAAAAAGAGATAATAAATCCTGTGTTTCTTTTTATAGAGGACTCAGTGCAGCATTACTCTAACTGCTTATGGCTGTATTTACATAGATGTTTCTGATAAAGCTTACTTAGTTTTTACCTTTCCTTCTTTAATATTTTTAATTTTATATGGATATGCAATCTGTCACAAAGACAAACTCAAATGCATATTGAATGTAATTGTATTTTTGTATTTACTTATATTCTGTTATTGTATTCAGCCTGTAATATGCAGCACAGCTTACAGAAGTAGCAATACAGTAGCTACTGTATATAAATATACTGTAAAGAGCTACATGTATATTGTATATTGTATCGAGTGCAGTGGGACCTCTCTTGTGGGCAGAAAGAAAAGTTTTGGGAGTATCGTTATTGTAAACCAAAGCCCCATTTCAAGTGCAGAACCAAATGGCAAAAGACTAACAATATTGGACTCATTATGTCACCTATGATATGATGAAAGCACAGCTCTAATTATCATTTGTTACAATTCCTATGAAATTTCTAAAACAGAATCTGACAGGGAAAACAAATATGATCACTTTCATGTTTCTGAGTGTATTTGCATGTAAGTAATGTCTGAAGTATTGAAATTTGTCAACATCTCATTTTAACAAGAGCTCAACTCATAACCTATTTGTCTGAATATTCTCTGTATAGGCAAGAAGTAGTAAGTATTCCCATAGAAATCATCCAGCAACAGAGAAAAGTAACTAAAAATGGTTCTTTGGGAGATATCCAGTGGCTATCTAAGGCAAGGATCTCCAACATGTTTTACTGATAAGCCACATACAGATGCAAAAAGTGTTGGTGAGCCACACAAGCTTAAAAAATTATTTGGGGATGGCAAATAAGGGCTGTGATTGGCTATTTGGTATCCCCATTGGGACTGCTAGCCTCCAGGGGTAAAACTGTGTCTCTGTGCTTCCAAACATGCCTCCAAGGCAGAAATTTAAATGTGGCCACCTACAGTACTTTCAGGCCACTGGGAGCAACATTAAAGGGGGTGCTGAGCAACAGGTTGCGTATGAGCCACTGATTGAGGATTACTGTTCTAAGCAGTCAGCAATGACTGTGCAGGTTTAACAATACTATATTTGTTTGTTTGTTATACAAGAGCACAATTGTATATGAGACCTATAGGGTTACTAATCCCTATTGCTTTAAACCCTACCTTCCTTATTTCCATTGTTACTGGGCGGAAGTCCGTGTATCTATTTTGCTATTTAGTATATTATGTGTTATTGGCCTATTAGGCTTATGACCACTTCCTGCACACTGTAATATATTAATATAGTGTTTAGCGGTGGATGTTTCTTTTTGGCCTGCATCTGTTGAGTCTGGGTTAAGTCAGTTGTTCTGCCTCAGAGGGACCTTTAACTCTGGAGAAATTGAGTGAGTTAGATCAGAAATATCTAGAAAGAGCAGCTTCTTTGCTTCAACCAGTAGAAATACCTGATAGTATTCTCCTTTACAGGCTCTGCTGCCTTAGTGACAAGTGAGTTGTAGTTGCACTACCCTTGATCCTTACATAAAATAAAGGCTCATCCTGCGTGTTAGAGTCAAGTGTACCCCATGCTCTATTCTAGCTGGGCTTGTCTGTATCAAAGCCAAAAAGGGGTTACAATTGCTTCACCAATCTAGTGTTCCTTTTACTATGGCTTTACAATGCACTCAGTTAGTTATTCTATGGATTCTATGGGTTTATCTCTATAAAATGTTCCCTCCAAGTCATCTGCTTGTGCACATGTTCACAAAGACCAACTTGGGATTCAGTATCTAGAAGTTTTTGGGTCCCTTTGCTCGTCAGCTGCAATTCTGACCAACAGCAACCAGTTTCATAAAGCAGTAAAATTCAGAAATTTCCTCACAAAGACCCAGTCAGTTGACTGGCAAAAGATCTTCTAATTCCACACAGTTTTATTTAATTTTCCTTTCATTTCCACATAGATCAGTCCCAACATATCTCTTCCACCCCTTTAAATGTACATGTCTAAAAGATATGTGTTTAATGCCAAAACATTTTAGTGAAAAGCAACTGAAGTGTTGGGGGTCATCACTAAACCTAATGGAAACACATGGTGCCATTTTTACTCCGGCTGACCTGCTGCTGATGGGTTCTTGTTCCTAAGGCATTTTTTTCAGACCTGCCAAAATCTGCTCATTTAATTTAGCACTTTCCAGCCAAAGCAACGTGAATTGTTCCTGAATGCTTGTCAGAGTAAGTCCTACATTTCAAGTAATGATATTGCCTGCAGCATCAAGAGAAATGTCATTGTTACTGTACATGTCTTACAGTGTTATTTGCCCAGACATACATTAAAATCAAGTGATGTTCCCTACTGGAAAATATTGACATGGATGGTTATAACTCACAACAGGAAGGTAGTTGCACATTTTGTTTGTATGAAGATGCTGCCAATTGGCATTAAGTTACATTTCTATAAATCAAGTACATGTGAGCATGTGTATATGTTAGTAGCTTTTCATGTGTGAGGTAGGCAAGTGTGTGGCAATTTATCCTGCTGAGATCCATGCAACATTTATACACATAAAATTCATCAGAATATTCAGGTCAGAAGCCTGTCTGCAAAATATGATATTCTATGGGGGAATGTAATAAAAGTCAGTAACAGAAAAATGATTCACAATGCGAAAATTTGTGCCTCTGTGCGAATAAATTTGCCTAAATATGGGCTTTGCGAAGGTGGAAACTGTTTAGCAACCACTTCTGACAGTAGAGAAAATTAGCGAATTTTACAGTTTGTGACACTGCGCAATGTATGTAATAAAACTTATTAATGAAAAGCTGTTACGTTTGCTCTATAAGATTACGTCACCTTCAAGAATGCCTCAAAAAGGTTGCAATGTACAATTAAAATTCGCAATGCAATAACAGTCTAAAGAACAATATTACATTGAGAATGTTTATTCTTATTTATGCACATTTTTTTTCCATTTACGACTTATATCACATTCCCCCATATGAATGTTAGAATCAACTCTAAATATGCCAATCAATCTCTCAGGTTTTTATTCCTATTTGTATTAAATAGGTCAAAGAACTTACTGTAATATATGATAATAATATAAATATAGAAATGGTAGTCCATAAAGCTCAGCACTTCACTCAAATTTGAGTGTAGCTGCTCATTTATGTTTATTGGCACTACAAGTTTCGAGCATGTCAAGCGAATAAAATACTTATGGAATCAAACAAGATGTAAATCCCATAAGACACACTCAGCTTAATTACTTGTCCAACCACTTTGTGAAAGATACAGGTCCAGTTCAAAAATAATCATGTGAAGGCATAAAAAGTGCTCACTGTGTTAATGTCCAAATAGGTGCTTTAATTGAGAAGGATCTAAGGATTTTTGTAGATAACAAGATGTCTAATTACATGCAGTGTCAAGTGCTGTCTTATATAAAAAAGGGCATTGACTCAAGGGATGGAAACATAATTTTGCCCCTTTATAGGTCCCTGGTAAGGCCTCACCTTGAGTATGCAGTGCAGTTTTGGGCTCCAGTCCTTAAGAAGGATATTAATGATCTCAGGGGCGCCATAGGCAACCCAGTCAGCCACCTCGCCCCTGCACCTTTTCCCCCCGGCAGGGGCAATGACAAGGAAGCGTGTAGTAGGAGTATGCAGGAGAGGTACCTACCTGCCTGGTACCTCCCCATCATTGTGCCCAAGGCAGGCGCCTCATCTGCCTACCCCTAGTTCCAACCCTGCATGAGCTGGAGAGAGTGCAGAGATGTGCAACTAAACTGGTAAAGGGGATGGAAGACTTAAACTATATCAGAATATCAAGGTTGGGGTTGTTTTCTCTGGAAAAAAGGCACTTGCGAGGGACATGATTACTCTGTACAAGTACATTAGAGGGGGTTATAGACAGATGGGGGGTATTCATATTTCCCATAAAAATGATCAGCGCACCAGAGGCCACCCCTTTAGATTAGAGGAACGGAGTTTCCATTTGAAGCAGCGTAGGGGGTTTTTCACGATGAGGGCAGTGAGGCTGTGGAATGTTCTTCCTAGTGATGTGGTAATGGCAGATTCTGTTAATGCCAATAAGAGGGGTTTGGATGAGTTCTTGAACAAGCATAATATCCAAGGCTATTGTGATACTAAAATCTACAGTTAGTATAGATATTAGTATATACTGTATAGTTTGTTATAAGTGAACTGGGGTGAGCTTGGAGGGGTTGAACTTGATGGACTTTGGTCTTCATCAACCCACCATACCAATGTAACTATGTATGTAACTATGTAAGGATATTACAGGTCACAGAACGCAAAGTAATATCTAATTTTACAACAGGACAATACATTATATCACTAAGCACCAATTATAACTAATGACATCACTAAGTACCCTTGATAAGAATATATTTTACAGGATGTTCATGAACCTTCTGACACTCATGTTTAGATATCTTTTTCACAACACTCTGCATACTCTGTTCTTTCTTTCAAGTAGTACTCTCTGTCCATATCTAAAGGGCTATTATAATAAAGAAAATGACCAAAGCACTTTAAATGAATATTAGATGATGAAAAGCATTAACTGCGTATTACTGCCTATTATGATGATTTGCAAACAAGCAGGATAGCAAACTCTGAGGTCAGTGCCCCTGAAGCATGACAGAAAATGGCTGTATGCAGTAAATGAAATAGATTTAACAAAATCTAATCATTCTTGTGTACAGTATAGATAATACCCCCCCCCACACACAACTTGTTTTTATAATGTAGTATCCGCCACCTTTTATTCATCCTTGCCACATTTCATAGAAGTAAATGCTAACTTAAGAGCATAGGGCTGATTCACTTAAGTGTGATAAATTTTATTGCACGCTTTTTTGCGTTAAATTAGACGCGATAATTTGCGTTAAGTCGCCATATCGCATGCGTTATTTTTTGCGCGACCGCGAATAGCGCACAGAAAAGAATACGATCGCATGATTCACAAACAGTAAGGCGCGCTAAATATCGCATTAGGCTATGCGAAAATTAACACCTACTTCAGGCAGGCGATAATTATAGAAAAGTACAGTAAATGAGCTTTTGGCAATAAAATATGGACTTTGCAGTGTTATTTACTCAAGTATGTGTTTCCCCTAGAGTGATGCAGCCGCCAGTTTGCAGCGAAATGGTCATTTTTAATACAGTAATTTTCCGCAAGTATTGACGTGTATGGCTAACATGGCGTGCGTTTATTTGCACGACTATTTATATGCGGCTACAAGTGATGAAATGTTTTGCCAGGCATGAATTCGCAGCGAATTTTTGGACATGCGGCGAATTTTTCCGCTGCAAATTTTTTCATGCGTTTCGCAAAACAATCTGCCAATGGCAAAACGCATGAAAAAATTCGCCACACAAAAATTCACTGCACGTCCAAAAATTGACAACCAGAACACATTTGCTCATCATTTATATGCTACCATTTATATGCGGCGACAATTGATATACACTATTTCTAAGCTACTATTTATATGCGGCGACTATTCGCGTGCGTTATTTAGCGCATGTACCGTGAAATACCGCATGGAAATAGTCTTTGCGAGTTAAATAACGCATGCAATATCGCGCGTAAAATAGCGCAAGTATGCTTATAGTGAATCGTGCGAAAAGTCGCGAAAATTAAGACGCAATAAAATTTTTACCGCACGCTATAAATAGCGCACGTTTTATCGCACTTTAGTGAATCGGCCCCCATGTGTCTTATATTTTAAACACTAGCTAAGGAAATTACATTATAAATTAAATTTCATATGAGTCAAAATTACCGTTTATTTTCATAATCTGCTTAATGCTGCATATAAAAACACCAATAATTAAAATGAATACATTTTGAATAAAGCATCTTTAGGATTTGCAAGAAGAGATTTATATTAAATATAAGTTTCTTCATCCTTCCTGTCACCCTTTCAGTTCAAGTGTCAAGGGCCTTTCAGTTCAGCAGAGAAGGTGCCGGCATAACTGGCTGTTCTCTAGTCAGGATTCTGTTTCACATGTAAACAGTTTAAGAGCACAACAAAACATAGATTTTACAAATATTTTGATTGTAAAATGATTGAGTTGAGGCTTTAGGCTCTGTTCATTGTATTGGTGTATTGTTAGGAGATGTTTTTAAAGGCAATAATATAAAAGAAAATCTTTTGTTGTATTCCTCTGCTAGAAACATTTCATATGCGTCTTCTTTCTATACAAAGTCCAGTGTGCTTAACTGGTTTATATATACAGGTATGGGATCCGTTATCTGGAATCCTGTTATCCAGAAAGTTACAAATTATGGGAAAGCTATTACCCATAGACTCCATTATAAGCAAATAATTTTAATAAATTATTTTCTTTTTCTCTATAACAATAAAACAGAACATTGTACTTGATGGTAACTATGCTATTATCCTTATTAGAGGCAAAACAATCATATTGGGTTTAATTAGTGTTTAAATATTTTTGTTAGTAGACTTATGGGTTTATTTATACATTTTTGAGTTTTTTGATTTGAGTTTGTTTTTCTAAGTGGAATAAACTGGCATATCAAATGTTCGCTTATTTATTAATAAGGAAAACTAGTTTTTGAACCATAATTTTAATTCCATTATTTTTTGCAAAAAACTTGAATCGTGAAAAACAATTAAACTCGAACATTGATAACTCTCCCCCTTAGGGTATGGAGATCCAAATTACAGAAAGACCCCTATCCAGAAAACTCCATGTCCTGAGCATTATGGATAACAGGTCCCATACCTGTACAAATAATTTGCTAACTAGCAGATATGTATTCGTTGTTGCTTGACAACAATAGTGAGAATTTTAAGCATTATTTTAACATATTCTTCTAAATAACTATATTAAATTGCTAGAAATACAGAGCTACGTTGGATATCATATTCATGTATCTATATATACTAGCTATAATATTGATGAAAGTTTCATAGGATGTCTGTAGGGTATCCATAATGCTTCCATATGTATCCATGCAAGCTCTTGAGCAAGATGGACTTTAATTCTTATATCAGTAGTTGTGTATGTAATCTGTATGTTCAATGTGTATACCTATGTACTTTACAACACTGCAGAATATGTTGGCACTTTATCAATGGGTGTTTCTAATTACTTTAAATAGATTTTTCTATCAGAACAACTATAAAAAAAAATCTAATGTGTGAATGGAGCCCCGAAAGTCTGAGTTTCCAGATTCTCTCACATTTCAGTAAGACAAACCAGTCGTGGCCACCCATGGAGCTTCCACTTCCACCAACTCTTCTTTGTAACCATTGGCATCAACCTCCTGCTGGGATCTGATGCAAATTACATTAAGTCTTTCAGCACAGTTAGAGCCTCTCCCAGTGATGGAACAGATGTGCAAATGAGAATTGTGTTGTCTCTGATACTGTGTGCATGTGTTCAGTAGGCTGCGATACTGAGGAAAAAAAGCTTTGTAATTTACAGGCTGGATGGCATATTTCTCTTATCATTTGTTGGATGAATGGCTAGACAAGAGGTTTAACTCTGTTAATAGGAACCATGATGTGAATAATTAACCATTCCAGGTAAATATAGCTTACATCTAGGATAACTTAGTCTATTTCCTATTAGATAAAACAAACGGCTGCCATGTTCTGGTGAATTTGCCTGAAGATATTATTTAAAATTCTAATCAATATGTATGAATATATAAATATTTTTTCATAAAAATAAACTGACAAAGAGATTGTGCTACTTACTGAGCCATGTATTTTCCTGGTACAATGGTGAAGACTTTTTTTTTGGGAGTACAATCATTAAAGGAGAAGGAAAGGCTAAGTCACTTTGGGGTTCCAAAATGTTATGTACCCCCAAGAGACTTGCATCGCTTACTTTGTACCCTGGGCTGGTGCCCCTGTTAGGAGAAAAAACACCAGCCCGGGGTACCTGTAGCACTCCCTCCTTCCGCCTTCGCTTTTGGAAGAACTTAGGACAGGTGCATGCGCAGTAGAGTGAAAAGCCAGGTTCTCTACTAAAGTTCGGCTTTTCACTCTACTGCGCATGTGCGCGCGCCACGGAAGTAGGAAGCGCTACAGGTATCCCGGGCTGGTGCTATTCTCTCCGAACAGGGGCACCAGCCCGGGGTACAAGGTAGGCGATTAAAGTCACTTGGGGGTGCCTAACATTTTGGCACCCCCAAGTGACTTAGCCTTTCCTTCTCCTTTAAATAAATTGGGAGTTGTGTAGTAACATAAGAAGACGTCGCACATAACAATAACCTTTAGAAACCGATCAGCCCTTTGTCTGTATTATTTTAACAGCACTAAGCTGTTCATATGTTTCTTTTTTCTGTAAATCTGTTATTTCCCAATAAAATAGGAAATTTAAAGTATTATATTGCAAAGATGGAAACAAAACAAACAAATGGCTTTGTTATAAGCAGGTTTATATAATGAATACTTATTTATATAACTGATTTAAGTGGTGTGCATGTTTTTAATGAAACATTTAATGCCCAAGTAGTGCAAACCTTGTTGTGCACTAAGGGGGTTATGTAAAAGGCACTGTTGGCCCAAGAGCAGTAACCCCTAGCAACCAATCAGTTGGTAGCATTTACTGGTCACCTGCTTAAAAGCAAACATCTTATTGGTTACTATGGGTTACTGCTCCAGGGCAAACTTAGTGCCTTTTGTTACATATGGGGGTAAATGATTTTCAGTTTCAGTTTCTTGCTTTGCATTATTACATGAATACACATAATGGAATCCACTTGCAGGATTATAGATGGCTGGTATTACAAATGACACAATAATTATACTCATATGCTAAATGAAGTGTGAAATGTTATATAATATTTTTTGGTCTGTGTGTGAAACAATGCAGGAATATACCCACATGTGAGTTACCCATGACCATGGCCAAGCTGATGTCACAAACAGGACATGAAAAAGCTGGGGGGGCTAACAAACCCAGATATCTCAACTAAATGCTGGAATAGCTCCACAAAGTTCCACCGCTGAGAACTCATATACATGTAGAGATAGAAAATGCCACCACAGTGCTAAGCTGCAAAATTACTGGTTTACTGTGGGCAGTAACCCAGAGCAACCAATCAGTGATTGGCTTTTTTCAGCTAGCTATAGGTAGAACAATGGATGCAACTATGTGATTGGTTGCTATGGGTTACTTCCCATCAGCAAATTCAGCCTATGTTGGTAAACAACTCTGCATGCTGTTAGGAGTCACAAAGAACCATTTCTTAAGTATCACAAATGACACTTAAGAAAAGGTCCTTTATGACTTGAAATATGTAGTGTCAATAAACCAGTCTTTTGCAGCGTAGCACTGTGGTGCCATATGTTCTTTTCACTTGAATATGATTAAGCCTATGGGGTTGTAAATTAAAGTCCAGCATTGCTAAGATTAATAGATAACAGATGCATGGAGAACAGAAAAAGGTGCTATAAGCAGGGGATGCAAAATGTTTATTCAAACTAGAGCCACTGTTATTCAGATCTTAATATGTATGCTCAGATATTCTAGTTTTGCTAAGTAACTATAGCCAGAGATCCACTGGCTAAGCTTATCTAAAGTAGAGAAAGAATGAATACTTTCATGCTACAATATCGTTACTTAGCAATACTAATAAATCTACCCTTTAGCTCATTGACTTAAATACACCTAGACTGGATATGTGACAGTGCCGTTACTATGACGTTACTGTGCCTTTTCTGATGAATTCTAATGACAATTTCCAATCCAACACTTCTTTAACCACTGCTGTAACCTGGACACCATTACATGTAAATGCTGTCTTTGCTGTGTTTATCGGATAGTGTTCTCATCTGTTTTGCTCCATAGAGCTATGTGACTCCATGGAATTATCTCAACAGATGTTTGCTTTATAGATAATTGATGCCACTTTGCCCATTAAACTCACCATAATAGTTATTCTAGAATAACTTTGATTTAGATGTTTTTTGCATTGCTCTTGCTTTCATAATATGCACAAGAAGTTTCATTTTCCCAATTCAGCCATAATTGGAAAGCTATAAACTACAATCTTTGGATGAAATTGAATATTCAGGATGCACACATTAAATATATTAATGAGTAGCTGGATTTGGTTTACTCTTGCATTGCAATTATACAGTATAGTATATTTTTTGACATTTTACACAGGAGTTGAAAGTACATCCCTACACATATGGTCAGCCACCATATTTGACTGCCAACCAATGAGTTATATTCTCTAAATAAGTGACAGAATATGTGTTGTGTGATGTCCCTATATCTGGCTACAAGATGGTTGATACTGTGCTTGGCAACTATGCACCACATGTGACTATATATCTAAGCAAGAGTATAAAATGTCTATGTTGGGTCTTTCCCACCAACTTTCATGTGTTTAATATGATAAGATGTAAAATAAGGTACTAATTTTGGGGATAGTTACATAAACAGGACGCTGGTCTAGGAATAATTAATGTTCACTAAATAAAATGTGGGGATGATGGGGCTCATGCCCCAGACCATTAGCCTGAGGTGAAGAACCACAAACAGAATGTAGTAAAATCAAGGACAGTCTATTCATAATTAAAGTAAGATACACACAGCCCTATGTGTTTTATGCTATAGTGAATGTAATCATAGGCTCTGTAGCACAAAACGTGTAAGGATGTGTGTATCTTACTTAAAATATGAATAAATTGCTTTTAATTCACCTGTTTATATGGGATTTAGGGACATGAGTGTCTGCTCAACATTTGTGTTACTAGTTTAAGAGAGCCATGAAAAGTCTTTATCAACTGAAAAGACTGTAGCCAATGCAAGATTCTAAAAATGTCTTTAATAAAATATGTGTGTTAAAGAGAAAACTTAATAACTTAATAAGCGTTCTAAAGGAAGTTGCTGACTGGAAGCTAAGAAAGGAAGAAAGTGGAGAAAATGAAATAGAGAGAAGAGGATGTCAATGCGCAGAAGGACAAAGGTGGGAAAGACTTTGCGACTTTGACATTGAGAAGAGGTTAAGAATTAGCTAAACATGTAAGGGAAATGGGAAACAAGAGTTTAAATATAAGAAGAGGATGACATATTGTAAAGGGAGAGATAGAATAAGGAAAATTACTGTAAGGGGATGACTAAACTGCTGTGTAGATAAGTGAAGAAGATTATAAATCCAACATTATTGATGGGGTAGAGTGAAATAATTAATAATACAGAACTAAAAATACAAATAAAGTGCCTGTAAATGAACCATTGCATAAAAATTAGGACACAATGAAAACAGCCGATGAAAGTTTTACTGGCAATGCCCAAAAGGTGCCCATGTAGAATGGGAAACACAATGCAGCAAGGGATTCTTTCACATTTTTTGCCCATTCTGAATTAGTAGTTACACTTTAACTGAAGTATAAAGCTGCTTAGGATGTTACAGATGAAGCAAACTTTTCCTAGCCATTTGTCCCAGATCTCTGTCTATGTCATTCCATTTATATAGATTATTTTCACACCTCTTTTCATTACAGTGAATGCTGTGAGGTGGTGTGCCGTGTGTGCTATACAAGCCAATTACTCCACCCATAAATTTGCAAAATAACCAGAAGCAATGTATGTATATTACTCAGAAATGTATAAAAGGTGTCTGAAACTGGAATTTTAGTGGGATGGTTTTGTGGAGTTTATATACTTTACAGACTTTCGCAGAGGAATTGCCAATGGCAACTTCTCACAGTTGGTGCTAAAAGCATCCTGACAGAGAAAGTCAAGATTATGACAGAACAGGTAAAAATCAAAACATCCAAATCCTAGACATCTTACATCTTAACTGTGATAAGTGAGAATTGATTAAAACTAAATCACCGAAATGCTTCTGGATTCATTCTGCTAATTAACCAAGATGATTAGAGGAACCGTTTTGTAACTTCCTTCAGTAAAATCAGAACAACTGTGCCCTGGGCATTACATTTTTCTGTTCATTAGGATTTTACTTATTGGTACCGTCTGTGGTAAGAACTGGAAATAAATCTGTGCAATAAATATTTGTATTTTACTACATGCAGGGCTGCAGTGAAGAGATAAGGGGGACCCCTGGTAACAAAGGTTAGGCTGGGGCCTCTCATCTGTGGGAAGGGAACTTTACATAAAACAGGGTTCAACCCTCCAGCTTTTGTTTAACTACAACCAGCACCCCAAATTAGATTGTTGATGGGATCTAGCAGCCGAAGGGCTACAGGGCAGATGTCTCTAATGTCTAGATATTTAACAATTGCTACCCAAACTTATATACATATATATTATTGTATAATATAATTTGTAGTTTTTCTCCTAAAGGGCACCTCTATTGCTGGGGACTTAGGGCAAATGCCTTTTCTGTCCAACCCTAAATCTGGCTAAATTTAAAACAGCTTTAATCATAAGAATGTAGTAGTTAAAACCTGCTTATTATACTGCCAGGCACAGTGTGTGCAGTTAACATATGTAAATGTGCAAAGATTTTAGTGCACATAATTAGAAAATGAAAAAAAAACAATTGAATTTTATTAAGAGAAGATCGATGAGGCCTATTAAACTTTGCCTCTCTTCTCCAGTAGAAGCTGTCAGCCAGCGGGAGCAGCTAGCTCCTGTCCCTTATGAATTGCTGGGTAGCAATGACTGGGAGCAATATGAGGCCTGCTGCACTAGCACAGAGCAGAGTCTTTGTGTCCCACCAGCTCTGCACATTAAGCTTTATAAAACTCTTTAATAGGTGACTAAATGCAGTTATTTTTCTCAGCTTCCATTGATTAGTGTCACTGATACATATTGAGATCATGGATTTCCCTGCCTTTGGCTTTATTATTTCTAATAGCTATCTCAGGCTGATGCAAGAAATGATTTAGTGGAAGAGTTGGTACTGAGACTGTTCAGTCTGGCATGTTGTTTGTCATAAACCATGAAAAAGTGCTGGAAACCATAGTCACAACAGGCCTAGGATATTTATTTGGCTCCTGTGGAATGATACTATCAGTTGTAGTACTCTGGTTAGTCATGTTCACGTGCCAGTGACACCTTCGAACAGCACAATAAGTCATATCCATTCTAAGTCTTACTGCAGTTATGGTCATTTTTCTATTGGTAATGCAGGAATTTTATTCCTATACAGCGCCTAAAGATTTTTTCCATGGCTTCTATGTTCCTTTGCTTTTATTTATCCTTCCCTTGCATTTTCATTAGTGAAACTCATATTCCCATCAATGTAAAACATAATTCATTGACTGATAAAACTGTTTTTATGTTTTTTGAAATGCAAAACATAAAGCAATTTTTATATTCTGCATGGATGCATAGTCCCTTATATTTGTTTACTTGTGTTACAGAGGGGGGCAAATTATGGTCATTATTTTACATTGTATTTTAATGTTTAATTGCTAGAAAAATTCTGAGCTGTGCCTATATATTCCTTTTCAGGAGCCTGGGCTTTCAAGCTATTTCAGTTGTATGTGTCTGTGCTAAAAGGTGAACACTAACAATGGTATTGGGTCAAAATGCCATATTTTATATACTGAACTTATTACACCAGCCTAAAGGTTCAGCATCTTTGTAACAGTAGTGCGTGTTTAAGGAGTGTCAGTGGCACTGCACATGCTCAGTGCCTTTAATACACACTGGAAGAGTTGCATTGCAGTACACTACTATAGTGGATATGGGTTCTCCTAAGAAACCTTTGTCTGTCTGTAACCCACTACGATACTGTGAAAGTGATTTTTACATTCTATAAAACAATATCTTTAGATTTGGACATGGTATACAGATACAATTCTCTGTTTTGCACAGATATCACTGTATATTGTATCAAACACTATTAACATTCATTTTAACATTATAGTATAGCTTTATTTCTTCAGTACCAGTCATTTCTATAAAGGCAATTTTTACATTTTATAATCAGATGAGATTGCGTTTTATCCCCCTTGTGTATATTGTGTATCTATAGTTATTGATGCTCTTGAGAATTGTATTTGTCTTGCAATGCACGCACACACATGTAGGCAAATTATGGAACTAATTACTCAAGGTCTCTTTAACCCCTTGAGTGCAAATGATGTGTGAGATTCATTGTGTTTGCAGTGGATTTTGAAATCAGGCTAATTAGAGGTTAAATTGTGGTTATCTGCACTTAACATGTGTAAGCTTATGGCATATTGGGGCCACTTTACCCCCAAAACAACCACCTTACACCAAATTTCCCTGAAAAAGGCGTGAGCCTTGGCATATGGTGGAAGCCAGGGTCTTGTGTAACTATAACTCTCGGATGAAACAAAATAAGGTCGAACTTAACCATGAACTGTTTATTTAACTTTATCCACATAGAAGTAAATAGCAACAACAATGCAGGATTCACTCAGAGCACAGTTCAGGTATATACTCACAACACTGGGTCAATAAGACTCTATTCCCAGAGGGTCAAACAGGCACAATATGTAGCAACATAAGAACAATGAGTCACCCCCAACGTTTGGAAATCTCCTTCCAAGTGGAACCCAGGCGATTTCTATCTAGCCCTACGTCTGTACACCTGTTGTCTCCTTCTGGGCAATAGTTAACCTGGGATCTCAAATACTTCTGACAATCCTTGTCGGATCCGAAAACTGCTCTCTGGCTCACTCTAACTATCAAATCCAGTGTGACCTGTTACAAAGTATCAGGCCCAGACTGGCAATCCATTGGTTATGGCAAATGTCAGAGGGGTTGCTGTAAGATGCCATAGACAGTCACTATTTGGACTGGTGGGGGGCTGTTTGGGCCTCTGTGTACTTACAATGTCAGGGCCTATCTTGAATCCCTGTCCAGTCCTGCAGAGTATATCCTGATCTATCCAGACCTAAACTTTGGCCTAGGTTTTGCAGTATGGGGGTGACCCATTGTTCTTATGTTGCTACCCAGAATACATGGCTGCTCTGCCTTATATATTATTACACATTGCCATCTACTGTATAAACCAAACTAGTAACGTTGGTACTAGTACGTTGGTCATGCTTTGACCCAGGAAAAGGGTCTTACTTCTCTTCTAGGATAAGGATTCCCTTAGATGTCTAAATTGCTAGGGGACTGCCAGAAAGAAAAGGGCAGAATATACCAGTACTCTACATATGTATATAGCATACCACAGCAAACTTGTTTTTAAAGCTATTGCGACAGATACATCTTTGAATTTCTATGAAAACCATCTGGCCAGCAGGCATTTTTAAAAACGGATTGTAAGTGGAATAGTGCACTGGTGCTGGAATAATTGTGATGTCAGAATTATGTCTCTCAAATTAATCATAGTGCAAGCAAACCTACTGATAAACTGAGGAAAATATCTGGTAAAAAAAAACACTATTTCTTATCACTAAAAAGTCTGAATCAAGCAGAAGTATATCGCCTTGAAGCAATTAACCATAGAATAGAGACTTGATCCACATAGGAGTAAATAGCAACAATAATGCATAGATACAAAAGGCTGCATTTGATGTATCTCTATCAGACAGTGGCAAATTATAGCTGTTTGAATTTAAATTCACATAAGTACTATGTCTTTTAGTATATTTATATCCCTTATATTAAGAGCCAAGAGTAAAATATTTAATACTGTAAATGATACTTAGGGATGTCATCAGTCTACATGACATGCAAAGTGTTATGTTTTGTGTTTGTATTCCCATATTCTGTAACAATTCATTGTAATGTTTTCTAACTTCTGCTGCTTCTCTTAATGAGTCAAGAAATTACCAAATATCATGGGATTTTAGTCTTTCTTTGTAGACATCCCATAAATAAAAGAGAGATTTTAACTACAGAGCCCAGTGGCAGTAGCAGATGCTGAGTAGAAGAATGATATGGCTATACAGGGAGATGGGTTTGTGTTTTCCAAAAAAGTAACTTGTATAATAATAAATAATCTGCTTACCCCTAAAATTTAGGGTATTAAAAGTATTTAACCATTCAACTCCCTGGTAACTAATATCCTTATGCATTATAGCAGGGAGTCCATTAGCCCTTTTATATGGTATAAATAACTGCTTCTGACATCACAAAAAGTGTGCAATTTTGTATGAAAATTGCAGGTTAGGCTGATGCCACAGATAGCGTATGGCATATTTTCGGCAAGCGGAAAAACGATTGCTGAAAATATCGCCATATGCTCCTACCTGTGCCTGCACCCGAATGAATGAAATACGCTCGGGTGCAGGCACATGTAGCCGAAATCTGCAGAAGATATGAAGTCTTGCAACATGTGCCTGCACACGAGCGTATTCCATTCATTTGGGTGCAGGCACAAAATAGGTTAAATCTAGGTTGGGTAAATCTTTTCGGCTTGCAGAGAATACGCCCGTGTGGGATCAGCATTAGGTGTTGAGAGTTGTGGTAATAGTAGTACTTTGATAACTTTCAGCAGTGATCAAAATTCCCATTTGATAATAGCACTGATTGTTAGCTCTTCCAACATTCATTGCAAGGGAGTTAAGATCTTACAGTGCATCACAGGTTTGTAGTTATTTTGGACATACCATTGTTACGAGTCTAAAGAAGGTAGTGTGGATTTTTGAGGAATAAACAGCAAGGTTACTGGGTTTGCAGCTTTGCTTTTTCTATAGTTGGTAATTACAACTCTATTTTGACTATTGCTATAAATGACTGCTGGCCATTATCCAATTTTTTGTTACAGTGCTTTGATTTTAATTCAAATGTAAACAGACTAAAGGTGGCCATACACAGGCAGATTTTTAGATGCCAATTCAGGTCCTGCAGGCCAATTCTGCAGCCTATCTGCCCGTGTATGAACACCACCAATTTTTGCCCAGATTTCAATCAGGCAGGTTTGATTTTCCGTTAGATTGGGGATCACATAGGGTCATTTATTCGGTCCTCAGTCTTACAGTGCCTATGCCCACCTTTGTAATTCAATTGTTTGGCAATAGGGCCAAGCGATCGAATTGGGCCGGTATTGCCCACCTCAGGTGGGCATATCGGGAGAAGATCCGCTCATGTGCGGCCATCTTTGGCTACCTTAATAAACCATATTTATTACTGGGTAAGAGTTATTCTTAAGCTTTCCTCTGTCCAAAGCCCATAGCCCCTGTGTTTGTGACCTAATCCCATCTGTGCTGTGATGCTATATAAATCTCAGTAGATTCCGTATGGGTTATTCTAAGCATTGACAATATTTTTTTAGTTTCTTAGTGGAATTGAAATAATATGAATTGTTAAATGGAATCTAAATAAATAATCGTAAAAGTTTGTTTATGATGCTGCCAAGACCTAAGAAAACGGTAGACTAAATATACAAACTTCTAACGATGTCATACTGTCTAATTAATAAATGGTAAACTATTGACTGTGTTATTGACTGTTATTACTAGACAACTGAAGGGTCGCATTCCAAATATACCTTTATTCTTCACAATGGAAAAGACTAGCTATGATCCCTAATGAATTACTTGCTTCCTGGGACATCCAATTATTTCCATGTAATAGGTTATTTATTATTATTAACATTTATTTATAAAGCGCCAACATATTCCGCATCGCTGTACAATAGGTGGGTTACATACATTGGACATACAGAGTAACATATAAAGCAATCAATAACCGATACAAGAGGTGAAGAGAGCCCTGCCCAAAAGAGCTTACAATATTTATGAAAAACTTTCTTAGTTGTGCCATAAGAAATGTATAAATAGCATTGTTAGAGAATCTGTTATAGTAGTTTGGCATAATGCCTATCTACACTGTCATTTTCTGGTGACATTTATATGTTTAGGAATAAATATTCCCATGCCGGACCTGGTTTCTTATTGCCACTGCAGAATGTCTTTTGAAAAAGGACTATTCTTGCCTGCCTTGTGTAAGCATCTTGATGTACCAGGGACACCCGGGGCAGCACAATAAATTATATACTTTCTTGGCTTTATTACACAGTTGTAATTTTTCCAGCGGCATTGCAGGTATTTTACTGTTGTGTAACTCCAATAGATTTTTCCTTGACCTATATTTTCTTTGTAAGCTAAAACTATCTATACTATACCAATCAGTTTTATCAAAGTGGCTATGATTTCTAATGCTTCCTAGTAACATAATGTGTTTGTGACTTGTGTAGATTTTTTGTTGTCTTGTTTTTTGTTGCAGTATTTACTACTGTTGTTGTGGCTGCATGACAAGTTGTAGGTGATTTATTATCAATGAATAAATATAACCTCAGATTTGTTAAAACATTATTGTAAAAAAATCAAGATTAAATTCTTCACACATACATTACAAAATATGGCTGAGTATTTTTTAGAATAACTGAACCTTTACAGCACTGGTGGACCCAGGGCAACAATACCATTTGCGGGCACTAGCAGCCCCCCACCCCTTGCCCACCCACTGCATTTAATACACAAACACTTGTTTATATAAGGGCTGTGTGCTAAAGGGGAGGTGCAGAGAGTCAGATGTAATGCCCTGTATAATTAATTGTGTATTATAACACACTCATGAGTCATGTACAATTGGGCACCACTGGTGCAAAACCCAGTCGGAAACAAACTTTTGCAGCTACAAATCTGTTCTTTTCATGTAATACCATCCTCTGCCTTGCTAAACAAACCTACTTTACTGCACTCATTCATTCACTCTAAAAAACCTTCACATTTTTTCTTTACTCCCAACTCTCTGTTCTTTCCTTCCCCACTGCCTCTGTGTGCATCAGTCACTGCCCAATATATAGGTAAGAAATTCAAAAGCAAAGTGACAACATAAGAAATGGCAACGAGCAACAAAATCCTCCTAGCCATCTCCCTCCCTCGCACTGCCCAGTCTTTTCTGTGCTCCTTCTCTCATCTCTTCTCCTTACTACCTGCCCACTCAATCCCATTCCTTCCAGATTTCTCCACCAACTAAACTCCTGTCTAATCAAAGCCTTTATTTATATATTTTATCTTTCCATCTCCCATATAAAACAAGCACTTTTTACCCCTATTCTGAAATAATCTTTTGATCCCTCCAGTTTTGCTAACCTTTGTCCCATCACCGTTCTTTCTTTAAACTCTAAGCGCTTGAACCTGCTAGGCCCCAACAATCTGGCTCTAACACTCTAGGCCATAACATTCCATGGAAAATCCCTAAAACCACTTCATACTACTAATGCTCCTAGATCTTTCATCTGCTTTTGACATGGTTGCTCAACCTCTCCTCCACCAGTGACTTCATTTTTTTGGTCTCTGCCCTGTCACAAAGCTTCTTTTATTGTCTTCTACAAAAGCGTATCATCATTGGGGGCATATTTATAAATAGGCCCCTGAGCGCCTGTGCCTAGGGTGGCAGCTTTAGGGGGATGGCCATTGGGTGCCTATGTTATAAAAAAAAATGTGTTAATTAAAAACCTCCCCAGCCACCACCAGATCAAACCTATTGAAAGTTAGCAGCAGAGCTGGGAGGGTCAGGGGTTTGTAGGCAGTGGAGTGACGTCACTTCCAGCAGAAGTGACATCACGTGCAGAGGAAGTGACATCATATGCAGTGTGTGCTTACCGCTCTATCCTAGGCCTATTATTATTTTCTCTCAATACTTCGTTCCTTGGTAAACAAATCATCTTGTATTAATTCTAACCACTTCTATGATGATGATAAGCAAATCTATTTCAATCCAGATATATATCTTATTTCAAGCGCAATCACCATGTACATTCCAAACAATGCGTTTTTCCCCAGAATTCAAGCTCCGTTGCCATTTCAATAAGGCAGTGTATTTGGTAAAATTGCTCTGCACCTATTACAATTACATCTGATTTCTCAAAATTAGAGCAATAGTGTTTGCATTTTGTCACAAATCAAACACAACTATAGTAGTGCAGGGCAACAATACATTGTACAGTAACATCCCAGAAGTTTTTATCAAGGTAACAAGTCCATTCTTAGCTGCATTAGTGAAGTAAAACTTAGAGTAGCCACAGGTGAGAGCTATATGAGAGCCTGAGATTATATATATAGAGAGAGATACAGCTTTGTGTGCACAATGGGCTTTAAATAAATATAAATATTCAAAATATTGTCTGCATAATGCAGTAAGCACTAAATTATTTCTAATGCAGAAATTCATTTAGCGGCTATGGGTACATAATATTTGTATGCAACAATCTTTCTAGTTCACAAAACTGCTGGCTGTGTCTTTCTATACAACCCGCATGGTGGGAAGGGAGGGGTAAGGTGACAGGTTATCAGACTTCTCAGGTGTAACAGCTGACATTTCTGTTCCCTCTGAAATGTCTGAACCAAGGTGATGGAATAAGGTCCAAAATGATTCCTGTCTTCACAAATAGTCAATTGTATTTGTGACAGTTGAAGCAGAATTTTGAAAGACCTATCACTCTATGACAGTTCTTTGTGTTGCCTGAAAGAAATGAATTTTTACACATTACTTCAACTCATACTGAAAGAAAACCATTTAGACAACAGTAAGCCATCCTGATCCTACAAATACATGTCAAGCTAAAAATAGATAAACCCTTGGTGACAATGTCTCTTAACATTATGCAGTCAGCTCTAGGCCAGAATAGTGGCAACATGGCATTAAATAGAAAATGGGTATAAACTGTTTAAATTTACAGAACAAACTATTTATGGCCGTGGGATATCTAACTGATTGTCCAACAGGATGATTATACAAATATTAGTTCAGTTTAACAACAAACACATCTTGGTGGCCAAATTGCAATGATCTGATGGAATATCCACAGACCAATTGGTTGAGTTGGTGAGTTGGTTGGCGCAGGACTATACAGTAGTTGGCTAATGACCTGCCAAATGTGTGGGATCAATTCATTGGCCAGCTTTGGCAATTACTGCAAATTGCTTTTTAAATGTAAATTTTCAAAAGTTGATAAGAAACAAGCAGGCTGCTCTCATATTAACAGAATTTCATGAATTAAATTTATAGTTAAAACTGTTACTGTCACTTAATTTGTTCTTGTTCCAACCCCTGCAAAATGTATATGTACGAAATTTAGAAAGAGTCAGCTATACCCTAAGACAAAGAGCAATGTTATACTGTATAATTTTTCCATGGTGTAAAAGTGAGGCATCAGAGTTGTGGTACCTGCCAAAAAATTTGCAAAACTGCTGAAAAATTTGTGAATTGGCCAAAAAATTGCAAAATGCAACATTTTTTTCTCATGCGTGCTACTTTTTTTTCTCACTCCAAACTCAGTGGGTGTTTTTTCTCACTCATATAGTGCGACTTTTTAGACAACAAATTTTCTTTTACAAGCAACACATTTTTCTTTCTTCTTTCATTTTTTATGTGTGCAACTTTTTTCTCATTTCAAGTACATTAAAGTCAATGGGCGTTTTGCCATGAATCCATACTAGATGAAAAAATTTGCTCATCGCTACCTGCCACTATGCTCATGATCTACAAATTTATCTCTATATACTGTACATAGAAAATGTTATTCATTCCTTATGGGTTTACCATATTGGATAGCCTATGTGCTTTGTTTTGCTTTTTACAGTTGATAGGTGACTGGGGGCTGTATATCTGCCTCACATTGCCTCGCCTTTATAGTGTCTCAATCCAATATTGTAAATCTAATGGCTGAGCTGAGCCTCCAGCTCTTTTTTTCTTTCAAATAAGAATTTCCAGAGTATACATAGCCAAATACATCAGAACAGCAAAAAAAAAAAAAAGCCATTCAGGCCAAATGCCATTTATTTTTTAAAAGATTTTTCTGCTGCAGGTACTTAACCAGGAAAACGGCAGAAGTAAACATCTTATGTGAACCAAAATATAAAGAATAAATGTCAGCATGACAAAACTTAACAACAAGCTCTGCAGGAGCAAAATGTATTTGTTCTCTATAGAGAAGAACATTTTTTCCATAAAGAAGAACAATGGGGGCACTGGTGATAAATTAAATCTATAGTACAACAGCTGTTTACAAGAGAAAACATCTTGATCCACAGGATAACCAGAGGGATACATTGAATTAAATAAGGACATATAAAGATATTCACTTGCGTTCTTTCAGTTGGCCTACATTTTTGGAAAACTATAGTTTTAAACTATAAGCAAATGGCAGTTACAGTATTCTGACATGGTCTCTAGTTTTCAGATTTGTTTTTCCTTACTCCCCTTCCTATGATTGCCCTTTACATTCTAACTCAAAGCTTTCTACTTGAAAGCAAACAGGAGACCAGCTGATACAGGTTACAAACGCAGACCCCAAGGCACAGAGGAAGCACAACTACCCACTGCCCGCAAACATATGAATATATCAATAAATGCATATACAGGTATGGAATCTGTTATCCGGAAACCCATTATCCAGAAGATTCTAAATTATCAGAAGGCCATCTCCCATAGAATCCATTTTAATCAAATAATTCATATTTTTAAAAATGATCTCCTTTTTCTCTATAATAATAAAACAGTGTAGCTATGAACAGTGCTTTGCACTTGACCCCAGCTAATACATAATTAATTCTTATTGGAGGCAAACAATCCTATTGGGTTTATTTAATGTATACATGGTTTTTTAGTAGACCAAAGGTATGGAGATCCAAATTATGGAAAAACCCCTTATCTGGAAAACCCCAGGTCCCAAGCATTCTGGATAAAAGATCCCATACATGTACTAATGTGTCTCTATAAGCCTTTTGATGTTTTTTAGATTTGCTACATTTTGTATGTTGTTAATGTATGTATGTATGTATATCTTTATTTATAAAGCGCTACTTATGTACGCAGCGCTGTACAGTAGAATACATTAATACAAACAGGGGGTTATTAAGATAATAATAGATAAATACAAAGTATAACAATAAATACAAATAAATACAAGATACAGTTACAGTTGCAATAAGTTAAGAGTCAAAGACACAAGAGGATGGAGGTCCCTGCCCCGTAGAGCTTACAATCTATATGGGAGGGTAACTTACAGATACAAATAGGCAAATATTAGTGCTGTAGGTCACAGTGGGTGACAGTACAATATAAGTGCTATTTCCCAGATCAGGTGCTGTGTGAGTGCTCCAAAAGGTAGTCTTTTAGTTTGGTTTTAAAAAGACTGAGAGAGGATTCTCTCCGGAGGAAATCAGGGAGGGCATTCCAAATGTAAGGGGCAGCAAGGCAGAAGGGTTTAAGGCGGGAAACCGAAGTAGTAGTGGGGGGTGCAACCAAACGATTGTTAATATTATTATATGTGAGAGATAATGTATTCCTACTGTATATTACAGGAATATTAGTTTATTGGTATAAACTACTAAGATGTTTACAAGGCTGAGTACTTGGATATATCCATAGAGCTAATATCTAATACTCTTTACGCTTTACAGGAGGTTGTATATTATCTCACAACACACAGGCAGTAAAGCAATAAGGTTTTGTTTTAAAATTCTGCTTGGAATGCTGTAGGACTCTGCACACAGAAGATTGGTACTAGCAGAAAGGACCACTTTACAGGAAGAAACTTTTGTGTACCCCAGAAAAGAATAAGTGGCATAATATATCTGATCACACAGCATGCTAATCTTTAATGCCTCAGGGCACCAAAAAGCACCCTGCATTGTTAAAAGGATCTAATGTGAAAAGATAATCACTTAAATCACCATATGAAACACTGAGGAATTATAAGTACTTTGGTATGATATCCTGGGATCAAAATCACTGCCCATTCAGAAAGCAGAATTGGCATTAAGTATATGTAATTATCATCAAAAAGGATTACTGAAAAAAAAAATTAAAACCAGGTGTGGGTAGTGTTATATTGTGCTCTTTACCTCCTGCACATCTCCGCATGGCTTTAGATTTTAGTATTTGCCATTGAAGTCTACATTTCTAAGAGATTATGTAAAGCATTTATTGGCATAAATTGGATCCTTACTTAATACAACGATACCTGGTAATAGTGGTCACACATTCTTATTTTGCTGTGGTTTACATATCGCTGATTTTTAGAAATGCCTTTTAATATCATTCCAGTTATACAAAATGTATATTTTGTGCTATTTATGACATTCTAGTGCATTTTTAATGAACCATGCAATAAATTAAATGTTTTAATGGAAGACTCGTTTTGCTAAATATGGTTTTTCTGCCATATGTTCAACATTTTTCCTTATTAATTAACTTCTTATATGAAGCTGTCCTAGAAAGTATCTGCTAAGTATTGCAAATGGTTGTTCATTTAATGAAGGCATATGGACTGTGTCCTCTAACGATGAAATTTGATACAGTCTGCCATATTTAACCACATGAATAGAGGTAAACACTGCCATTATGCTCATCACTAGGCTCATCACACCTTCATGTGAACAACTTTTTTTAGACACATGGACAGATTGAAAGATCTAAGAAATTACAAGGTTTTGCCTCATGATGTAACTACATGTTACTGGGCCCCACAGCAAATTAAAATTTAAAATTGTTTATAAATCTGTGTTTTTCTGGTCCCCCTGCAACCACAAGGTCTCCTTCCTCTTTACTTACACCCCTGGGTTTGCCACCTATGTTGAAATCATTTCGTTCAAGAGCCTGACACTTTATTAAGTTCATGTGGGGGATGTGGAGGAGTTTACTTTCTCTACTACAATACAGGCAATATCACCTGGGAGAGATACCTCCAATTGTTAGAGCTCAGGATTGCTCTTTTTGGCTCAACCCTAACTGACTTACACCCTCAGAGTGCATTGGTATGGGAGCTACACCTGCCACTATCTATTTCATTCAAGGAGCCCTGTTACCCAACTTCACCATGGGCTGGCTACGATGGGGCTTTTCTTTACTGAGGTATAAGTCTCCCAGCTCCCAGCAACATCCACCCTCTTCATTTGGTGGAAGCCAAAGAGAAAGTGCCACCACTTTCCCAACACTATATCCAAGTGTGAAAGGAAGTGGTCACCCTATCCGCTATCCAATAGTGTATATATGAAAATAAGATTTAAAGTCATGGTAGCTATTAACTCTATGGGTCCCTACAGGCACACTGTGAGTTCCTGGTATACTGGATAACACAGTTTCCATAATACTTGTTTCATTGATCTGCAAGAACCCAGCTGGGGAAAGGAATCACATGAAGGAACCACCTAAGACAGCAACTGAAAACTTGTTACCACTATGTATTAGTAGTGTTGCATTCATTAAAAATACACTTAAAAACAACATTCTGTTATGGATGAATAGTATGTGGGTAAATTAATAAACATTCAAATTAAAATGTCAATGTCTATGAAGATTTTCATTCATCCAGGTCATGGTATATCTAGTATAAATAAATTTAAAGCAACTGGACTTGTTAAGTAATCATTGAAGACGTTTCACTACTCATCCGAGTAAGCCCAACAGAAACACCAAAAGGTATAACCGTCCTGAGGCAGAGAGAAGGCGCAATATAGTCATCCCATATGTAGCAGGAGTGTCGGAAAAACTCAGGAGAATTTTCAACAAACACCACATCCCTGTGTTTTTCAAACCTAGCAACACACTGAGACAAAAACTTGTACACCCAAAGGATCCAACACCAAAGGAAAAACAAAGCAATGTTGTATATGCAGTCCAGTGTAGCGAGGAGTGCCCCAACTTTTACATTGGTGAGACAAAGCAACTGCTCTCCAAGCGAATGGCTCAGCATAGGAGGGCGAACACTCCTATGAAAACAGCAACGTCCAAATTTTGGACAAAGAAGACCGCTGGTTTGAAAGAGGTGTAAAAGAGGCCATTCATGTCAAAGTGGAGAAACCATCCCTTAACAGAGGCGGGGGACTTCGACACCATCTGTCTGCTACATACAATGCTGTTCTAACATCTGTACCCCGGCAGTTTCAGAACTCTTCACACATCCATTCATGCAACTCCAAAAAAGTAACACCTGTTTGAAGAGTTGCATGATACTTTGGTAATCCTTTCAAAGTAACTCCACAGCATTCACACCTCTGTGAGTTTCAGATGTCACCTTTCTGAAGAGTTACAAAGTGCCATTGTGATTGGATTAGTGGAAGAGTATATATGCTGAGGACTTCCCATACCAGTCAGTTGAACTGAAGAAGCTGCTCGGATGAGTAGTGAAACGTCTTCAATGATTACTTAACAAGTCCAGTTGCTTTAAATTTATTTATACTAGATATTAAAATGTCAATGTTTGCACTAAAACTCACTAATTTCAATTAGGGTTTATAAAACTAGAATGTTTGATATTTATTATGCGCAAAGAACTTAAAGAAACGCAAATGTAAAACTTCAGCAAGATGTTTGCGAGCTCACGTAGATACAATAGAAATTGTCACAGCAAAATTTAAGCTATTTTCAATTCAAGTTTTTCAATTTTTTAAGAGTTTGTAGACTCTCAAATTTCGATACATATTCCTCCACTTAGCACTTAGCATAAACACATTTAGTTGCAGAAGTATTTTATTTTACATGAAAACATGATTGTATGCACTGCCCTAGCTGGATCAATATTACATTTTGCATGTAAACGAAAAGCTACCAATACTTTACAAGGGACAAAAAAATTATTTTATAAAGAAATCCATCCATGTATAATGTCAAGCTTAGCTTGAAACAGGTGTAGAGACAAACACAGTTTTTATATCGCAGGGCAGAAATGAAGAACTACTGGAGTGCCTGGAGGAGGATTTCATTAATATTACTGCTTCTTTGAGAGCTTTTCTTTGCAAACTGTTAATATTAGTAATGCAATTGTAGAATATATATTTGCTTATCCATGTGTGGACCTTTAACTAAATTATATTTTCAACCTGTGAATAATAAAGGACAAGCTCTCTAAAACCAAATGGATTTAATTAAGCAGAACACTTAAGGGCCATATGGTTGTCAATGATTTCATTATTCACATCCAAATTAAAAATAAAAACAAGTTTGTGTGTCTAAGCAAAATAACATGATTAGAAAAATTGCTGTGCACCTGCAGCGCTTTACCTATCCTTTATATTTCTATATAACTGCACTTGGGCCTATGGATATCCTCCTAGCTGGTTGTATTATTGATTAGCTATGGTTGGTTCAATTTCTATATTTGGAGAAAACAATAAAAGCCAGCCTATTCCACAACTTCATACTAACAGCAAAAACTTAGTACAATAAAAAAAACTAAATGTTATTTGGCTTCCCTTTATAGAGTAAATGAATTGCTACAGTGGCTTATCTAGACATCTCCAGGCCCAGGTGCAGGGCATGCAGCCGGGTCCATCTGCCAAAATGTTGTAATTTATTTGGTAATTATGCTGCGTAAAATTTATCCCAGAACATGTATCTCCAACTCCAAAATCTAAGGCTAAGGCCACACGTTGCATATTCTCGGCATGCCAAAAAAGCTTGCAGAGAATATGCCCCATTACTGTAAAATCCTCCTACTTATGCCTGCACCAGGAAGCATTTCTACGCTCAGGCTCAGGCACATGAAGCCGTTATGCGCCAATAAATGTGAGACTTTGCATTTTTGGATATCGCCTTCATGTGCCTGCACCCAAGTGTATTCAATGCTTCCTGATGCAGATGCAAGTAGGAGGATTTTACAGTAGTGGGGCATATTCTCAGCAAGTGTTTTTTGGCTTGCTTAGCATATGATACATGTGGCATTAGCCTTAATTGCGTGTGCAATAATGATCAGCTTTCTGACTTGCTACCTCATTAAATACCTGCCCAGTCAGTTTTTCTTGCTCATAATACCCTGTTCTGCTACATATCGCCAGCTTTCTGATTTGCAGGGTCAAGCACCACTGAATCCTTGTCCCCCTTACACAGATTTAAAGGTTTGTTTTTATCATCCTTATTAAGCAGCTGTTCACTGAATGAATGTACAATTTAATCTGAATATTGGCTAAAATCCAGCGGACCATAAAGCTTCATGCAAAGGATTTGATCTGTTGTGCACAGTTTGCAATGATATGAATGTCCAAAGAGAAGTAAAATTGCTGGGACTGGCACGTTTCTCATCTAGTTAATTATAACAGATGTTGTCTTTTGCAATTCTTTTCACATAGCATGCATTCTGGTTCTGTTTTGCAAATCAACAAATTAAATGCTGCCTTGCTCTTGCAACTCTTTCCGTTCTACTTGTTTAATTAATCAGTTTAATGGGCTTAATATTGGCTTCTTGGCAATGAAACATTCTATGTTAAGTGCCAGAGTGCACTTGTTAAGTAAAGCATACTTAACTTATTTGTTTTCATACAAATAAAAACACGTTGGCAATTTTTTCCTGATAGTCCTTGCATAGGTTCTGCTAACAATTGTTTTTCACTTTTAAAAAAATAAACACACAAGCTTTAAATAAGTAAGGATATAGAATTCAGTGAAAATATTTCTTGGTGTAAGACAATAGTAACATTCCTGTAGATTTGTGCGCAGTAAAAATTGACATTCTTCTATATGAATAATCCTTCACCTAGCCCAAGTTTGTTAGGAAAGAACTAAAACTTCTTGGTGAAATGAATTCTGGAGAAAAATTAATTCTATATTATAAAATTTCTAGTGTAACTAACATTTTTTTTTTTTTATTTTTTTTTAAGAGCCAACTTTAATTTTTTTTTTTTCATTTTAAAATTTTTATTTTTTCAAATTTTCAGTAAATACCCAAGCATTGTTTGTTACAGGTATAGTTGCATCAGTAATTATATAATGAAAAATCACAATATCTATCATGTATAGTTTCTGACAGGGCGTCGCCCCTTTAACTTATTTTCCACAGTTCCCACGATATTATCACTTTTGTTATACATTAGAGACTGTATTGAGATTTCTTATTGTTTACAGTTTGAATTAGTATTAATAAAAACATTAACTATATAACTAAGGTATGGGGATATAATATTCCAGAAAAATTTGATCACTCTTTTTTTTTTGAGTCTGTCTGTGTCTATACTTGAGAGCTTCTCATTAATAAAAATCCAGTCAACCTTATTTTTAAATAAGGTGAAATTTATGGATAGGGACTTCCAAGATTTTGCAATTGTCTGTCTAGCAGCTAGAAACATATGATTCAGAGGTTTTTGCTTATTTTTAGGGACTTTAGCCGAGGGTAGTCCCAATAGCGCTTCATATGGGTTTTTACATAAGTAACTAACATTTTTATTAAAGGCATTGGCATAACTGCACATTACTGGACCCTACAAAAATTCATTTTAGAGAGCCTAAACTGCTGGGGTAAGACATTTTGTCATAAGCATATTTCAAAACTACTTATTAGTCAGTGCCCTCTGTAGACCCCATATTCCTCTTAAGGTGACCATGTACTGAAAGTTTGTATACTTGTTTGGTGAAATCACCAAATTAGATGATCTTTCCTTGATAAGGCCACCCGAGGGCCAAACGAATGGATTATAATTGCCGCAATGCAGGCCGTCTGATCAAGGACCACATCAATGTGCACATATAGTCCTCAATCCAACAGGAGATTCAAACCTTCGTAATGGATATCTGGACGATTTGCAACCAGACATTGTATGGGTAGGGCCATCAGAGGGCCCAATACATGGGCAGATAAGCTGCGGTCTGTCTGCAGTTTTTTAGGGGCCCATGTATGTCCACCTTTACACCCCATGAGTATACATATATACATGGATTATCTTCAGAAAATATTGCTTAGCTTTATTAATCAGATATATATGTTACTAATGCCGGCATAGCAATTAGTGGAGATGATTTATAGCCTTTGTTTTTTAATCCAGAGACAGTGGCACAATTTGCATTTACTATGCCCTTAAACCTTGGAGAAGATAATCTGATTCCCACTGGGCCCCTTTGTGTCTGCTGCTTTTTTTGTTTTGCCCCTACGCATAATGTATGTAATATATAACTTAGTTATGGAAATGGACACAGAATGATCCACATTAAATCTCAAACAAGTTTATTGTGCAAAATATATCTATATGAATGGAATTACCCTTAAATGTAATTTATCTGCCGAGTGCACAGATACCAAATATGTACAGATTTGCATTATTTGCACACACACTAACCCTCACATTCTATTTACTGTGCCTATAGGACATAAGTTACATGCATTTATGTCACTAGCAACCATATACAGTTTCTGAGGCTTTTTGTTCTACTTTTTCCCACTTTGTTAAATCTGTATCATTTTTATTTAATAGATTTTAAAAAAAATCACTTCCCTATTACATGCTTTTTATTGCAAAATAGCACACAAATAGTCTCGTAAGATGTTTATGTGCAAAACGTTGTGAGTTGCAGAAACTATAAATATATGTAATCAATTAATATCCTTTTCAGTAACACTGTTGCTTTTTACACCTGCTCAGGGAGCCTGAGTAATAGCTCCATAAATCGAGTGGCTGAGTTAATTGAGCCTTTAACCCAGAAGTTCCACTCAAATGAATAAATGAAGCCCTTTTTCAATAATGCAAATTCAAATGTCTCTCCTCTGTTTGAGATACTGTCACCAAGGAGTCTATACCTAAAAAAAGCCTGTTTTCCTGGAAGAAGAAACTATAATGGATCCACAGCCTTGGTCTGATATTGTATCTTTTCAAAGCAGAATTGATTTGGGGATCACTCTGATGTTGATCACAGGCTGAACAGTACTCTGATCATTATCACAGCCCCTGCAGCCTTGGCAGTTTCTGTAACAGGAGAAAAAGCTTGATGTAAGGATTGCTCTCTCACTACAAAGCTAGGATTCATTCACAAACCTGATCTATTCCCCCTATATTTGTCAATGCAACAAGCAAAAGATTAGGTTCCTTTGTACATAATGTTCATTAATAACTACAGAACTGCAGCTATTTCAAACTGCATCAGCTGCTTTACAGAAGTAAGCCAAACTCCCAAGGAAACTCTGAATAGGAGACTTCTCCTTGTAACATCAGTAAGACGACTGACAAACGCAGCAGAATCTCAGCACATCTGCCTTCCCACTCCAAAAACATTAATTTTGATAAAACTGACCCCAGAGTGTGTTTTGTGAACGGGAAAGTAGATTGGAAGTATCACTGTGGTAGTGAATGATGAACAATTTGTGCAAAGCAGTGGGTAAAAATGCCAGCGCTATATAAATAAAGGATAATAAATAAGACATTATTGTTCCTCACAACTCTAAACCAACATATCATTATTCAGATATCATTAACAAATTCATGCAAAATGCGCAATACTGTTGCTTAATGCAAAACATTAATTACATGAAGGAAATGATGTATGGAAATGTGGGATTGCTGCATTCTGCTACTTAATCTACGAGTATAAAGAAGCGGATATTTATATAGCGAGACCCAGAAGCTATTGTCAGTGTTCGCACCTCAGATCACATATGTTTCAACAAAGCCAAATGCTGAGAAGCCTCCACTGAGTGACAATAGAGAATCACTTGTTGTTTTGCTCTGAGCCTTGTATTTCCACACAGTTTGTTGTCTGTGCAGAATGTTTTCTTTTCCTTTCTTTGAGGTGACAGCTTTCTCATTTTTCTTTGGTTCTGAGGCAGCCACTGAAGGCAGGGATATTTATTAAGGAGCACGGAAGGAATCGGAGAATGAAAGACTCCCTCTGGAAAATGAACATTCACACTTTACTATAAAATAATGTTTAACTTTCATCATTTTATCTTTGATTTCCCTATTTGTTCTAGCAAGGAGACTGCAATGCACAGTACTGTAGGTGAGAGCTTTTTGTGTACAAAAGTAGGACAGTGAGGGCTTGTGTAGAATGCAATAATGTGGCTTTCAGAAAGTTAGAGACATATTATGAAAATACACATTTCGAATACTTTATAATTCCTTACAGGAATTATATCAGTAGTTTGTGTATACAGGATGTATTTATGTCTCCTAACCTTGCTCTGTGTATGGAAGGAGAGGGAAGATAATGAAAAACTTGTCATTAGTAGTTTTTAATTGAAGTTCTGCTTTTGCAGTCATATTTGTTGACCTGATTTCAGATAATTCTTCTGATCTGTTGGGTTTTCCCTAAATAAAGACAAGTACAGGTATGGGATCCCTTATCCGGAAACCCATTATCCAGAAAGCTCCGAATTACGGAAAGCCTGTTTCCCATAGACTCCATTTTAATCAAATAATTCAGAATTTTAAAACTGATTTTCTTTTTCTCTATAATAATAAAACAGTACCTTGTAATTGATCCCAACTAAGATATAAATAATCCTTATTGGATGCAAAACAATCCTATTGAATTTAATTAATGTTTAATTGATTTTTTAGTAGACTTTAGGTATGGAGATCCAAATTACGGAAAGACCCCTTATCCGAAATACCCTTGGTCCCGAGCATTCTGGATAACGGGTCCTATACCTGTATGTTTAGAAGTTCTCAATTTACACATAAAAATTAAAAATATAGAACTTTTCTGTATGTTCTATTTAGTTCTTTCAATACATATATATATACAATTTTTATTTTATTTTAATCAGTGAGGACTATAAGAGCCTGACTTGAATCATCCATTGCAACCATTTGCTTGTAAAACAGCAGTCAACTATCCCTGCCCTTGTTTCCATAACCATTCAGAAAAATATGACATTGCTGTTGTTGCATTGTACAATGGTTCTCTCCACTTTTTTATCTGCGATGTTATCTCCAAGTATTTACCAAAGCGCTGATTGTGCTCAAACCAACTAACTGTTCCTCAATATCTCTATCAGAGCTGCTCAACATATGAGTATTCAAGACTTATTTTGAACCGTACGTCTTCTCTGTAATTTCCTTTCATTTCGCAAGACATTTTACCAAATTTTCAGACTATCTATCCACTCCTTCATGATGCACCATAAGCCAATGCTAATACCCAGTACCCAAACAAACACTGCAGGGGTCATTTACTGCAGAAAGCAGTGTGCAAAATGCCAAAAAAAAGCCAGAACAGCACAAGAATGAATCATCTAAAGGCAAAAGTAATTTTACTACAAAATGAAAAGGTTGATATCATGTCATGAAACATTTTCCAAGATGAAATACTGTTTGCTTTGCATTTTAATTATTATTTGAACCAAAGTTTTCATTGCAATGCAACATTATGGTTCATGTGGTACAACAGAAATATTCATGAGAAGAATCTGTGTTTTTTATATATTTGATGTATTCACTGATGCTAATAAATTCACAGCTCGAGAATGATATGCTCCTATTCCTGAGGCAATCTTGCCTCAATCCTCATGATATCAAATTTCATCTCTTGTACTTAGCCTATCACATTATCTCAATATATCAGTGGTAGGTCCTCTAGTGTTCTAATAGCATCAGAACTGCTGAGTTCAGCTCACTTGCTAGTAGATGGAGATTCAGGTTGAAAAACAATTATGTTAAGCTATGTAACCTGCAAATGTATTTCATAGATGAGACATGTTATCCCTTATTAACAGCATATGCGTAAAGAATGGTCTGAATGACAGTAATAGATATGGTTCCTAAAATAGGAATGACGAAGTTCAATTTACATACAAGATTGAATTGAAAAGAGAAGGACATGCTTATTATTAGTCCTCAAAAATCTGGATATTTTCTCATAATGATACATATAATATTCTATGGCAGTTAGCTATAGCATGTTATAGTTTGTTAAACAATTTGGCATTAGATTATGGTAATATCAAAAGGTATTTAACTCAATGAATGAATTTAGACTACAAAGAAAAATGCTTAATATAATAAGTACCTGCCCTGGTAAGGCAAGAAAGTTATTGCTACTGACCCGCCATAGATTAACTGAAAAAAGGGGCCCACACATACGGAGGGATTATTATTTCCACTGTTTCACAAGGTTAATGACACCAGGGGCTGGCTGCACTACAAAGGTTTGGATGCCACTTATGGTCTGTGATGGAGGAGTTATCACTGAATACAATATGCACAAAATACTATCTGGCCTTTTATCCTATCAGTAAAACTATTACAGCAATAGTTCCAAATACAGGTATAGGATCTATTATCTATAATGCATGCTCTAATAATTAGAATTATTTGCCCAAAATGGACTCTAAAGGATATGGCTTTCCCATATCTCAGAGCTTTGTGGATAATAATAATATCTGCATCTACTTAATTCTCTTTTTTTTTTTTTTCTTGGCATCTTTTTCTAAGATTACATGTAATATTGAGTGGGAAGTGACATTTAAGTTTAGACACAGATATGTTACAGATTTTTAGTACGTTAGGGTTGTGTTTGTAAATCTCAGCCCAAGGCCCCTGAGGCATAAAAACTGTCTATTTGCTATCTTTAATATGTAAATAAACAACAATAATGCTATTCTGATCCACTTGTGCTACAGTTGGGTGCTACTTGTCATGAATAATAGAAAGTCCTTGGGTGCTGCATGGGTATATAATATGTATATGGTTTTCTGCTCCCTTCTGACATACAGCAGTGCTAAAGAGTTGCTTACATTTCATTAATAATTACCGTATACCAACTTTTTGTTTGCTTATTTCTAACACATAACATAAATAAACCCTGCAAGTCCATGTTTTTCATAAACACAGACCCAAAATAAAAATTGTACAGTATTAGGTTCCACTGAGGGTGTGTGGCAATTGCTGCTTTCAAATCTAAACAGCAATAAGGTTGTTGGTATTGTCTCAGGAGATTATTCTTAATAACATAAGTATGAACTGAGGTTCCATTTGCAATATTATCTCACATTCTTTTCAGAGTTAAACTATCTGGTAAGTTTGTGCTTCTGTTATCTCTATAGTTGGTAGGTAGGCATAACCTCTTGTTAAGGGTAGGGAAACTCCTGTTAAAAGCTAGTTCACCTTCAAGAATCTAGCTTTCATATAGAATACAACCAGGGGCATTTTGGCCCCTAGTGCCACCCTGAGGCAGTCTAGGGGATGCTGCCCCTTCGCCCCTCCGTACTTAATATTTTTGTGTCAGAGGGTGCTGAGGGGGCTGCAAGTGTAGAAAGCACAATAGCGCACTCTGAGCTAGAAGAGCTGAGATTCCGATTCAAAAATCAGAATTTCAGCTCTTAAAGTTACTAAAAGTGTTTTTTTGCCACCCCCTGGTAGCTTCAGGGGCATTATCACCTAAGGTGAGTTTTTTAACTTCTCTCATGGCAGCAGCGCCCCTGAATACAACAACAAATCACATTTTTTAGTTGCAATGTATTTGATACTTTATGCAATTAATCTGGCAATCTTGGCTTGCTACTGAGAAACATGAGGGTGTGGGAAAAGAACAAATTCATATTTAAAACATACATTTTAGAAAAATGCTCAAACATACAAAATTGAAAGCAACTGAAAAAATGTAATTCACTGGGTTGCTCAAAACAATACATTTTGTAAATTTGAAATACCCCTTTAAAACTTTTTTTAAGCTATTGTCAGTTTCTACTATTCTTTCTGTTTCAGTTCCAAAGCATTTTATAATTTATACATGAGATTATACCGTGTGTGCAGCGGCTGTCACTTCCCAATCTAAACAGCAATAAGGTTTCTGATATCCTCTCTCTGGAGATTATTTGTAAAAGCATATGCATGAACAGAGGTGGCAGAACTCTTAATAAAGAGAACTAGCTGCTCCAACTGAGCCTCATTTCCGGCATTATTTCACATTCTTTTCACAGGTATTCATAAAAGGAAGCTGGCTATAAAATATAGATTTAAAGCTAAATGCATTACATGTAGTTGTAGAATAACATTAGCATTCATGTATTATAAATATAATGGAAACGGTGCTCAGTTAGTTTGTAAATATGTTTAAACAGATTCATAAATCAGTCTTTAGAGGGTTGCAGAGAGGAGCAACTGTTCTGGGCCCCCTGCATACTGAGACCTTACAGAGAAGCATTTGTAGGAAGTTAAAAAGGGGTTAGCACTAGGTTTTGCAAAACAAGATGACAACAAGTATAGTTATTATCACTATCCTATATTTGTATAGCACCAAAATGTTACACAGAGATTGTCCCTGCCCCAGTGGACCTTACAATCTAAGGACACTATCACATTCACACCACCCACGCTTGGGTCAGATTTATATGGGAATTTGAAAAAAATCCCCCAAAAGACTTTTTTGATGCAACCTCTGCTTTTTTAACACAAATGCAACTTTTGCCTAACTCGCAAATATTTTGTCGCAGCAAACTTTTGCAGCAGTTTTGTGAAAAAAATTGCCAAAATTCACAGCGAATCCATGCCTGGCAAAAAAATTTCACTCATCACTAATCAGGAGGCAAATAACCTGCCTGTATATTTTAGGATTGTAGGAGGGCACAGACTTCCCAGAGAAACACACACAGACACAGGGAGAACATTGAAACACCTTGCAGTTAGTTCTAAGGGCAATCATGCAGCAGTGCTATCCACTGTCAGGCAATACCAACATAGTGCTCTGGGGGGAGTAAAACTCAGGAACACAGCAGTGCAAAGCAGCAGTACTAGCACCTGATCTGCCATAAATTGCTAACTGTGCCTAACCTCAGAGGCTTGTCAGGGTGCTGGCAGTTTGGTATTAAATGAAAACCTATTGGCTGAGCAGTTTAACCATATAAGTAATGTTTGTTTTACTACAAGCTTGCTACAAATAAGAGCAGGGGCACAGGGGACATTTTGTTGCCCATACTGTATCTCATAGGAAGCAGAGGCGATGCTTATGTTTTCCCTCATGTGATTTACATTAATGGCAGTGGGAAGGGAACTTTGGATGTTTCAAAGCCAATGCTGATGGAGATTAAGATTGGGTGGCATAACATCCGGTGTGCCTGTACCCTAAAGATGGTCCTACAATGCATATTTAAGAGTATAACAAAAAGTTATAACCAATTATAACCTGTTAGGCAGGTAGGGTTGCCACCTCTGTCAGGGAAGAGGCAGCTATAACGTGGCGTTCATTGATTGGAAAACTGGGCAGGAGGTTTAGACACGGACAGCGCTCCTGAAAACCCGGCTGTCCGACTTTTCTTTGAGTCATTAGGAATTCTGCTACTTTGTTATACATTTTTTACCCTCTTTTGGCCACCACTGGGATCACCTGACTGTTTAACAGAAACATGTATGTGAGGAATAGAGGTGTGCCGGGACTGCTTATCTGAAACTCATATCAAAGAGGGAAAAATATTAGCATATAATGCATAAAAGACTTACATAACCTGTAAAATGTATCCTTATAAATGGCACTTAATAGTGTTATTAGTTATACACAATACTTATTTATATGCCTTTTGTCACATGATGCATTGGAAACTGAATCCTCTAATGCAAAATATATCGTATGAATATTAGAAGTAAACACTCACTTGTATAAAATGCACTTAACCTGCAGAATTATGCTATTGTGATGGGGTGCCTTGGTGTCTTTCAAGATCTCTTTCCAATGCACCCCTAGCTAAGTTTGATATTGCCCAAGATGGTCACAGCTAAACAGCTTTATGTAAACTTCATTGAAATCTGAGTAATAGACACCATTGGTTTTTGCTGTGTGGCTAATTTTATACTATATGGAAGGAATGGGTAGTAAATCCACAAATCCTCAAGCGATTAATCATAATACAAAAGAGTATTATTTACAATGAATGATTGTAGCACTTTTGCAAAGCTGTTAGATATGTAGGTTTATTTTCAGTAGGCAATACCCTACCAGAAATAGCATGTACAGTATGTTTGCTTAGACATTAATTAAGATTGCACTTGAGAAAAATTAGAACTCTCAGCTCTAATATTCTGAAGATATCACAAGCACACAATTATTAAATCACAGGCATAGGGCGTTTTTTAAATGTTAATTAGTACTCAGAGTAAAGCTTAATTGGACAAGTGATTAGTATTTATTTCCAATTTAAATTGTTAAAATCAGATGCATAGTAAAATGGGCCTTGATACTTGTTAAAGCATGTTCTCGCCATTGCCAAATGTTCATTTTCTGCTATACTGTATGTGCATTCTTTCCTAGTCAGGGAGATATATAGAAATAATAGCTGGATGGATTATATTGTGATCTAAGAATCACCCTGTTTTGCAAGGCAGTTTGAAATTCTATGGGAAGCATGAAATACAAGAAAGGGGATGCCCTAAACCCACTGACAGAGCAGGTTAAGTCATGGCCTGAGCAATCTCCTTGGTTATGGCACACATGGATGAATATTGCCTAAAATTACTGATTGGCTAGGTTTTAGCGGGATAGTTGCCTTGATTTGCCACAACCATAGAAACACATATAGCCTGTTCTCAAAAAAAATCCTGAGCCCATTCACAGAACCATTTTCCATGTAGGTGGAGTGTCTGACAGTTCTGTCAGATCTGCATTGATTCCCATTGGGAACACTGATTCAGTGGTTCATGGTACAAACAGGCAACAAGTGTGAATGTATCTATACAGAGCTGCTTAGTCTGATTAATGTGATCAGTGCCTAGCATCTCTGTGTATTTGTCTGGAGTCCTTTAATATGTATATCTTATTTTTTCAATATGAATAATACTTTTATGTATATATTTATGTATGTAAAGGTTATCAGCTCTTAGGACCACTATTTAACATCATTCTACCCTGGCATATCTGATTCAATAGTCATTCCCAAGCATTGTGGGGCTGAATTTACTGGCCCATAGTATGCCCTGGGCAGTTAGAGGCATAGTTACAACTGCTGCCTTTATTACAGTGAGTAAGTCAAATTTATTCCTTCACGAGCAGCATAAGCCAAGGAGCACCTGAGACTGAAGAAAGTCAAAGAAAAAGAGAAAGGCTGCAACAATACTTTAAATATATTTCACAGTTTGATACATAATAGCTTTATTGCATATAGGGTCAGCGAGAAATATATTTAACTGTAGTCTATACCTTTTCGATGAGCTCTAATCCAAGGATTATGTTTTATCTGATTTGCATATGTTTATTTCCAAAGGCAATGAAGAGCCACAGGTCAGTATATGTACAAAAATGATGGGACAGCTCTAGCGCGTTGCTTGTTAGAAAAAGCATCATTTATTTTCTTAATCTATAACTATGTGTTTGTGTGATTAATGTATTAGGACAAGCACTGAAAAGATGAATAATTGACTTTGCTAATTCTTTTTTATGCCACTTTACACAGTTTACATGTTCATTTCATGCCATGCGCCAAGATACATTCCCTGGGAATGGTCTCTGGATAGTGCACCGATACATATATGGTTACTTTATGTACATCAATTCACTTGACATAATTTACAACATAAATATTTATACACACCAAAACACCTCTGAGAAATGAAGGTTCTGATTAGTTTTATAAAATCAAGTATCAAATTTGAGAATTTGTTTTCAGCACTGGAATGTTCAGCAGATAAAATAAGTCTCCCCACTTACAGTTTGCATGGGGGATTAATGATTCAGAGGGGTGTTAGAGCTCAGAGCAGCTGCTGAGCTCAAACACCCCACTGTGCAGAATGGTGTTTAATTGATCAAAGCAATTAAACACATTCTGCTGTGTTAACTCGCATTTGAATTTACCAATATATTGATTTGTTACTACTTACCTAGCTGGCAGTTTGTAGATGTGCTAGGGTTTTTGGATTCTCTCCCATGAAATTTAGTAAACAGGTATGTCAATGTTATTCCTGCAGTTGAAGGTGATAATTGCCATTTGACAGTTCTGTAGACCTACATTATGCCATCAAGACCTGAAACAGTGGAATATGTACCCTCCTGCAGGGAAAGATTTTGTTTTTTTAATAAAAACCCCCAAAAATGAGGAAAGACATACTATAAAAAAGCAGGATTGTTGGTCCTTGAACATTGTTAGGCCACCATATGTGATCTAATGTAAATGTCATGGCTTCTTTCAGGTAATAGGTGTGACTTTGAAGAAAAAGTGGTTCAGTCTTCCAAAAAGTGACATGGCCCCAATTTTGGTGGGTTTTTTATACTCTACAAGGAATCGCCTCACTTTGCATGCACAGCTATATAAGTTTCATAGAAACTGTAGTTTTGCTTTTATTGTAATGAACAGAAATTGATGCACTGAATGCACATAGGAGCATGCTAGTAGCGTTAATGAAATGCTAGATAAAATGATCAGTATAACTGTATCACAGCACATCTTAAATTCACCTCAATGTTTCTGTGATGAGAAACCTGTGTCATTAAAGGAACAGTAGTCACTGAGGGGCAATATAACATCCTTATAAGCAAATTGCTTAGTACAATGTAAATTCACACTTATAAATTTCCATTTCAAATCATAGATATTATGTGATATGTGTCTGATATTTTTGGCATAGAGTGTTAAACCAATAGTTTGGAATTATTTGCTTATATTGATTAAGCACATAACACAAATGGGCATGTGGAGTAACATGATGTATAATGCAGAAACAAAATAATAAACTGCATTAAAAGGGAACTGTCCTTGCTGTCAAACTCTAGCAGAACTATAGTAGACATTTAATACATTTGTTTAAAAAATGTTTACTTGTTAATGTAGTTTTTGATATATTACTAGTTTCTTAGTCTGATTCCTTAACCCAGTGGGACTGGCTTGCACCCAGCCAATGTTGTGTTCTGTACCTTATATTGGATATTTTTCAGAGCAAGTTGTTGAGTACAGAGTAAAAATTATTTTTGCATGAGCACCAAGGAATGCACTTTTGTGCCCATTACTGCTCTTGCACTCTGCACTCTGCACTCTGCACTCTGTTAATTAAACCCTAGTTTTTTCATTTTTTTCTTTTAAACCCTAATTCTTCCCTGTTGCAGCCCATGGCTCCTGCTATCAGTCTCCTGCAGCAAAAAAAAGTTTAGGTTAAGGGGAAATTAGTATCAAAATATTTAATAACAAAGACTATTTGTGAAGCAAATGTATTAAATATTTACAGTTCAATGTGTTTATTGCAAAGACAGCTCCCTTAAACCATGGCAACTCCTAATTTTATGTCATATGTGTATGACATGCCAGTCATTTTATAGAAAGAACTTTAAATATTCTTTGAGTATTACTGGTCCTTTAAAATGACTCACTGACATATACCAGGAAAAGGAATAGCCAATGTTTAGCTATTGTTAAGGATTTCCGGTAAGTGACTACATGTAAATACTGTTTTAACTTGTTAATTTATTACAGTCAATATAGCATGTTGGAAAGTATCCACTTGAATATTTAAAGCATGCTGTAGGGTCCTGGTACACTAGAAAATACATGCCGAAATCCTCCATGGTTTAGTTTCAACCACAGCTGATCTTGGATACAATAGATTTATACATAAGCATGGGACACATAATTGGTTTAGGTGAATATTGTGTTTTGTAATTAACATAAAATACTACAAAAGCCCTGTGTTTTCCTTGATAAACTTGGTGTGTTTCTGTACAGTTTAGAAATGGTACCTGCTTTGTACAAACTGACAATATGCCCAGTGACAAGGAATTAGCAACCTCATTTATAAGAAACAAGGCACTTCCAACATGCTGGAATATAAGCGCCCAGTTATAAAGCAAAGTACAAGATTTGCACACAATCCACAATCCTAGAGTTCCATGATTCCATAATTGCAGACAATCCACAAATGATCATGCACATTGGTAAATTCAGTGCAAATTGGCAGCCTCATGCAGCAAAATGGAATCTGGTGCTTCAGTTCAAGGCACAAGTAAAGAGAAGCATGTATAGATCAACATGCCTTTGTGAGGGGCATTTTAATAGATGTTTTGTGTGCATTTTTTACTTTGTACTTCGTTTTGGAAATAAGCCCTTGGGAGTAAGAAAAGAGGCATAAATAAGCAAATAGTAGAAATACTATGCTATACAATAGAATTCTTCTTAGCAAAATCAGAAGGTCACAAACCAAAAATCTAGTTCTAATACAAAATAACTAGTAACTAATTGTTTAATATGGATAAGGACACTAACCCTTACATACAGTAAAACTAAATACACAGTACACATCCCCTTCTTTACTAATACTCCTTCTTTCTATATCAAACCACTGACATCTACTCACTAAAGCTAAAATATTAAAGGAAAACTATACCCCCAGAAATAATACTTAACCAACAGATATAGTTTATATCAAAGTAGCCTACTGAAGAATCTCACCAAAATGGAATATATATTTCAATAAATATTGCTACATCTTTTACCTTGAGCCACCATTGGTCTGTGTGCTCCCTTAGAGATCACCTGACAGGAAGATAATGCAGCTCTAACTGTAACAGGAAGAAGTGAGGGAGTAAAAGACACACCTCTAGCCATTCATTGGCTGATGGGGCCTAGCATGTATGTGTGCCTTGGCTTGTTTGTGTGCACTGTGAATCCTATGATCCCAGGAGGCAGCCCTTAGTACTTAAAATAGAAATTTTCTATTTAGGATTACCCAATGGTACATATTACAAAAAAGTATATTTTTATGAAAATGGTCTAGTTAGATGAAGCAGGCTTTTACATATGAGATGTTTTATGCAACACATTTTTATAGAGACATGCATTGTCCTGGGGTATAGTTTTCCTTTAAGACATTGTTCTGTTTTGTTATATAAATTAACTGTAGTTGTTTATTTTAAAAAATCCATGTATTGGTGGTAGATGTTTAATTACTCATTTTTTGGAATTTTACCTGAGTATTCAACAGTGATTGCAGGGCCACATGTTGGTCATTGATGGGACACACAGCCTATAGTTTATAGTCCAATATGCAGTCATGATTGTACTGTTGCCATGGTAAAATATGATAAGAATTTCCAGGTATAGAAACACAGAGCTTTGTGAATACTATGGGGCTGATTTACTTACCCACGAACGGGTCGAAATGAGTCCGATTGCGTTTTTTTTGCAATGATTGGTATTTTGCGATTTTTTCATATTTTTTGCGATTTTTTCGGCTTCTTTACGAATTTTTCGTTACCAATACGATTTTTGCGTAAAAACGCGAGTTTTTCGTAGCCATTACGAAAGTTGCGTAAAATCTGGCGATTTTTCGTAGCGTTAAAACTTGCGCAAAAAGTTGCGCTTTTTTCGTAGCGTTAAAACTTACGCGAAACTTTGCACCTTTTAAGTTTTAACGCTACGAAAAAGGCGCAACTTTTCGCGTAAGTTTTAATGCTACGAAAAAAGCGCAACTTTCGTAATGGCTACGAAAAACTCGCCTTTTTACGCAAAAATCGTATTGGTAACGAAAAATTCGTAAAGAAGCCGAAAAAATCGCAACAAATACGAAAAAGTCGCAAAATGTTCGTTTTCAAGTCGGAACTTTTCCAATTCGGGTCGGATTCGTGGGTTAGTAAATCAGCCCCTATGAGTCATTTAAGTTGTTTATCTGCAAATTCATTCATAAACATAAACAACTCTTGCTGTGTGCCATAGCCTCCTTTTTCTGCACCAGATACTGAAGGTGCTACATTGAGTCTGGACATTTCTGTCTTCTGTTCAAAAATTTGCAACTACCTCTAAGGAAATTCAGTTTATGAGTAATAGATGCTTTTCTAGAGTTTCATTTTTTGTACAGGGATATTATTTAGTTCTTTGGGACCCCTCATCTGAGTTTTAGGTACTGTGCCTCATTTATTATTGCCCCAGACGCAAGTCAAATAGAATATTTCCGTATGCTCCACTTAAACATGGCTGCAAGATGGTTGAAGTCAAATCATTTTATTGTACGCAGCTGTGGAATATGTCAGCCCTTTATAAATATGTGTTAATATTTAATAATAAAATCATTAAGCGACTAAACTGTCTGTTTATTGGTTTACTCATTCAATTAGAAGTTAGTGGAGGGAACTTGAGAACTGCTGATAGGTATATATGTTCTTCATGGAGGCCAGCTTTAAATATGGAGTAAAATGGGCTTAAATATTGCAAATAAGAGACCACTGCAGTGTCTCATACAATAAAATTTATAAACTTTCTTCGCTAAACCCTAAACAGTTTCAGCATTCGCAAAAGCTATATTACATTTGCACAAAGGCAAAATTGCAAAAATGTTATTATGTTCCCCCTATGACCAGTGCTCAGAAGGTACCTGATGCAAGGGGTATTCCTTTTATTAGTTACATTGTTTCAGGGAAGTATTGGTGCAGGTCAAATGTGATTTTTGCAGAAGATCAAGCGGAATTCAACTTGCACCACTTTTTTTTTATTTTTTTTAGTTTTTATATTTATTTTTTATATTTGTTTTTAATTTTTTTTTATTTATTTTTATTTGTTTTTGATGTGTTTATTTGTTTTATTGTATTTGTTATTGTTTCTTATAAAAGACTATTTGTGTTCTATGACCCCAATGTGACTACAGTACATAATTCACCCCACCTTCAGTTTACTTGGCTGCATTTTGGTAAATGGTCCTGTTACAGTTGGCAGCATTATTTACGTTTTAGACTGGGTTGACTGTATTGTCTATAGGTTGGTCTAACCCAAAAAGACTCCTGCAAAACCTGCAAAAAAAAAATCTCCAAAACACTAGCAATGCCAATACCACCAATATGGAACATGTCAATATCAATGGCTCAAATCATAAGAAGTCCCATAGAACTGAACTCACCACTTTCAAGGTCTGGGTGCACATGCCCCAGACCTTCAGCTAACAACATCTTCTTGACAAGCAGACTGGCAACAAAACTGGACTGATGTAGATATGCTGCTTAATAAATATGCTACTTATTAAGAACTGAATACATCATAGTAAATTTAAGACCTGCATGTTTCGTGCCTATACTGGGCACTTAATCATAGGCCTATAGGCCAAAGTTGTGAATATCAATGGCTCAGCCAAAATTAGCCCCATGTGCAGAATGAAAGGTGGATGTCATTGATGTTACTGCCAATGGGATGGGGCAGTACTGGAATTTTCCCAGGTGTTGGAGAAAAAGTCTAAAGGTTGTAATTCTCTGAATGGCCCCAGTTTTAGTACTATCTGCTTCAAGGCCAGATACACTGGCAAAAAAGTGATTAAAATAAGCACTCTCACCCCAGTGAAGGAACATAAACAGGAGGAGAAGGAGATACAGTAGGAAGAATTACTAATTCAGGTGTCTGATGCTGAAAAAGAGAGTCTATGGTACATTAATTGCAACACAATAAATAAAGCAAAAGCTACACAAAATGAATAAAGTTAAAGCAAGATTAGTAATCTTTATCAAAATAAACCTGTTAGTTGTGACAGACTGCCTCTTTAACTGTGTAAAATGCCATAACTTCTGCTTTTAAAAACAGCACAGGCGGCAAATGAGATTGCTTAGCCGTTATGCTGATTTTAAAATATCTGTACCTTAACAATATATGCTCTTGAAATAACTGGATAAAAAGAAAAAGCAACTTATTTTATTGATACTTGTTTAGGACTGAATGAGAATTTTCCTAAATAATGAAAGTATTACAGGGGGTCGTAGCTGATTTTGGTCCTCTATGGGATTTAATGGGCTCTTTTTTGTCAGTTTGTGAAAATATAAAGTGTTTCCTGACACAAGTCATTGTTGATTTCACTGTTGTAGGGGAAAAGCTCTAGGGAGGCAGATAAAGCTGTTGCCATGGTGATGAAGGAGATACCGAGGCACCCGTCTGGTGAAGAAAAGCCCCTCCTTTCTATGACATCACAGGTGGGCGCCGCCAAAATACTATGAAACTGACACATGCAACTGCCACTTAGAAAAGGAATTCAAAAATATTTCACAGAAGGTGTTTATCATAGTATAATAAAGAGCTAATTATAATTCACGAGAGTGTGATTGTCTGAATTGCTTATCTTCGTGCAGGCAAATTGAGCAAAAGGAGAAGAATGAAATGTTGCATATGTCAGTTTCCTAGAAAAGTGCTTTTTAAACTATGTCCTATATTATATTTCAGATTTTCTTTCTGTATACGAAGTCATTATACAATTATAATAATTAAAGGGAAAAGCTGACGTTTCAAGGTCGCATTTAGCAAGCAAACCAGTCTAGTACCAGTCTAGTATTTATTTAAATCCCAATTAGTCAAGATAATGTGATTTTTAATTAGAATTCATTGTCAATTTTCCTTAATGTTGTCACTAAAAACATTACAGCTATTTCTAATTAAACATCAAGGGTGTAAACTAGACTGAATAAACTGAATAAGACTGAATAAAATGCAGAAAATAATTAGGATTTTTGAATACAGACTTTTTTTTTCACCAATTACTTTAATACAGTATAATAAGCAGTTCTCATGATATCAAGAGTTAGTACAGGTATGGATGCCTTATCCGGAAGCCCATTATCCAGAAAGCTCTGAATTACGGAAAGGCCGTCTCCCATAGACTCCATTATAAGCAAAAAATTCTAATTTTTAAAAATGATTTAACTATAGAACAGAACTTTGTACTTGATCCCAACTAAGATATAATTAATTCTTATTTGGTTTATTCAATATTTGAATGATTTATAGCAGACTTAAGTTATGGGGATCCAAAGTACAGAAAGATCCCTTATCCGGAATACCCCAAGTCCCGAGCATTCTGGATAACAGGTCCCATACCTGTATAGTGTATGATTTCAGATATGATTCTGTATAAGTTTCATGCTCAGACATGAAGAATGAGTTTTAGCAGGGAACAGTGGTAGGGGCTGGGAGAGGTCATTGCTTGTAGATAGATGTGAAAGCACAGTCCCTTTACATCTGGCGTGTTGGCTTTGTGTCAGTTTATATGTGCTATAGAAGTTTATATTTCTATTCCCAAATCTATAAAACAACCACTTTGTGCAGAAGTAGACTATGAAGTAGATAAAAAATTCAAATACTTATGTTTTAGATTTTAACACTGCAATACAATTTATACACGTGCAGCATAAGCATTGTTTTACACACAGTCATTTATAGCTTTTCATTTTGCATATTGCTATCATTTTTATAATTTCTGTGAGGCATATATTCCCTTTAGCAAATCTAGAGGCCCATGGTTCCCCTGTATCTCTCATGCTGCATACTCTCTTTCATATAACCTAGAAAGGAGGAATGTTCCTGCTAAGGTTAACCCATACTATAGATAGACACTTCTTTGCCTAAAATAGCTTCATGAAATACCCTGTGTATGGTAGTCTCTGATGACATAATTTACAAGGAACAAGGGATAGAGTACACCTCTTATGTCAAGACTCCTGAATTATACATTGAGTAACTATTAAAGTCCTTTTACTTGCTTTAACCTTTGGATTTTGGTTACTTTTAAATTAGCACCTACACTATTTTGCTCAGTGTGGACAGTGGTAATTAACATAAGCGCAGACATAGAAGCAATTTGTGGCCAATAACAACATAATTATATAACAACATGAATACATTCAAATTGCAGAGGGTAAAGTTAAAGGAACTCACAGTTGATTGCAGTAGTAACGCAATGAAACTTATGGGTTTAACATAACTCATACATCCTGTTTGTTTCAGTAAATTATGTCTCCAGCCATATGTTCAGTTAATTAAAATATTGAAGTTTCCCATGCAGTCCATACTGGCAGTTGTAGAATGAATGACTAATCTGTTAAGTCATTTAATTTTTACCCAAGGACATATACAGTAATGTGTTGCCAAAAACCCAATGAACTGCTACACCTTGGCAAAGTTACTGTGTACATAAGCTTAATGATAAAGGACCACATTTGAGGAAACTATTTCCTACCATACAGTAATTACATTGTGAGAAACATGGAATATTTATCAGCCTAACAGATATGTGATGAGCCAGAACCTCTAAATATACAGTGTTTTATCTACTTGAGTAAGAGCTGGTGATCTCGATTTCAGCTATAATTAACTAATTAACTATGAACCTTATTTATCTTTAAATAAAGAATATTTTGTAGTGTCTGATGCAAAAAACTATGAAAAAGAGATGATGATTTTATGGGCACACAAAAGTGATTTATCATAAGTGTGCTATTTGTTGTTTTTCTCTCTGAAGAAGCCATGGCACGTAATTTGGCAGGTCCCACTAAATTGTGGAAATTTTTTTGGTTTATCTTTTTTTATTTGCCTCTTTAAAGTATTGCTAATTGCTTTACTGATGTTTGTGAAAAGAAACATTATTTAATGGAAAAGACCAGCCCACATATACAAGCACTGGGTAAAGCAAAATAGCCAGAAATCTCTCGCATATAGGCCTCCAAACTCTGGCTATCTAGCAGTTGCAAACCTGCTATTTCTACCAGCTACTGTTGCCTTTAACTGTTTTAGAACACTATGAGGTTTATTTGGCCAATATGGAGCTGCAGTTGCCTTCTTATTAACAAATAGTGAGTGATAGCTTCTGACTTTACGCAACCCCTTGCATGCATGAGATGTGTGGCCATGTGACATTTATACGTGACAATTAGTACTTTTTTACAAATGCGTGTGCATGTTAATGGTGCTCATGACCATTTTACCTACAACAATCTTAGGGGCTCCAAGAAATGCAAGTATCTAATAGTGTGGATTTGCAGCTCTAACAGCTGTAGAGCAGCACCAATTTGTTGGTTTTAAGGCCAAAGTCACTATTTAATCCCTTGTAGAGCTGAAATGCTAGAGAACAGCACAGACAAGAGAACCCAAACTGCTTGTGCTCCCAAAGTAGGCATATGGGTGCAATTATATTATTTATATTCTATTTGCTTATTATATAAAACTCTGATTTTACCTTCAGTAATTTCTTACTTAGATACTATGTACTGTACACATCTGTCTTATAAAATTAAAAGTATATATGTATCTAAAAAAAGTATTGGATTGGTGTTTTCTGTCCTTATGCTTCTCAGACCCCTTAATGTTTTGCTGTACTTGCTTTTATAGATGCTGTATTTAATATACCACTCTAGGAACACAGAGAAACTTAATTATAAGAATTATGAGAATTAGGAGTAATATGAGGGTGTATTTAACTTTGGAGTGGAACTGCTCAAAACACATGTACAGGGTAGGGGCTGCAAATGTCTGAGTGGTTGATGTGGTTAGTTCCTATATGTATGGAAAAGGGATGGTGCTTAATAAAGGCATTATTCTTTTTAAGTCTTAAGTCTCTGGAGTTTTAAGATTGCAATTGATATGGGGATGGTGGTCACACCCCTTTGGGTGAAAACATAATTGTTGAGAAGAAAAAGTACTGCTGAAAAGTGTTTTTTATAAGAGATTTAGCAGATCCAAAATTAGCATTTATTGGTCTGTAGCCGTATGGAAAATGAAGGCAACTTTCTGTAAAAACTTTGCACATATCACTACTTCCAACTCAAATGTTATCAGTTGTTTTTGCCAACATACTTTTAATTCCTTTTAACATATTGGTACCCCTGGCGCATTTAATGTAAACGACCATACCCACCCATTACCCACAATTTATGACATTTTGTATTCTTATAATTATTTACTGCATTTATTTTTACTGCATGTAGAATAATATTCAAGATTTTGCAGAAAGATATTGATGAAAAATTAAAGAAAAATGATAAAGGGCACCAGTAAAGGGCAAGCAACACTGTAAGTGATAGGGATCAGTAGCTGAATCTGTGCCTTCTCAAGTTTTTGCCATCTAAGCATAAAGATAAAAGAGAAGTGTGAGAATGTCTGGTTGAAATTATTTCAGTACTGTCAATTGATCAAGTCTTGTCTGTTAACTGAGATAAGAAATCCATGTTTATTACGATTGCTTAGGTTATATTGATTTAAGCTGTACATTCCCAATATGATGGCAAACAGACAGAAGTATGGTTTGTGTGTACTGCAGTTAAGCACTAATAAATGTTATTGATGAAAGTTTGGATCATTTTTTTCTGTAGCCCTTTTCTTTCATATATTTTTCATTCCCCAGTTGGTAAATGAGCAGCAAGAAAGCAGACCTCTCTTGAGTCCATCTATTGACGACTTTCTCTGTGACACCAAATCAGAAGCAAAACCCAGGCCTGTGACTTCAAATACAGCAGGTAAACCTATATTCTATTTATCTGTTTTATGGCGCATGGGTGCTGAGAGTTTAGATACCAGTACCTTTGAATGTAAATGTACCATTTTAGTAGGATTCATAGATCAATAAAATATGCAAAAGTCATAAAAAGTTGCAATATATTCGTTATAAATGGTGCTTAGTGATGTCTTCAGTTATAATTGGGACTTAACGGTGTCACATGAAGCACTAAAATTGGTATATTCTTCAACCCTTAATTCCAATATCCTTATATTTTATAATAGCAGATGCTATTAGGATGCATCTATTTATCAATAGATTCAGTTATTTTAATTGTATAAACATAACACTTTGATTGACACAAAAATTAAATTTTTGTTTATGGTCCATAGAGACTGGGAGGATAAAGTGCTTTAAACGGCAACATTTAAATAACTCATGTTTTTGCTAACATGGCATGGAGATGCAAGTATTTAGTATGTATGAATTAATAATAACTACTGCATGTCATCACACAACTGTTTCCCTGGAATTTACTCTGCCGTGATGCCCCAAATGACCGGCACCAGCTGTTATAATATTGCCAACAAAGTGCTGTGTTTCCATTTTTAGTTTGTTAGCATATAGGATCTCAGATCAGCCCAGATGGATATGGACACAGTAACAGTTAAGTTTAATCCTAATAACATTTCATATAGAAACTCAACCACACATTTATATACAAGTCTTTAGGAACATTTTAAATTCACTTTATATTGGAGTTTTCAAAAATATTATTTATCCATCAAATATTTTATATAAAATATAAAGCAGGTATGAAATCTTGGTGAAGAAGTGCCTGTAACTAATACTGTACAGTATAATATGTAGTTTGGTTATTTAGAATGCAGTAGAAATGGGCTAAACTGTGTAGTCATAAGACTACTGCACTAAGCTCATGCTGTATGAAGATTAAGAAATGAGTGACGATACAGTTTAATTATAATATCAAATAAAACTAGATGGAATTTCGAACTACGAAATGAAACTATGATTTATTGTGAATAAAAACCACCCCTCTGACTCACTATTTTACTCATCCTGTTGAAGGCAAAGAAATGTAGTCAAAATGCAAATAGAACATTACAGTCTGTTAAAACTGAGATTATTCCTAGGCTTTTAAGAGACAATCTCTATCTTTTCATTGAAGAATATATAACCGTATTAAGGTATACCTGAATAATACTGGCTACAAGCTTAAATATGGTTACCCTTTGAGAGGAAAGGGAATGGCAAATAATCAGGGTCACTTTTAGGGCCACCATACAGGGGCATTTACTCTTGTGTTCCTGTGAGGTGGCTTTTCTATGGATTCCACTGCATGGGAAGGCAGGCATTTATAGAGCCCATTATTTTCTATTGTTCCTGTACCTATGGGATTCTGCTGAACCACTACTTATTGTGTCCCTCCTGCATTTAGAGATTCAGTGCAGTCCATTCACTCCAGGCAGCCTGCGAAAGGGACATGTAACATAGAACCTCAGCACTAAAAAGGACCATAAAATAGATAAAAGTCATATGAATTTATTATACTGTGTATAATTTCTTAAATATTTTCAGTATATTTTCAGCCCCACTGCTGCTGTTGAACTCCTGGCATCCCTTCAACAACTGAAGGTTGTTATATTATATTCTCACCACAAATGGGGTGCCCACCCTTGATCTATTTTACTATTTTACAATGTGATAACCATGTCTGTTTTTCCAATTTGCTTTGAACCAACCCCATTTTGCAATATTTTACACATTGGAACCACTCCAAAAGTAGCAATGATTAACAAATCCAGCTTTAAGTACCAGCCAGGATGAGGAGGGGGTGGAATCACTTATAGAAATGACACATATGTTATACCCCAGTCATCTCAGAGGCAGAGAGTAGTTTTGTTATATATGAAGTTGTATTTTATTATATATACTGTATAGGAAGCTAAATCGAATATTGATATTGCATCAGATAAAGCATTCTCATTGCCAGAGTGCTACAGTCTCCAAGCACAAACACTCTATTCAAGTTTTCTTTTATGGAATGCTTGGGACCTAGGCTTTTTCAGATCATGGACCTTTCTGCAATTTGGATCTCCATATCTTAAGCATTTAAACACTAAATAAACCTAATAGAATTGTTTGACACCAATATGGATTCATTCAGCTTAGTTATCATCTATTATCATCAAGTTATCATTATCCAGAAGGTTCTGAATTACGGGAAGGCCATCTCCCATAGACTCCATTATAAGCAAATTATTCTAATTTTTAAAAATGATTTCCCTTTTCTCTGTAATAACAAAACAGTACCTTGTACTTGATCCCAACTAAGGTGTACTTAATCTTTACTGGAAGCAAAACAAGCATATTGGGTTTATTAAATATTAAAATGATCTTTAGCAGACTTAAGTTATGGAGATCCAAATTATGGAAAGATAACTTATCCGGAAAACGGCAGGTCCCGAGCATTCTGGTCCCATACCTGCACTGTTTTATTATAACTGAATACATGGATAACCTTTCTGTAATTCAGAACTTTCTGGATAAGGGTTTCTGGATAAGTGATTCCATCCATGCAACATTACTAACTTGATTACATGCTATTAGAAAAAAACAAATGGAGGGAACACAGGGTATGGTCACTTATCTTTAATCTAAATGTAGTCAAGCAGCCATTTGTGTGATGAAGAGTAATAGTTTAAATGTATGTGGTCAGGGATCTGCTGCAAAATATGGGTCTTTGGCTGTTGCAGAACTACATTCCCAATTCTTTATTATGCTCAGGTATTTGTTAAATATTCCTGTTTTATTTGTATGCACTTCTAATGTGCTGGTTTCTATGTCCTACAAACAACAAATGTAAACATTTAAAAAGACATAAATAGATAAAAACTAAATGGAAAATATTTACAAAATACCGATATAACCTACTGCCCCTTTAAGGTTTTATTCCACTTATATAAAAGTACAAAATTGTTTATAACTTTATTTAAAATGCATGTAAATAATTGTTTTTTCCCAACAATACACTTTGCTAAAATGATATATTCCCTTTTTGGAAGCTATTTTTATTTGTTGCTGACACCCCTTTAACAAATAAGAACTTCCAGGTGACGCAGGCAGCAGCAGTTCAGAAGCAGCTGATCAGACAAGGAATGTTCTCGGTTCAGGTGTGAGATATATTTGGTGTTTAGCCATTCCCCTTGAGGCCAGGTTTGTATCCAAGCAGGAATGAAGGGACAAGGGTATAAATAGTACAAACGCTATATTATAATTGGTCCTCTTTGTTTCTTCTATGTTCTCCTATATTTGTCCTTATAATATCTTTGTGCAAATAGCAGCAAAAGTGAATTTGCTTGTCACATTAGTTTCTCTTTGCTGACCTTCCCGCTGATTTGTATATTACCCCAAAGTGTACTTAACATTTAAACCTGCATTTATTTATAATTACCATTTACATTTATGGATAGTTTTAGGGTAGGGTACAGAGGGCATTTGTATAGGGCTTCCAGCATCACAGGGTCTGCTTAGGGGGAGCAAATCAGAAAGGCTGTTAAGGGGTTTCTAGAAGCTGCAATGGAACAGTAGATGGGGGAATGAAGTTTGGACACCACTTTATTACATCATGGGACGTATGTATTAACATTGGAGACAAACATCACTGCTGAAAAAAAAACTCAAACATAGCATATTGCATATTTATATAGCAATAGTAAAATTAAGCAACAGTTTTGTTCCTTTAGCCTCTTATCTCTGCACTCAGGCCCAGACTGGCTATCTGTAGATTCTGGCAAATGCTAGATGGGCCTTTGTAAGGTGCCATAGACAGTCACTACTTATTTTGCCCGCAGAGAGCTGCTTGGACCTCTGTGTACTTGAAATGCCATGGCCTGTTTTGAATTTTAGTCCAGAACTGTCTGCACTGCTTGTCAATCATAAGTATACTGTATGTTTTTAGTGTCTTTTCAGAGATGGCCTCATGATAGAATGATAAAATTATAAACCTCTGTCTTTTCAACTCATAACATGCGTAATACCTGACAGTTTTGTCACCAGGGCTAGACCTTCTGGACTTAAGTGAACCTCTTCCTCCTACACAAAGTAAAGGGAAGAAGGCTGAGGCTGCATTAAAGGGAGAATCCTCCAGGTCGCAGTCCATTAAGAAGAAGGTGGATGAGTCTGAACTAATTAAAGCTGAGGCTGAAAAGACCATAAAGACTGTCAGAATTCCAGAAAAGACCACTTTAGATTTGGGTAAGGTAATTTTTCATCATTACAGGCTAACAAAGAACAGGCAACCATAAGCACAAGAAGTTGAAATTCTGGAATTTTTACTTCCACAACATAAGAAAGGCCTCCAGATGCCCATGTCTGCCATAGGGTATATTTACCAATAGAAATCTGGGACAATTATGAGTGAAAGTGATTGTTTTATATTTTTCAAACAAGTAAATCCCACATATATTAAGTGTATACACTGCAGTTTCATAGATTTTTAAAATATTGTAATAGCTTTGCATCAGAATTGCCCCTTTTAAATATCACAGTATTTATTGCTGTTGTGCCTGTGTGTGTCTGTTAGTTTGTTTTTGTGGTCAGTAATCATGTAGTGCCATAAAACTAAGATATCAGCGTTGTTCGACCCTGTAGACTATTGAAAGGTCAAATCCAAGCAAAACAGGATTTTAAAATTCAAAACTTGAGTTAAGTAGGTCAGGGACAAGCAAGTTTTACTGCACCACTGAATGATGGGAGCTGCAGTTAAGAGTTTGAGCATTAAAGGTTCTGTCCCTGAAGTAGGTAGGTGTTAACCCAAAAAAAGGTGTAAATGTGCTTGTACTGATAAAAGATATACATTTTAGTGCCACAACACAAACTATATGCTACCTTCTTTGTATCCACACATGTGCAGAATTGGAAAAGGGCAATATTAAGAAGAATTTATTGTGGTGTAATTAACAGGGTTAACAATTCAGTTTGCTTTGCATCCTGCTTTTCTGTAAGGGCAAGGGCTCATGAAGTGGATTGTTCGATTGACAGGCCTGGTGTTGGTCTGTGTGGAGCTACATAGAGTGGATATTGGCACAAAAATGCATTTCGTGTTTCCGCAATGATATCTGCTCCATGTACCTCCGCACAGGATGATGCCGGGACTTTCCATGGAGCTACAGGGCTAAGTACATGTATAAGCATCAATTTTCCTTCGCCAATGTACAAAATGCAGATGGAGGAAAGTGGATAATCTGCTATGTGTGCCCTTGCCCTTATTCTATAATTGAACATGAGGCCCATTGTGTGGTGCCAGAGTATTCTATAAATAAGAGCATAATGGGAGAGTTTGGTTTATAAATATTTGACACAATTATCTGAAAACACCACAACTTTCCCTATCACACCAGAACCTCTTGTTGTAATGATGATTATTAAAAGGGCTGCAAATTTGGTTTAGATAATTTCTAATAGTGTATATATAGATTAAATTAAAGTATCTCTGACTATATTTTAAATAAGTCTACTAAATAATGGCAATGCTAGGCTGTCCTTTATTCTGTAGTTCATAATAAGCTGTCACATTTAATTGCTTAGTTACTAATATGCATTTGGTTTTACCTCCTGTTGCTATGGTTGGTGCGAGATCACACGTTCCTGGGAAGTCTATGGTAGCAGTCAGCCTAATGAAGCAAAAGACGGCATGAGAGAGGCAGGAAAATGGAACCCCTCTGTCCTTATCAACCTGCAGTTATTCAGTTACAGGTCATTAATTTGCTGATGGGCCACTCATCACCCAAAATATTTTATTGTCCATTGCACTCAATAACTTTTGTATAGATGAAAAATACTGTCCCTGTGGAATAATTTGTGCACTAGTTTTTATTGTCAGCATTATTCTGAATAAGTGCTTCACAGGCTTTTTTTCTAGGCCTCACATGCTTGTCACACACAAAACTCAGGCTTTATCCATCTGAAATATCACTTGGAAAATGGCTATTAGATACCTGCAGTCATGCCAATAACCAGGGCCGCCATTGAAGGGGAGAGAGGGAATAAATGTAATTTCTCTATAGAAAAGGTGCTTAAAATGTTAAAGTTAGTCACTTAAAGAAACTACCAGTCTCTTCTTCCAGAGAAGATTTATTACACACATGTGGACCAGTAGGAAAAAAAAACAAATTGCTGACCTTAATACAATGTTGAGATATATTTTCAACAAAGTTCCAAACCAACATTTTTAAAATCATTAGCTAAATAGTAATCATAGTATATTCTGATTGGCATACACATAAACTACTATATGTGCATGTGCCATGGTCCTAGGTGAATTATAAACATATGTGAAAGCCTGCACACATTCTCTTTTAAGGAAATTCAGCTCTTTCTAATAAAAACACAAATATGATTTCTGATATATAGAAGTGATATACTATCTCTGCTTCTCAGGAATCCTGTGTAAATGTATCTGTATTTAAAAAGCCTACCAGTGCCCACAGACTCTTCCTATTAGAATATGCTCACAGGAGGTCCCTGGAAGGCTTAGACTTCAGAAAACAGTATCATTATAAGCAATACAACTTGGCAATGGCTACTTTTTCCCCTTATGTTCTATATTAAATGGGATAATTGATGCGTGAAAGTAATGGCTTTGTTTCCAGGTCTGAAAAGGGCTTTATATATAGATGTTGCCTGTCGCAGTACATGTACATGACATGTCTTACTCATATCTATACAGGGGGCTTTCAAAAACCTTTTTTCTTCCCATATGATGTGCTAATGTGTGTAAATATGTAAATCTACCAGGATTAAATGAAACTAGGATGCTAGATCCAGCAGTTTTAGAATTTTTAACCTAGAATTGTACATAAACATGTAACATTCCATTAATTGGGTGGTTTGGGATTAAATATGACACTGTGGCCCAACAGTAGCACCATACCTCCCAGCTGTCCTGATTTTCACAGGACACTCCCAATGTTAACAGCTCAGCCTGCAGTCCTGGATTCTTTTTGAAAATCACTAATTTCCCTTTGATCTCCTGCACTGAATTGCAAAAAAAGATAAAAAGTTTCTCAAACTTAATTAGATAAGTAGGCTTTTGGCAGAGAACCCAGAATACTCAACACCTGCCCCTAGATACAATTGTAACTTGATAGGTCCCTTGGGGAGACTTGCATCTTAAAAGGCAATTTCACCTTCATTAGGAAAACTAGAACAAAACCACAAAACCTCCAGAAATATGTTCAACCTTTACATAACCTGCCAAATTTTGTAAAATGGGAGTGGTATTTAAGGGCGTGGTCACAAAAATGGGCATGGTCAAAAAATAAGCTGTGCTACACATGACATTTATTTTTGTCCCTCTTTGCATTTTTCGAATGTTGGGAAGTATGAAGAAAGAGGTCTTTAGAGTACCCTCTAGTGACTGTTAATAGCACAATGTGATGGATAAAAAATGGGGGTCCAAGTAGAGTTTTGCTTCCTACAATTTATCTTAATAATTGATATATCAATGTATCTTAATTAATATTGATATATCAATAAAAAATGTTTGAATTATTGTTTTGCAACAAAAAATAAAAAATGTATCATGAGTTGCCCTTTGTGAGGATCTCTTGTTTGCTTTCAGTACACATTCAGATGCAGCTGGAAAAATGGGGCGAAGGGCGTTTGCGTGGAGATAAAGGCAGCGAGGGTCTTCAAAACCTGGAAAGAAAATCATCTAAAGAGATTTCAAAAGAGATCTTGTGGTAAATTCCCCTGATATCCTCTCAAGTGTACATCACAAATATGCAATACTATTACTTAAAGGGGGAGATTTATTAAGACACGAACACTTGGAGCGTTTATTCCAACGCTCCGAGCGTATTTTCGCCATTTTTTTCATGCTTCAGCGACTTTTTCATATGCTTGCGCAAAAAATTCGGAAAGGTTCTGCCACTGTTTACAATCATTCGGTCCTAAAATTTCGTGACTTTCGGATCGCCAGTACGATATTATTGTGACTAATACGATTTTTTCTTAAGCATTTTTGTGATATTTCCGATCTTCAGAAATTATCGTATCCAATCTGAATTTTTCCCATTCTGGATTCAAACTCGTGTTTTAATGAATCGGTCCATTAGTTTTATTTCCATTTGTATTGAATCAAATAGGATATTGGATTTTTAATGATATATTAATATAAAGCCTCTATACTTTAACTGCTTCCCAACTTAAATCTTTTGATTCTAGGTCTACAGATGTTAGAACGCAATCCAGTAGAGGAAGTATTGTGGCAGAAAATGAGAAAATATCTGAGCTTGAACTCGCAACTGCCCCAAAAGTTGGTATTATATTCAATATATAACCATTACAGTAACAGTTCTGGTACTAAAAGGGTATAAGTTATTGTTTAAAAGTGATTTTCTCTTGTAAATGAAAGACAAATGACTAAAACATGTTTCAAGTATTATTTTTAAATTGTGTTGTGGCATTTTCACAGTGACTCGTGTATTACTGAACACCAGACTTTGACAAATAGATGGTAGTCACTGAAAGCCCTGTCAGGATTAAATCTTTATCTAAAACATGAAAGAGCACAAAATCTCCCATTGGGATCACTACTTATGTTACAGCAGCAGAGAGATTACGCTGTCACTAACCAAGCGCCTAACCTAAGTACCTTGTTCACATTAACAACTACAGCTCATATAAGAGTCATACTATACACAACGTATATACACTAAGATTGGATCTATGTTCCAGCTACAATTACCATAGTGAATAAACAGATTTCCAATACAGACACATACAGGTTAAAGTTTATCTTAATCATTGGAATAACATATACTATTTAAAGTAGAAGTTTTTGGGAAGATATAGTAAAATCACAAATGTGTTCTATTGAAAACACAATTTAAAAATGCTTGATCAGATAGCATCCTGGGCCAAAATATCCCAAAAGCACAGACCAAAATATCTATAAGGCATAATCATGAGTTTAAGGGTGAAGACACACAGAGCTAGTAGTAGCAGCTACTTTTTCATGGCTACTAAACCCCAGAAAATACCCTGCCATAGACAATTCTGAGAAATGCCTCTGCTAAAACACATGTAGAGACAATTATCAGCAAATGATCAGCATTGTCTATTTTAGTAGCCGTGACAAGTAGTTGCTACTAGTAGCTCTGTGTGTCTTCACCCTTAGCCAACATGTGGAACTTCCAGTTGATGTCAATGGAAAGTGATCTGCAGTAGATAGTAGGTGAATTGTTGTGGATTAGAAGTACATATTGTTATCATGAATGGTTAAAAATGAAAACTACTTTATTGTAAGCTACGAAATGTAGGGTAATAACTAATAGTTTTAATATAGTGCTAACATTATTGTGTATAACATCACAGTGTAGACCTTTTCAGGTCAAGCCCCACTTGAAGGTCCAACCTTTTGGACATAAGATAGGTACGTATATATAGGAAAATATCTATGTGTATCAGTTATAAGAATATACTGTATATTCACCTTGAATCTCATCTTAACTAACCTTCCAGCTGCACTTATATCTAGGAGAGAAAATGGCCATCCACATTCTCAGACTAACTGGCCTTTAGGTTGAGTCCCTGCCACTACTCCAAACCCCCAAATAGGGTCATTGTTTAAAGTCAAATTAAATATTTATGATTTTTTGAAAAAAGTCTTTCTAATTAAAACTCATACAGCTGTTTAAATCATATTTTAAAGGTTATTGCTTAGTAGAATGAAAGGTCACTGCTTTCTTGAAATATGTTTTGTGATCTTGTAAGAAAAACAACCAACATATTTTAGAGTGTGCCCTGCACAATGAAATGTCAGTTGTTTTATTTAGTATGTGGCATTTGTATCATATACTCAAGAAGATCCATGCACTATTTTTCAATGACATGGAACAAGTTAATGCACAACTTGTCTCAGCAAGCTACAGAGACCCAACATGATTACTGAACAGCAGTTTCAGACAACATAATCAACCTCCTGTTGTCTTAAATAAGAGATGAATGTCTGACACTTCTTCCCTTGATTTGACACAAATGTTTGCCTAAATTAGAATAGAATGTAATGGACACTGCATTTTCTAGCTGAGATACAAAATCTGTTCTGCTAATAAATGTCTGTCAGGTGCTCAGCCAAACCAGTGTTCTATTCAAAAAAGTTCTGCTTTCATTTTCTATCAAGTAGTTCTAAGTATCAGAAACATTATGTGGTGAAATGTCATACAGGTCTATATATTCTGAAGCAAATCACTATAAATCAGCGGTTCTCAACCTGTGGGTCGGGACCCCTTTGGGGGTCGAACAACCTTTTCACAGGGGTCACCTAAGACCATCAGGAAACCGATGGTCTTAGGAATAATTTTATGGTTGGGGGTCACAACAACATGAGGAACTGTATTAAAGGGTTGCGGTATTAGGAAGGTTGAGAACCACCGCTATAAATTGTAGTGCACTCTAACTAATGCAATAGTCCCTTATATTTTGTGATTTATCATGCAGTCTTCCAAATTAGCTGAAGCAGGCATGAAGACTATGTACAAAATTACAGTATGCTGATGGTCGACCTACAATAATAAGATGTTTTGTATGGGTGACATATTTATTTGTGATGTACGCCAGTAATGAAATGTAATGGTCATGTACCAGTTGTAATTCAGTTCTTTTACCCATGTGACACTGGCTATTGGACTTTTTTCACTTCAAGCCCCCTTTTGTGGTTTAAACTTTATTCTAGCCCCCCCCCTTATCTAATAACATGGTTAAGGAAATATAGAAACAATATAGAAAAATGTTGATTTATCAGTCACTCTACCATAGTTTAAATAATATGTAGGGCAACTTTAAATCTTTCCCTAACTGTCATTCAAGCTGGGTTTTCAGGAGTATCTAGGAGAGCATTCTCCAAAAAATTGACTTTTAGCCAGAGCTCCCCCTGTCACTGCACCAAGCCCATTCTTACCAGGGGGTCAGCAGCCCAACAGTTTGGGAGAAAGGAAGATCAGTAGTTTTATTATTACAACAGGTAAATCTCGCAAACACCTGCAAAAGGCATCCTTGTGAAAAAAAAAGAAATTCCAGGTTTACTAGATTATGTCAAAGGACTGCGTAAGACTAGCAGAGCAGAGCATGATAGTCTATGGAGAGATGCTTGAAAGGGTATTAAGGGAATTGATGCTATTTCAGGAACATCCATATGCTGACCTATTGATAAGTCACTTAAGCATCTTTTTCACGATTTGCCATCTGCTGCTCATTAGCTGTGGATGCACATTGCACACGTCGGCTGCATTGTGGGGATACACTTGAGATAACAGAACATTGAAAACTTTCTGGAAAGCAAAGCAGCCGCCGAGATGAGATACTAGAAAGTATTTCCCCACTGCTTTAATACATTCTATTTCAAACAACCATGTAATCGTGATTGAACCTGTGAGCTGTGAATTTCCCACAGTCTTCTGAAATTGCTGTCTTGTAGGGTTCTCAATTATAGAGCTAAGCTCTGTTGCCAAGCAGTGCTGTTTTACATCTGATCGTTGTTGAAAGTTTTGTAGAAAAGTAGGTTTTGTTTTAATTACTGAGACATATTTAGCCAATGGACTCATCAGACTAGTAATAGAATAAAACCTGTATTAAACATTCATACAATCTGTACTTCACCCTTTTTTTTTTGCATTTGGCATATTTTTCTCTATTTAACTCCAACTCTCCATGCCAGCTTCCTCTGGGTTTGAACCCCCTGTTAAACAGCTCCTAGACTACCAACGTATATGCCAATTTAAAGTAGCAGGCTTTTTATTGAAATAGAGAGACCACTCCTATATAAGGCAGCCATTCAGTATTTGTCTCCATCTATGCTTTTTTTTTTTTTTTGCCGTATACAGTATATGAGCTGTTTGAATACTCGAATATGTGTGTCAGAATCGAATCACATTACTGTTTAACTATAGAAAGGAAAGAATCAACAAAGGACCGTATTTCCTAATTCAGCTGGCATATATACATATGTAATATGTATTAAAGCACCTTCTGCTTTAAAAATGTATTGCTTTCTTAGAAAGGAAACTGCTGTCACATTCTGTTAGTCAGTTATTATGTTGGTTTTGAAAGTTCTACTCCACTTGTTTCATGGGATCTGATTCTTGTACCTCATTTATTTAGTTGGTTCTAAAATTTGTTCTCTAGCAACACATTAAGACATAAATTAATAATTGTATGGTTCTTGACACTTAATTTCAAGTGAGCAGTTTATTAATATTTATGAATTCAATAATAAATGCCATTACTTGGAAACATTAACACAGTCCACAATGTATTATCTAAACATACAATGTAGAAAATGTAACCCTATCTTAGCTAAAATAGGCCTTGTCCAGCTAGACTGAATAGAGCATCAGTTACATTAAACTCTAACGCACAAGGATGGGCCCTCGCTAAGTGGAAGGAATGAAATGGAGGCGGAGTGAAACTAAAACTCACTTAGGCTGTGTGCTAAAACAAAGAATAAAAGACTCCAGAAGGTTCTTGCAGCAAACTCAAACAGAACTGATTAATTGCCCAAGACAATTCCATACTCACAAATCCACAATATTGGCAAATATCAGCAATATAGGCACATAGATGGTGCAGTTAAGGCAGAACAGAGACAGCACAATGTAACACCATGTGGAGACAGCTTAGGGACACCTTCTAGGGTTCCGGTGTCTCATGTGGTCATGACAACAATTAATCTGTCACTGACTATAGCCTTGTTCATAGGGCCTTGCTGATCCCAGGCCCACAGCAGCACATCCAGCTGGGTCAGCAACTAAAGGGCAAAGAGAAAGATCCACCCCTAACCAACTATATTAAAGTGGGGCAGGAAGTGGTCATAACCCAAAGGGCCAATAACAGAAGTATGGAAATTAGATAACTAGATAGATGGGCATCTGCCTAGTACAGGGGTAGGGAACCTTGGCTCTCCAGCTGTGATAAAACTACAAATCCCAGCAAGCATTTTCCTTAATTAACCATGACTGTGGCTGTCAGACTCCTGCAATGCATTGTGGGACTGGTAGTTCCATAACAGCTGGAGAGCCAAGGTTCCCTACCCCTGGCCTAGTAACATAAAAATAAGGAGGTGTAGGGATTTAAAGGTACAGTTCAGTGTAAAAATGAAACTGAGTAAAATAGATAGACTGCGCAAAATAAAAAATATTTGCAATATAGTGTAATAAAATGGCTGGGTTAGTTGTAGATGGACAATATGTTTCTCCCAGGGTTTTGCATAGTTGGTACCCTGGAACATGGAATAATTTATCACAAACCCAGCCCTTTAATACAGACCTTAGCAGCAAGGTGATTGCTGCAGCTGAGAGCCTTTTAAAAAGACTCCAGTGGGGGGGAGGGGGAGTCTCTTCCCCACTATACAGGTAGTAGGAGCTGCGCTGCATGGGAAAGGTACTTATGATTTCTGATTTTGTTTTCTTCTATTAAGTTGCAGTAGGAAAAGCCACCCAACTGTAGTTAGGCTGCCAACTGTGTTTAGCCAGCGCTCTGGTGCAAGGGTTTATTTTCTTGTTTCTTATTTTGTGTTTGTTACTGAAGTTTTGTAACAAAATAAACTGCTGGCACTTGCCTGTAAGAGAGTAACCTCTGTGACTGCTATGTTTACCCTAAAAGACTGTGGGAAGCGGCCCTAAGACACTGAACCAGATCCCCCTGTAGGTTCAAGTGTCACAATAGTTAGTTAGGCAAAAATGTAATCCATAAAGGCTGGAATGGGCAGATGTCTAACATAAAAGCCAGAACACTACTTCCTGCTTTCAGCTCTCTAACAATAGCCAGAACACTACTTCCTGCTTTCAGCTCTCTAGCCTCTTAGTTAGTGCTAACAGCTTGAAGCTGAAACCAGGAAGTAAAGTTCTGGCATTAGGTTAGACATCTGCCCACTCCAGCCTTTATAGATTCAATTTTTGCCTAACTAACTATATTAGAAATATTTTTTGATTTTGCTCAGTCTATCCATTTTACCCAATTTTATTTTTACATTGAACTGTTCCTTTAAAGCCATAGGGGTTATTAAGCCTATGGGTCCCTAGAGAAATATGAGTAATTTTAGGTGGAGATTACATTGGTTTTGCAGATTAGTCTTTAGGCAGTTACAACAAAATAAGGGGAGTTTGAATTTTATTCCTGTTGGGGATCGTTTTAGAATAAGAAGGTTAGCTTTAGAGGGCACCCAGATGTTAGTGACCCTGGCAAAACTCCTTCTTCCCACCCTAAAAAACGGTCACTGTTGAGTCATTATGGCAAAAAATACAAATACAAAATGCGAGAATACCATATTCTGGGATATTCTTACTGGGTTGTACAGCTACTGCTGTTTAGCAATTATGGCCCTTAAATAGCCGGTGAGTCACAGGTTATCCCAGCACACTCATCCCATTATATTGAATATGAGAAGCCCTTATTCAGGGATATTTAAACTGTGTGCAGCTACTGTATTTGGGAATTAAAGCTCAAAAAACAGCCAGAGATTTATACATTAAATATCACTGACTAAGTTTGACAGCATGTGGATGGCTGTAGTCTGCCCACCTATTATTGATTGCTGTCTACAGTACTATATTTTAGCAATGGGTTTCCAAAACCTCTTGTTAACTTAGAGGAAATGTGTATGATTTGGTATTATAGGTTTATGTCTATTTTTAGTTGCAGCAAATGGAAACCACACATTCTCTAGCAGACATCAACACAGTGTTTTAAGGGAATGGTACTCTTGGAGCAAACAATTTAATGCTTTGCGAAATTGGCTGTTTTCACCTCTTGAAAAGTGACCTTTGCTTTCTGTGGTTAGTAATGGAACAATTCATGAAATATTGATGCATGGTAGCCAGCTGCTAAAACGCAGCTATATTAGGAAATGTATATTCTGATTTTCATTTAAAATACTTTATGACAGATTATAGTATGATCCTGCAGAGCTAAATTTAACTGCATGGTTTAACCCTTTCCTGCTTGACTCTTTTGTCTTGTCTGAAAAATACAGTCAGATTATAATACAGATACAGCCAATTGTGTGGTCTATGAGTAGGAATTAGCAAAGGACATTTTAACATCTTATTAACCAATATTAGCTTCCATAGGGCTTTCTTGCAAGGGACCCACACATTGGCAGTGGTTTTAAAGTCATTTCTAATTATTATTGCTGTTGAAAGTGATATCTGTCAAGCTGTTCACATTCCCTGCACTCCTGGCTCGGAATCCTGAAGCAATGTTTCCAGCTGATTAAAAAAGGTGGAGGAGACCTGATCTGTTACATTGAGGTCATTGAGTCAGACCCAGAAAAGATAAACAAATGCTGATTTCAGCTTCAGTTACATTTATAAATAACATTAAAGCCACTGACAATATTTAATTCATGTATATTGGAAAGCTTAGAATTACATTTTTGGGTAAAAGAACCCCTTTAAAGTTTGTCATTTGTATACAGAAATAATCTGTGTTTTGGCATCTAGAAAATTATTATTGATTTTAGACGATGGAAATTCCAAGTTAAACGGATAGTTCCAATCTGGAAACTTTATAAGGCTAATTAATCACTTTTCAAATTTGAGTTTGTCAAAAACATAATTGTAGGGCGAAAAATCATGCAACTTTTTTCTTGCAGGAGTTGTTTTTTCTCCCTCGATCACTAGCATATTTACAAACAATTTGCAGCAAAGTTGAACACAGACAAAAATCACATTGAGCAATCTTGAGCATCAACTTGATCGAATGCTCACACACAGCCACTATTGACTTCTAAAGTATCTCAACAGGTGTCATATGCATTTTGATAATTTGTTAATAAATAACTTGAATATTCTCCATCCTTTTTTCTCCACGATTTTTGCAAATTGCATCTAAAATGTTTTTTCAAATATTAATTGATAACCCTTTAATTCTCAGTAATGTTTGTATTAAATATTAAGTTGTATTAATAACTTGTACAGTAATGATGCTTCATTGTTATTTGTATATGACAATAAACTTGAAACTTGAACTTGAAACTTGTATGACTTTCTTGTAGATTTGAATTCATTTTTGTATTTTTTTTCCTCATTTAAGAGGAATTAATGTAATTGTGACCATTTCCGGAACTTAATTTCTGTTTGTAGTTAAAAAGTTTAGGAAGGTGTTTGTTATTTGTACTGGCTTATTAACTTTCTGTTCTTAACTCTTTCCAGGGACTGACTAGAGAATCTCGACTGGGGGGTGCCTTCCTGTCCAGGAACCAATCTTTAGAAGAAGAATTTGAAAGAGCAAAGGCTGCAGTTGAGGTATATTCATTTACTTAAGATGGTTATCAGCGTAAAAATAGTTCATCTATTCAGTCAATGTCACTTAATGTAGGTCAAGATTAAGTAAAATTTAATATAACGCTGCCAACATTTTGTCAAAATATTGGCAAAAATGTTTCCTGTGTACTTCAATAGTATTGAACAGTCCAAGAATGCCAACTTATTGGCAGGATAGAAAGAAAGCATGAAATGTACCCTTTTTTCCAACCTGGGCTGGAGCTTGTACCTCCAAAAGCTTTATCCAAAAGCCATGTATATTAAATAAAGGCTTTTTTTAATGGAGACAAGAAGGTGCTGTTTGCTATTTTTCTACACGGTATTTCTGATGGATTGCGGCCATTGTACAGATGTGCACCTGCCCCTGATTAAGAGAGAGACACAGAAGCTGAATATTCAAACACTACAAATTTGGGTGAAGACACACTGAGCTACTTAGTAGCAGCTACTTTTTCATGGCTACTAAACTTCAGAAATTACCTTGCCATAGACCAGGGGTAGGGAACCTATGGCTCGGGAGCCAGATGTGGCTCTTTTGATGGCTGCATCTGGCTCACTGCCAAATCTTTAATAAAAAAAATTACGGGGGGCATAGCCTGCACTCAGCGGATAGAAGACGTGTTCTAAGGCATAGAACACGTCTTCTATTGGCCAAGCGCAGGCCACACCCTCCTCCGCATCGCATCCAGCATCCTTGGTACCCATCCTACCTTGCCCCGCAGCATCCCCGGCCGAACAGGTCTGAAGCCGCATCATCCTCCACAGGCAGCCGCAAATCGAGGCCCGGCTTAAACATATTGTATGGCTCTCATGGAATTACATTTCAAAATATGTGGTGTTTATGGCTCTCTCAGCCAAAAAGGTTCCCGACCCCTGCCATAGACTGATAATTCTGAGAATTGCCATAGCCAAACACCTATGGCTAACTAAACACCAGTTTGTTACACAAACCATTTAGGCACACCAAGGGGCCCTGCAGGTGCCCCAGCCAGCCGTGTGCCCTACCCCCCCAGGGGCCCCCCTAACCCCCCCCACAGGGCCCCCACCCGACGTCCTCCCCAAGCACGTATAAATTGAACGCGTCAGGGGAGGAACAGTCAATGGGGGGGGGCACCGGCAAAGCTCGGACTGGGCCGCCGGGGCCCACCGGGATTTGTCCCGGCGGCCCAGTCCGACCCTGTGCACACCTCACTGTGTGATTGTAAACCAGCCCCTTCATGCTACCATTTCTTTCATCGTCTGTGCCAAAACATCTATTTTAATGGGGCACCCAAGACCTTAGCATCTACTTAGTGTCAAGCTCTACCTCCTGTTAAAGTTAATTTCATGCAGGTGTATAAATCAAATTTGGGGAGCATGGGCGAGTTGTACAGAAATAATATTAATCTATAAAGAGTAAAGGAGAAGACTTAACAGATCATCTAATATGCAGACATGTAAGTGCATATAAAACAGGCACCTTTTTTTAAAGAAGAATAAAACATTTTATGAGCGCTTTCCCATAAGGCAGAGCTGATCAAATTAAAATAGAGTTAAGTTTTTTTGCGCCGCTAATTTAAAATTTTGTTCGTAATTGGATTTAATTTCTCTGAACAAAAATAATCTGCTTCACTTATCATGCATGTGGGAAGGTTAATTGAGGGCATTTAATACACTTCCCAATTATGAAGTTTTCAAGTTTAATCTTAATCTGTAAAATGTAGTGTTTTTTTATCCCAATAATAGCCAATAGATGAATTCAAGTGAAAGATTCAAAAGTACATAGTTAGGCCAGGGGAAATCATTAACCCCGTTCAAAGGTAACCCCCTTCAATATCATGGTGACAGTAGGCCGGCCTCTCCCCCCCAATTTATACCCTACAGCAGTGCTGTCCAACTTCTACGGTGCCGAGGGCCGCAATTTCTCTAGCATACATGGTGGAGGGCCGCTAATGGAAGTCAGTTTTGACCACTCCCCTTTTTGAAACCACACCCACTTCAAACCACACCTATTGTATCACAATGGTGGTAGCACAGCAAAATCCCAAATGCTTGGTCCTTACTGTGGGGATATCAACCATTATTCATATGTGAAAGAATTATGTCATATTAAGATATACCCTTAAATTCCATATGCCTCCTCCTCCCCTGTGGATAGCAGAGCAACCCCCAGTACATAATTACACACCTTAGGGACCATTTAATGGCTATTTCCAACTGCTAACAAACTCCCACAACAAACCCCTGCCAGGTTCACCTCCCACAAGCACCATAGGGCAAGCAGACTATGGCACACACAGGCAGCACAGACACCTGTCCTATGCTGTCTGTGTGTGCCATACTCTGCCTGTCCTACCCTGCCTGTGTGTGCCATACTCTGCCTTCCCTATGCTGCCTTTGTGTGCTATACTCTGCCTGCCCTACCCTGCCTGTGTGTGCCATACTCTGCCTGCCCTACCCTGACTGTGTGTGCCATACTCTGCCTGCCCTACCCTTCCTGTGTGTGCCATACCCTCCCTGACCTATGCTGCCTGTGTGTGCCATACTCTACCTGCCCTATTCTGGCTGTATGTGCCATACTCTGCCTACAGTACCTATGTCTGAGGTGTGAAGAAGTGAACAATGGCAGTGATTACAGTCTGAGCCTGAGGTGTGAACACTGTAGGGGGTAAACAATGCAGGTATTAAAAGGTGTGAAAAACACAGGGGATTACATATTTAAACAATACAGATCCACTGGGGATTTTCTAAGCTTACTTACTATTCCTAACTTCCTACTCTAAACTTGCAGTCTAGCCATTAGCAGTCTAGACCCAATAATTACAAAATTCTTGATACTTTAGCAGTAGTGCAAGGTTCTGCTGTCTCCATTGTCCTGCCCCTCCACCAAATGTTTCTTTTTTTTCCAACAAATAAGTTTGTGGTTTCTTTGGTGCCAGCTAGGGTACTTTGGCCACCTGATGTGGCATTTTTATGTTGCTTGCTCCTAAGAGGAGCAAGTTTTATGCCAATGCAAGGAATGGGCTGTTCCCCATCAATGTGAGATACTTACAGCCTAGTGATTTACATGGAAACAAAAAGTATGGCTGCAGACTAAAGTTATAAAAGTTGAAAAAAGTTAGATTTATTGGCTCAAAGACAACACAAATGAAGGCATGTGTAGGTGTAAGTGTATTTCCCTTTTCTTTCTCAATATATTATGAATAAGAATTTAAGAGTAATACAATACTTAGGTATGACATTAATCCAGCATTTGAATACAGAGGCAACCGGAGTTGCCTCGGCAAAGGATAGATTAGGAGCAGTTTCGGCTATTTTCTCTCACTGTACAAATTTAAAATTTTGAACTAGGAAATTTGAGATAAGATTTCAGGTCGAAGTGAAAAATGATTGCTGCGCATCACAGGAAGTATTACTCAAATAGCTGTCATCTAAAAATATTCTTGTACCAGAGACCTTGCTTGGGGAGATATCACTTTCCTGCAGTGGGCACTGTGCAGTAGTAGATTTTATGGTTATTAACTGCATGAAATTGCTTATACACTTGCACAATGTCTCTGTTATCTATGAAAGGGATTTTAAACTTAACACTATTCAGAATTATGTTAACATTTAAACACCTTCATTGTAAACCTGCTTCCTCACAAAAAAGGCTTTTAATACATTTTGGACAGTCATAGATCTTAAGCATGAAAAACAGGTTAAACCTATAGCTATACATGCTCAGGTTATGTTCTGTTAATACAGTATTGGAGCATTTTGTATGAGGTATATGAAGTTTTTTTCAAGTTCTAATAACCTTTAGAAATAAAGAAAATTGACTTGTCTGATGGCTGAAAGCAAATACCTCATTGGCTGCTATAAAATTACCAGAGGACACATATGCATCATAACAAACAAAATAATGTAGACAACAACTCTTATCCTTAAAGGAGAAGGAAAGGCATTTTGGCATTTTACTGTCAATAGATTAGCCACAAGTTAAAACTCTATTCATTCTGCAGAAACAGCCCTAGAAGCTCCCTCTGTTTGTTTAAGATAGCAGCTGCCATTTTAGCTTGGTCTCAGTAGCTGCTGGTAGCTAAGATTACACAGTACAGTTGGGAGGGGGAGCAAATTCTGATTGCACTGGGAGTAGTAGAATTGAAAGGGAGAGAGGAGCAAACTGAGCAGACTCGTACCCCTGCCCTGAAGGATTTTTCATGTGTACACCAAAGAAGAAAATAAATCATATGTTTCTTTTGATAGAGGACTCAGTGCAGCGTTTCTGTGAGTGTTTATGGCTGTAGTTACATAGACCTTTCTGATAAAACTTACTTAGTTTGTACCTTTCCTTCTGATTTAAATTGCCCTGTTGTCAGAAATAAAATATATCTGGTGCCAATTATTTATACAGTACGTGCATAAGAATACGTTAAAATTCTAGCTACTGAACAAATATTTTGTTCTATCCTTGCTTTGGTACAATATCTCACAGCTTTATTTAGTTTTATTTTCAGAATATTTAGGGACAAACTAGTAAAAAGTTTAGCAACCATCTGTTTTTCCTCGCTGTTTTGCATTTTGCTGAACATTCTAAATATAATTAGATATGACTTTGCCCTTTCCAGGACCTGGAAAAGAAAGGAATTATAGAATGCACCTGCTAGCTTCTAATTAGAAAGCTTCCCATGCCAACACAGAAGTGTAAACCAGGGTATTATTTTAAGTAAGTCAATTACTTGTATGTATGTTCTAGAAATGAAGTGACGTCCTATTTCCTTTTTTCCCTTTTTAGCATAGCAAAGGTGATAATACATTAAGGAATAGTTCACTGTTAGTGACTGAACCCTTTGCTATCTCTGAGAAGTTATGGATGTCTGTATGTAGACAGTAAAGCTGTCAATCACAGAAGGGACATTCCATTGGACATGGCCAGTGTGACTTTTTCTATAGATCTTTCCAGAAGACATAACCCCGACTATTTTCTACATGTAGAATATGGTACCCAAATTATGTGAACTGGTTGTGTTTAATTCATATGCAATTAGTTTGCAATCAGTGCAGCTCACTGACTCAATGGTCGAGAAGCCTAAGATTAGAAAGTGTTGGTACCCATGCACATTTTTTCACAGACTTAACAATGAGCTAAAGACTCCAATTCCATCTCTCCTAGTCAGACACTGAATTTTGGGATAAGATGCAAGCTGAATGGGAAGAAATGGCAAGAAGAAACTGGATTTCTGAAAATGGAGACTCGCCAAGTCAAAGTGGAAGTTCAAAAGAAACGGTATATGTATTATAATTATGTAGGATCTAGATTAATGCATTTTGCTTAGTTTGTAAAAATCAGCTTTATTGGGATTGCCCATGAACAACTCCCCATTAGATGTCATTTTCAGCACAGTGCTGCTGTTCATATTTTAAGAGCAGCTCATTAAGCAATTTACGCAGTACCCTTTGAGTAATGGTATGTACCCTGATTACTCAGTTATGAAAGGTTGCAGTATATAAAAGAGAAAGCATTACCAACTAAACTAAGGTCATATTTAACCTATTTAAGCACCATTGTCATATATACAGTTCTATTCAGTTTCCTAAGCTGCTACTACCAATCAGTACATTAATTCTATAATTGTATTTTGTGGAAATACCATGGTAAAGAATGTTAATTATGCTATACACCAACATATAAAGTTATTTTTAAGGGATTGAATGGCAGAACAAATTAACACATGATGTACGACATGTTACACTAGGAAAAGTAAGTCTGACCTATTTATATAATTACCAGTATATGCTGCTGGTTCTTCATTTACACTGGTGCCAAAACACTGGAATAAACTGTACTGTATTCCTTTCTCAAGATATATCAATATTGGTGTATTAAATTGCACTAACTCTATGAAGGATCAATAAATATCACTAGGTAGTGAGTGTTTAAAGTTGTACATCTCCAGAAGGTCCCATGCGTGCTTGGTCAGATGCATGCTGATTCATGAATCTTAGGGGCTGATTTACTAATCCACGAATCCGAATGAGAAAAATTCAGATTGGAAAACGAACATTTTGCGACTTTTCCGTAAATTGTTGCGACTTTTTCGTAACCGTTACGACTTGCGCGAATTGTCGCAACTTTTTAATTGCCATTATGACTTTCGTGAATTGTCACGACTTTTTCATAGCCATTACGACTTTCGCAAATTGTCGCAACTTTCGTATTGAGAGCTCGAAAATTCGCGAAAAAGTCGCAAAGTACCGATCATTACGAAAAAAAAATGCATTCGGACGCTTTACGGACGTTCGTGGATTAGTAAATGTGCCCCTTAGTGTACTGAAGCTATGGATTAAGGAAACACCCCCACAATGCTTTTCTGATTGTTTGTTTTCAGGGGTATTATTTCCACACAGAAAACCCTTTCAGGGAATGCTCCGGGGCTTTTGAAGAGGGGATGAGGAAACTAAAAGAAGGGGATTTACCTATTACTATTTTATACCTAGAAGCTGCAATTCTGCAGGATTCCAGTGATGCTGAGGTAATTCACATTGCTAAATGTGCAGGGAGGACGTGGGTACTCGATAGAGCAACTCTGGTTAGGAATAAACAGGAAGACTTTCCTCATGCAAATAACTTTTATTCACAGCCAATGTCACTGCTGCATATAAACAGGCAGGCAACGGAGCACTTCAAATGATACATACAATTCTTTCTCCTTCCAATGACTTTCCAGGCCAGTTACACAGCTAAGCAAATGATCTCATCAATTCCGTACCATGGGTCTAGACCCACCTAGCCGCCTAGTGGTCCGGTATCCACTATAGTAACCCCCCCCACTCTCTTTAGTGGTCCGGTACTCTGCAGTGATACCGCTCTACTCATCCTGGATAGGTCTTTTTGTCTACAGATTCTGGCCAAAAGCCTCCTACACTCCTTCCTATACTGGCACTGGATTACCTGACTAACGGGAGACCCGTTGGAACCTAGTTCCCCTTTTTCCTGGTTGGGGCAGAGGATACACGTTCTGTCTACCCTGACTGCCTCATGCATATAATGCTCACTATTGCACCCCTCTAACCTAGACTAGCTGTTTCTCTACTACTGCCCAGGTACCGACTCACCACCTGTCGATAGGTGTTGATTCGGGTGTGGCTGCTCCTTTTATATCCTTCTGCCTGCACTGCCATCTGGTGGCTGGGGGTCTAAATTACACTTAACTTTTCTAAGTAACTATACTGCCTCGTGGTCAAACAAAGCAACAGCCCTTTACCCCATTTCCCAACGTACATATTAACACACATTTTTCACCTTCTTACAAATGGAACTGTGGTTTTTATCAGGAGCTAAAAGTTGGGTATTCTAATAAGCCATAAAGGAGTGATTACCATATTTTACACTAAAGGGACATTGCGGGCACAGGCTTGAGTAACAGTCTGTTAATAGCATCATTTTGCAAGCTTAGCCAACTATCCAATTTTTATGCGAGTAAAATTTTAGCTGTAAAGTGTCCCTTCTTATTTTTAGAAGGTGCTTTACAAGAAGTTTCTTTGTTGTTATAGTTTTCTGTTATCTCTATACAATCTAAGAGCCGAGGAGTTGTTTCTGCTAATAGTCGGTCACAAATGTAGTAGATCTCCATGAGCTGATTGGCCATACTGGCTTTTGGGTGGTAGTGTAGCTTGCCAAAACCTTTAGACCAGGTAGTCCTCAATTTACTCCCATCATGCTCTGTCAAACATGTAATATCATTAGCTAAAAGTAGAAGCAGAGAGACAGGACACTGCAGGGCTAAACTGCAAAGGTGCACTTTATTACATTACATGTTTCAAGCTTCACAAGCTCTTTATCAAGAGGTGAGGTGAGGCAAATGGCAAATGGTGTGGCAAACATATAAGTACAAATTCACAGAAGCTATTGAATCTCATAATAGGGCTAGCAACATACTGGGATCTTCTTCTTCCTATTAGACTAATAAAATAGGAAAATAAAAAAACATTGTATATTGACCCTTTAAAAAGCAAAATCTCAACACATTTCTCCTATCTTCCATGAATAAGAAAGTGTAATGCCTTCTCTTTCCAGATTTCTAAAATATATTTTAGTTAAGAGCAGTCAGGGGCCAATACATGTATGGACTGATTAACAAGCATAGGTGCTTAATTGTCCCAGTGGTCTCAAAAGACAGAATGCAAAATTATAAATTCCCTAGATAATTAAAGGTTACCTTTTCCTGTACTGATGCCCAATAAGGGACTTTTGTGCTCTGGCCAACCATGGCAAACTGAATGATTCAAAAGTTGTAACATTATAATACACAAGACCCATCAATAAGCTAAAAAATATATCTATATAAACTCTGCTTAGTTATTTCATCAGTTAGAATTGGTGCTTATTGATATTTTTAGAGTTACATTTTTAGAGTTTTTTAGCTCTAAAACTTTAAACACTATTCGAATTATGGTTCAAGAACTCGAATGTTGGATTTTTATTAAGGGGAAAAAACCCAAAAACTCAAATGTAAAACTTCGGTATCTAAAGGCTTGCATGTTTATGTAGAAGTCAATGGCAGTTGTACTAGGCAAATTCAAGTCATATTTTCAATTCGAGATATGTTAATTACAATTCGGATTCGGTTCAGCATTCAGCCGAATCCCTTACGATGGATTTGGGGGTGCGGCCGAATCCGGAAAAGTGGATTCGGTGCATCTCTAAGAAAAATACAATTCTACCTCTTTCTCCATGAGCCATATAAAGAGGAAGTCCTTAGCAACTTGTAATACAAGTCCAACTCCCATAGACTCCATTTTAATTAAATAATTCAAAGTTTTAAAACATTTTTTTTTCTCTTTTTATTAAACAGTGCCTTGTATTTGTTCCCAAATAAGATATAGTTATTCCTTATTGGAGGCAAAACAATCCTATAATTTAATGTTTAAATGATTTTTAGTAGGCTTATCTATCAATCTTCAAGTTGCAAGGGAATTTAAAATTGTTTTTGAATTCAAATAAACTTGCATTTTAAAAAATTGGAATGCTTGCTTATTTATTAATAAAAAATGTGTTCAAATAAAAAAACACACAAATATCTTGAATTAGTGAGTTTACAAACTCAAATAAAACTCACATAAAACTCGAAAATCACGAATTGAAAATATGGCTTGATTTTATGTAGGACGACTCCCATCTACATAAACTTGCAAACTTTTAGCTGCTTTTTGAAGTTTTACATTCAAGTTTTTGGGGCTTTTGTACTTAATAAATATCAGACATTCGAGTTTTTAAGCCATAATTCAAATTTAGAGAGTTTATGCAGTTAAAAAAAACCTGGACCAGGACAGAAAAATTTTGAGCATTGATAAAGCCCCCCTGAAAGTATGGTGATCTTAATTATGGAAAGACCACTTATCCAGAAAACCCTAGGTCCTGCGCATACTGGAAAATAGCTGTACTTACATTTGCCATAAGGGGATGAATAGTTCTCTAACTAAAAGCAATCTATAGGTTTTTGGAACTCAGTATATTTAAATAGAATGTGTACGTTAACATTTTTGTTAGTTGCATTATACATTATGTATAAATAATACATCTCTAAAATTTGTATTATATTAAAGAAAACATTTTTAATGATTTGTATTTGTTATAAATAATAATAATAATAATATAATTATTTACACGTGTTTGAGTGTTGCTTACGGCATACACAGGAGATTTTTTTCTCAAAACATCTGCATTTAACATACCATAAGAATTGTAACAAGAAGAGTTGCCATATTGCTCAGCTCTTCTGAGGCCTTCTTCATACACCTCAATACTATATCGCCATCTAATGGTCATAATCATAAGTGGAAATATATGTAATGAGGAGGAATGTTATGTGCATGCGAAACGTGACAGCCTCATTATTTCTTCCCAATCTAATAAGCAATTAAAAGAATAAGCTTGTCTTTGCTGATACATTCTCCAAAGAATTGCACCATCTGGTCTGCAGTGCTGCTCTATATGTGTCAATGGAAAATTAATGTGAATGGATCATTCAAGGCAAACGCTAGAGCAGCATCCATTCATATACAGGTATATATAATTTCAGATGCAGAGAAGGAATATTTTTTACTTATACAGGGACAATTGTGGCAAAGCCCTTAATTTACTAGTAGGATATGTTTTTCCAGTATTATCATCATTCCGTAACCACTATCCACCAATCATGACAATGGTAAAAGGGCAACAGAAGATATAAACTAGATTTTCTCTACATTTTTAATAACCACTGTTTGTATGGCAGCCAGAGGGTCAGGCTTTCTGTACATTAAACACTGAAATGTTAATGAGGCAAAACTACAAAAGGCAAAGCTTAATGAGGCTGTGTGAAATGTATTTAAGTATAAAAGCCAATTAGTGTTTTACAAAGTCATCCTTGCTAATCCAGGTAATGCCAGAGTTAAAGCGAAAACAATTTAAGCACATAAGTTCCTTGCTTGGAGACACGTGGTGAAATAAAAGGAAATATAATCTCAAACATGATCTCTAAGGAAAGTCAAGTACTAAACACTGTCATGAAAGAAAGGGCACGCGGCTGACTGACATTCTTTTGTTCCCTTTCTTATCATTTGTGCAATTCTTTTGCAGGCCTGGCAGTATCTTGGTATAGCCCAAGCAGAAAATGAGAATGAGCAGGCAGCTATCATTTCACTCCAGAGGTAAATTCAAAAGACAGACATTTATGACATGAATGGTTCATTTATCCAGCTGCAATGAAGGATGCTACATCTTATATCTCCATCAATGGATTTTATTTTAATTTAACAAACGTAAATAAACATATATATCAAATTAAACAAACCATATTATTGGTTTATAATATTAGTTTATTTTGGACAAAGCAAGGGTAATTAGTAGTACCCCAGATATTGCAAAACAACTCAGCCATTATCTGGTTGGGTGTTGGAAGCTGTAGATCGACAGCATGTGGAGGTCTGCGGGTTGCTCTGCAGTTTTAGCCCAACATACCTGTGAGGGGAAGTTTAGGTTTTATTATCCTGTATATAATTTGAGCACATTTAAAATTGAGTTTTATCATTTATTCATTTATTTTGGGGGTTTGAATTTTTTTATTGTTCCTTGCAAATGAACGTAAGGGATATTTTAAGGTCAATGAGAAACAGAAAGGCTAAAGTTTCCTCTTATCTTCACCTTCATTTATATTACTCAAACCCACCAGAAACAAATAGCAAGCTGGAGAGTTGCAATAAAACTAATCTTTTAAAAAATGTAAAGAAATAAAAATTAAAGGCCACCTACAAAGTGTCCCAAAATACCACTGAGTACATTGTGCTAGATTAATTCCTGGCGAATGTTCACGTGATATATCAATGAAAAACAGGTACTGGACCCCTGATCGTCCCAGTATCTGTAAGGCTAATGCCACATGGGGCTAATTCTTGAACTGTAGATAAATGCAGGCTGAGAATCAACCCCTTTACTGGCATCAGCCTGGGTGCAGGAACACAGAGCAGATTTGATGCCAAAATGCATTAGCCTAGGATTAGCCCAGGATGCTGAGATGGGGGGGCACAACCTATTCCCAAATTCAGTAAAATCCATGTAATTTCCCTGCCTCATACCTTCCAACCCTGATCTGAAGGAAGGAAGAAACAGAGGGGCCAAAGCACCACCAGCTTTAAATTCCAGGAACTGAGGTTCAATAAAGATTCCCATATCAATATTCTGAGCTGTGCTACCCTATCTAATATGTATAGCAGCTTCTATTCAGAATTTCATGTCTATGTTACTAACAATATACAAGCTTAACTTAAAGGAGACATATCATAAAAAAATTAAGAATGTACCAGTGAATTATACTCCTCTAAATATAGAAGGGTTGTGCTTAAAAAGTTGTGTTTCAGACTGATTTATTGACAAATTCCACCAAAACACCACTAGTCCCGCCCATTCGTTCCACTTCCTGCTGCCTCCTTTCCCAGGCTGTGCAGGGGAGCTGGAGGCTCTCAGTACACTGCACTGTAGGATAGGAACCAATCCTGGGCTGTGATTGATCCCCTTCCTGCTGTGCTTCCACAGGGACTGTTAGGACACGCCCACCCTTCATTTGAAACACAGACAGAGAACTGATAGGATCCATAGGGAGCTCCAATAAAGGGGCCATTTTTACAGATAGGATTAATTTTTAGCCCAAAGTGAAACCAGCACCGTATATTATACATAATTAGGTTTTTTTCCCATTTATCCAGTATGTCTCCTTTAACAATATGCTAAATCCTCTTTGTTGGGGGACATGAATTAACAGAGAACGAACAATGCAAAGAGTTAAAGAATTACTTTACTGCTGCTTAAATAAACATGAAACAGAGAGAAATCTGTCTGTCAGTAGCAAATAATCCATGATAAAGTTCTTCCCATTGTTTTCTCTACAGGTGCTTACAGCTACAACCAAATAACCTAAAAGCTCTCATGGCCTTAGCTGTCAGCTTCACCAATATTAGACACCAGCAAGAAGCTTATGAAGCACTGAATAAGTGGGTTAAGCAAAATCCCAGATATAAGCACCTTGTGAAGGGCAAGTCCCCAGCACTCACCAGGAGAATGTCAAAGGCCGTGTGTGACAGGTACAAGTTATTTTCTTTCATAAAACCCAAATGACCGAACATTTACTTGGCTATCCGGTGTATTAGGATACTGGGAAAGCATTACATACGGGTGGACAAACAAACAAATCTTTTCCATAACAATTTCAGAACATACAAATATTGTAATGTAATTCTTCCCTAATCCTGATGATTTTCAGTGGAAATACTGGACTTTAACCGCAGTATACAAGCATGAAGTCAGGTCATTTTGTAACACATATTCATGTGTTTTATGTTGGTTTTAGAAGATGACCTTCTAGCTGCATCATTTAAGTCATATTAGGAAAAATATGTATATGCATTATATACATTCCTGGGTTTGTGTTTAATGACAATGATGTGACACCATGTGAGACTTGAATATGTTATGTTCCTCAATGCATTGCTTTAATTTTGGCATTGTTATAAGCTATCTGACTACTGCAGCTTTATGAAGTTGTGCTCCATGTGTTAGGTTAGGTTTCTTTGTACGTTTTATAAAACCATAATATAACCTGCTCTTGCAGATCACACTGACTTTGTCTATTGAAGTGGCCCTTATACATTGATGAAGGATTCAGTTTTGCCCAACCCAATGCCAGCAGAATGTAGTTACATTTGTGATTGAGAGCCTAGATTTACGCTATTTCTGGATATCTTGTAGCTGCCGGTGTGTCGGTAAATTGCATTTTAACATGAAGAAAATATTATCTCTATTACTATTAAATCTTTGCTTTAGGGACAAGTGAAATATATGGTTTCTTCTTTAAGTGGTATCAGCTTAATCTCGTTTTAGTCTTCATTTGTATCCATTGTGCTTTTAACTTTCCAGAAAATCTGTTTTTCATAGCAACAAACTGATGTTGCCTGTATAAAGCTTAAACACCTTTTGGGCTGAATGCATTCATCACTGCAACCCTCCAGCGAACAGATGATACATTTGCCTATTACCATTGTTTTAACATTTTCTATTTATATTTGTCACTTTCAGTCTCTGCTGTTTTAATTTGATTGCTTAAGAAAAAGTATTTATAAAACAGAAACAAACAGTTTTTGTATGCTATCTCTCCTACCCAGACACTTTAGTCCCACAGTATCAGCAGTAACCAGTGTCCCACCAAGAGGGCAATAGATAAATGCCAGCCATAACTAACATTTATCTGTGGAGACATTACAGCATCTTTTCCCCTCTGTCATTGGGCTAGCAGCTGTATTCCTACGTGGAGCACAATGTATCGGTCCTATAACAGCACGGTGTGTTTGGCCTGCTGTTACTGATGGTTAGAATGCTTTACAGTATATTAATGTTCTTACCAAGTTAATATTATTCAGCAGTGTGACACAACAGGTTGTGCAGGTTACATTCTTCAATGCTGGGGCATTGAAGCAGCAGTTGTGTGAAGTGCGTATCGATAACATTTTGAGGGGTCTAGCTTGATGTTGAATAAACTGTCAGCAGTTTAGTTAATTCTATAGCTGCTTAGAAGACTGCTGTTTTTGCTTTACCTGCAGACCAAGTGTTAGCTGACAAGGTTGAACCCCAAAAGGAATCCCAAAATGTCCCACCACCATACTGTGGTTAGTATTTGACAAGTGTTTCTCCACTTGAAATACCTAATGTGTTATGTGCCAGCTGGGTCACAGGCCCATCAGTAGGTGCCCATCTTTGTGAGACCATGCATATGATAATATTGCACCATGACTGGCCAGACAGGAATGAATACATTTGTATGTTTAATATTTACTATGTATTTCACTTTAATTATATAACTGACTGTGTCTTTTTAATCAAGTGTATCCTTGGAAGAGGTGAAGGAGTTATACCTGGAGGCAGCACACCAGAATGGGGAACTCATAGATCCTGATTTACAAACAGGACTGGGGGTCTTGTTCAATCTCAGTGGAGAATATGACAGAGCGGTGGATGCTTTCAACTCTGCCTTAGTGGTCCGACCAGAGGTAAATCAACAGAAGGAAAAATAAAAGAAGAATGTATTTTTTTATTTTATAATAGCAGTACGTCTTTGTAAAATACAGTGGCATTCTCCCTCCTCTAACACATCACTTATCAAGTCTGTGCCTATGGGAAAACTATACACCCAGAATGAATACTTAACCTAAAGATAATGTATATTTTAATAACGCACCTATTAAATAATCTTTCCTTGAGCTGCCGTTTTTTCAGCAAATTAGTTTTACACAGCATAATAAATACGCCCTAAATGTAGCAAGAAGTGTGGGGGTAAAAGACACAGCTCTGCTGATTTGTTGGCTGATGTGACCTAACTTGTATGTGTGCCCTTGGTTGTGTGCACCGTGAATCATATAAGCCCTTGGTGATTTGAAATAATTTATTTAGATGAAGCCGTGTTTTACATGTAACAGGTTTTAGGACAACTGCATACTAGTACCTTGTACTGTAACTCAGGCTGGATTTGGGCAGTCGCAACTCCCAGCATGTGTTACATGGTGTCTTTTCTCTCAGGTGGACCCTCGCTGTACTGTTGGAGAAAGGGTTTACAAATAGAGAAACCAACCTGGTTAGGGTATCCTTCACAATGCAAGACGTAGTGTAAAGCCTTCTGAAAAAAGAAGGTATTTACATGCCTCATGCTACACATGATCCAAGGATCATGGTACTAACCCTTACTAGGCTCCTTGCTGGAGCCTTTGACTGCTCTACTACAGTAACTACCCTGATCCTGCCTCTTACTCCTAGAGTAAGCTATTATAAAACTATCCTGGCACTTATTGCCCTATACTGGAATCTACCTCTGTTCCAGCTCCCAGCACTACTCCCTTCAGCAAATGGGTGAGCCGAGCACATGGAGCCTTCCCTTTCTATAAACTATAAAGTATAATTCAGGCTCTTTAGAACTCCTGATCTTTGAAAAGGCAGTTTAAGGTTTGCTGCCTGAAACTAGGTGGTAGACCCTGAATTGATGTGGGAAATAATGAGTGGGGACAATGCTTACAGTGAAGTATAGATTTATAAGTATTTCTTATGTTTCGTTTGACTTTCGAGTTAACAAATGAATCGATCTTCAACCTGACATTTCAGGAATGCAGGAGGAAACAATTTCCCAACAAGGTGAATATGAGAGAATTATCTTCCTAGTTGTTAATCCAGCCATACTGCTGGCAATAAAATAAAAAGGTCACTGCTGGATGCAGTTCTAGAAATGATTTGGGTTTGTGCTGTTTTCTGAGATGTGAAAAAACTGCTTGTTGACTGTGTCAGCGTAGGGCCTTCCTCTGGTGCACTGCCTGGGAGCTTTGTTCAGCCCTCGCTGACAGAATAGAGCAGTGTGCTGCACACAGGAGAGGATGTCCTTCCCTATACACAGTACAAATGGTAGAATGTCTGCTGGTAGAAGTCTGGAGGGAAAGAGAAAAGATAGGTGGTAAGGATTATTACTGTTCCATAACTACCTGCACATGGTTAAACTAACGTTTTAAATAATTTCATGTCACTTTCAAATATTTTTCAACTTAGGACTGCACTTTGCGAGAATTTTACTAAACAGATGCATAGACTGTGTTGGAAATAAAACAGATATTTATTTTTAGGACTACTCATTATGGAACCGTCTTGGAGCAACACTGGCAAATGGAGATCGGAGTGAGGAAGCAGTAGAGGCCTATTCCAGAGCACTTGAAATACAGCCTGGCTTCATCCGATCCAGATACAATTTAGGAATAAGCTGCATTAACCTTGGGGCTTACAGGTCAGTGAAAAATATAATATATGCAACATATAAAAACATAAAATATGCTGCGTACTCTGCACTACTAAATAGTACTAAATGGTAGACTACTAATACAAAATGTAGCCATTCTGCTCAGAACAGCAGTAATTTGTAGTAATTTGTGCGTATCAAACGGCTGCGTTTGATACGGTTGACCACTCCCTCCTGATGCAAATTCTGCATTCGATTGGTCTCCGCAGTCAGGCTGCATCCTGGATCTCTTCTTATCTCTCTAACCGTTCATTCACTGTCTCCTACGCTAATAAAACCTCATCTCCAGTTCCTCTTAATGTGGGGGTACCTCAAGGCTCTGTACTTGGGCCGTTGTTGTTCTCCCTCTACACGCTGTCTTTGGGAGATCTTATCCGTTCATTTGGCTTCAAATACCATCTGTATGCTGATGATATCCAAATTTATCTGTTGACCCCTTCATTAACAGCTGAAACTGAGACTCAAATCTCTAACTGCCTCCTGGCCATCTCTAACTGGATGAACCAACGCCACCTCAAACTCAACCTAACAAAACTGAACTAATGATTTTTCCGCCTAAGCCTGGTCCTACCCCCCCCCCTTTTCTATCTCTATTGATGGCACCCTCATCAACCCCGTCGATTCGGCACGTTGTTTGGGGGTGATCTTTGACTCCAGTCTCTCCTTTTCTAACCACATTAACTCCACTGTCAAAACCTGTCACTTTTTCTTACGCAATATTGCCAAAATCCGTCCCTTTCTTTCTACTGTAACAGCTAAGCTGCTCATGCATGCTCTCATCCTGTCACGACTGGATTACTGCAACCTGCTATTAACCGGCCTCCCTAACTCCCATCTTTCCCCCCTACAGTCTATATTAAACACTGCTGCCAGAATTCTCCTCCTCTCATCCAGGAGAGTTCAGGCCCTTCCCCTGCTGAAGTCCTTATCGTGGCTTCCTATCAAACAAAGAATTGCTTACAAACTTCTTCTCCTAACCTTTAAAGCCCTCCATTCCTCTGCTCCTCACTACATCTCGTCCCTTGTGTCTCCGTATGTTCCCGGCCGACTCCTTCATTCCTCGCAGAGCAATCGTTTGGTTGCGCCCCCCACTACTACTGCGGTTTCCCGTCTTAAACCTTTCTGCCTGGCTGCCCCCTACATTTGGAATGCCCTCCCTGATTTCCTCCGGAGAGAATCCTCCCCCAGTCTTTTTAAAACTAAGGTTAAAGATTACCTTTTGGAGCACTTGCCCAGCACCTGATCTGGGAACTAGCACTTATATTGTAGTGTCACCCACTGTGACCTACAGCACTTATATTTGCCTATTTGTGTCTGTAAGTTACCCTCCCATATAGATTGTAAGCTCTACGGGGTAGGGACCTCCTTCCTCTTGTGTCCTCGACTCTTAACTTATTGCTGCTGTATTTATCTGTATTTATTATTATACTTTGTATTTATCTATTATCTTATTAACACCCTGTTTGTACTAACGTATTCTACTGTACAGCGCTGCGTACATAAGTAGCGCCAGAAGCAAATTGCTAGTAGCCCAGGCAATAAACATATGAGGCAACACAAACTTACTTTATTTCTGCCAAACAAGGGTAGGGCAATGCCATCCTGACTTTCCCCTTTTTAATTCAAAATAGTAAGATGGCACACACACCGAGCCCATAAAGAAGCCTGAGTGCAATGCAGATTTTATAGTCCAGCTATAATAAATACTTACAGGGCTTATACAAAATCAAGTTTATGGGCTGGGCTTATATTTTGACTGGATCTTTAGCTTTAAAGATACTTACAACTTCTGTGGATGATTTTAAGCCCTGTGAGTGTGGATCATCATATATTACATCTGAGCAACTTTAGAATTCTTCCTATAAATTCAAGGGTGTACATGTAATTTCAACAAATTGCCAATCTTTTCTCTTCAGTCTCTTATTGAATGGGTAGGAACTCTGAGGGACGTGCAAATTATCTCTCCTTTTAACTTAACACTAACACTTAAAGGGGACCTGTCACCCTAAGAAATAACTCTAAAATATTGTCTATTGTGTTTGTCAAGCAAAATAAACTTCCCTTACACTATATACATTATTTTAATCTTACTTTCTTCAGCCTTGGGATTCACAATTGCAGCAATTGGGCAGGCGCCATTTTGTGGACACTGTTATTAAGGCAAACTTTGCATCCTGCCAAAATCTTGTTTCTGTGCCAGTATGGGGGTGGGGCCTGATACCCATGTCCATGCACTGGGTAGATGGTGAGCAGGGAAAATGAGGAGTGCACAAAAAGAAGTTCTGAATTGAAAGTGAAAGTAACTGTCTGCCCCACCTCTGTGCCTAAGGCCTAAGGCATAGAAGCAGGGCAGGCAATATGTGATTGACAGCTGGGATGTTAAAATACTTATATAATGCTTATAGATGCATCAATAAAAATGAGTTTGGATTTCATGTTTAATTTGAAACGGGCTTTTATTATACAGTTTTTTATGCCTGGGTGAGAGGTCCACTTTAAATAAAAAGAAACTATTTAATATATACCTTTAGGTAAGGCTAATAAATGAGGTTATGTTGTATTAATGCTCAAAAATCTTTTTTGGGAGATGGAGGTTTAAGTGTAACTATGGATAACCCATACATTTATCAAACATTTATCTACATCTCAGACTCCTTGACAACTGTACATAAATATTTTATATTGTAGTAGATCATTTAGCATCCAGAGATTGCCTGCATGCCTTCCCCACATTTTGCAGAGAAACAAGCTGTTTCCAGCCTTCACTCTCCTCCTCATACCTCCTACTCTGTTTAGTGGAAGGGAAAACATATAAAACAGAAGTTATCTAATCATGCTCTTTACTCTCATTCATGAACTGTAGGATACAGAGGAATTCATTTCAGCATTAGCATTGCCTAGTAGACTAGGAAGTCCTAATTTAACCATGCCATATTTATCAGCCATTGGTTGGCGGGGTGTTTATTACCCACATGCTAGTTTTCATGAGAATTTGTAGGGAAAAACCTCACCACATAAGTCCAAATATGATGTTATAATATGTGGCCGAAAATCTGAAAATAAAAAGTAAGCACTTCCTGCGCAGCAAATTCTATTTTTAAATTTCAAAGTATTAAACAAAGATATAGCCCCATACTTACTGTTATTAAGAACACTGCTTAGTTGAATGCAGACTGCCTTCAGCACCCCCTTTAACCCTAAAAATTGCAATGAACTGAATGAGTGTAGGCTTTGTCTGCACAGAACTGCTGTTTCGCATGTCTTTTTAGTGCAAAAAAATATTTAATTGTTACTTACATTTGAGATGTCTGTGATATCTTTGTTACAGGGAAGCTGTCAGCAACTTTCTCACAGCCCTAAGCCTCCAGAGAAAAAGTAGGACTCAACTGAAAATTCAGCCACCTGTGAGCTCAGGCAACATTTGGGCAGCATTAAAAATAGCTCTTTCCATGATGGACCAACCAGAGCTTTACCATGCTGCCAATGTGGGAGATTTGGATATCCTCCTGAGAGCTTTTAATATAGAATCTTGAAGGTATGCCCATTTATGAGACAATCAGAAAGGATGTTTTTCATTGCAGACTTCAGACGGATGTCATATTCAGTACTTCCATTAGAACAACGATAACCTGGCTTTACTCACTCTGTCCCCAAAGACTGTCATGCTATGTCTGGCACAAAAAGCACAAAACCCTGGGGGCATGGTAAAGAACCTTAATATGAATGTACAGATGAGAAGGAAATTTTCATGACTGCTTATTTACATATATATAACTAAGATATTAAACTACTGGTTTTTAGTTTAGCGACTGATGCTCGTGGTTTCTAGGATATCTGCAGGCACCTGCTAAAGAAGATTAGCCCAGACACATGGAATACCTCTTCCCTTCTTGGCTGGATGCCTGCATGTGGAAGGTGCTGTGTGCACAGTTACTCATTAGAATCACCTTCATACAGTGAAGGAGAAGCCTTGATTGGTGCATGATCACTGCATAACTTTATATTGCTCTTCGTGTCTAGTTCAATTAGACATATGCATAAATAAGGCATAGTTCTGCTATTACAGTTACTAAGCGAAATGCATCTATATATATATTTATACCATCTACTTAATATATCAGGACTATAGCCTATACCTTTATAAAACAGAAGCAAAAGGGTCTGTCACTCAAAAATACTATTTGCAGATTTTGTTGTTTCAATGTCTTGTTTTTTTTGGTTGGCCAGATGCCAGGTATTTAAGGGAATGGTTAATTATTAGGAGTGGTAAGTGGCACTAATTTCTTGCCCACTATTACACAACCAAATATTGATTTTTATTACAGTATTTTGTAAATACTAAACTCTTATTCTAGAATTACAACCCCTGTGTGGATGCATAGCCAAGGTGCATTTGCCCAAACAGAAAAGCATCAGTCTGCCCCATGAAGATCAAGTTGAAAAAATCAGTATGTTCGTTCACTTATCACTGAAGTACTGAATGCCAGTAGCTAGCTGGGCAAGTACTTGTACTTTAATGACACTGCAAGGTGGACAGTGGACAGGTGTCCCTCAGCCTGTGGAGACTACAGTGCTGTTTGTATAGAGTGTAGACAAAAAAGCAGAAAACTTAAATTCACCTGCTTGAACAACATCTCATTTAAAAAAAAAAACAGAGTATAAATGTGAATTTAGTTCCTTTGTTGCTTTAACCCTCTCTTCTCTGACAGCTTTTCACTAGGTGATGAAATATCTGCCATTAAGAACATTAGTGGGGCACTAGTGTTGGGTGATCACGCCTGGGCCAAGTTTGTAGTTGCAGTTTATCCCACGGTTGGGTTGAGGTCAGGTCTCTGTGTTGACTAATCAAGTTCTTTTACACCCATTGCAGCAAAACAGTCTGCATGGACCATGCTTTGTGCATAGGGGCAATATCATGTTTAACCAGGAAAGGACCTGCCCTAAAGTGTTGCCACAGGGTAGAAAGGATTGCATTGCTTAGATGTTGTAGCATTAAGATTTGCTTTCCCTGCATTAATGGGTCACAGCCCATGAAAACAGGGCCGGATTCTGTCACTCGCATATGGAGCAGTGGGGAGAGGATGAGCTAAAGTTTCAGTGCGGCATGCCGCCCCTAAATTCATGCTGACCTGGCCACAAATCCGGGCCTCTATGAAAAGCAAGCCCAGAATGTTATCCCTCCTCCACCAAACTTCACAGTTGGAATCATTAGTACTCCAGAGAACAAGTGGCCACTGTTTCAATGCTGATAACCTTTGCACCACTCCAGACATTATGGTGTAGCTAATGACCCATAAAAAACATGCACCCAAACTATAGTTCTTGTACTGATGTTGCATCCAGGGATAGAATCAAACAGGGCAGCATGATCCAACTGAGGATAGCATTACAAGATCCCTTCACTTAAAAAAACTTGAATCAAGTATAAAGGTTAATATGTAGTTTAGAAATCCTTTTATTTACAAATCCATATAGTTTATATTTTCCTTAAACCCGTACCACCAGCTCTCCAATCCCCACATTCAAATTCTGTAATCCAAGTCCCCTCCTAGAATACCATATACAAAGCAGCCATATTTAAAATCAGCCATTTCTTCTTTACCAGCATCAGTTTTTGGTACCCAGCTGTTCAAATAAGCTTCACTGCCCAAATCTATATTGACATATCGTGTTCTCTGATTCATCCTGACAGCAAATTAGATAAGCAGCACCCAGTGAGAATATGTTCTGCTTTGTTTACCTTTCCTGCACTGTGCCTCTTATATACCTCCTATATTATATAGTGCCACAGGTGCAAGCACACTTTACATTGTCAGCTGCTGGCAGTAATGAACATTTAATACATGTTTGTATTGAAAGTACCTACCTTTCATTCTTCTGCTATCCAGCCTGACATGCACACTGCCTTCTGATGTCAGCAAACAATAATCCGAATGCCCTACTGAATTTTCTTGTTTGTGTGTATGTTCTTAAAGGGATAGTTCACCTTTAAGTTAGCTTTTAATAAGTAATAGAATGGCCAATTCTATGCAACTTTTCAATTGGTCCTCATTTTTTATTTTGTATAGCTTTTGAATTATTTGCCTTCTTCTGCTGCCTCTTTCCAGCTTCCAAATGTCACTGGCCCCAGCAGTCAAAAAACTATTGCTTTGTGGGGCTACAATTTCTTTTTATTACTTATTCTTCTGTTTAGTCCCTCTCCTATTCATATATCAGTCTCACTGTCTCAAACTACTAGGTAAATTGCACTCTGAAATTCCAAACTGAACAGCTGCATAACAAAATGTAAAATAATTAAAAAACTACCATTAATAAAAAATGAAGACCAACTGCAAATTGTCTCAGAATAGCACTCTCTATATCATACTAAAAGTTAACTCAAAGGTGAGCAACCCCTTTAATTAATTATTCCATTCCCTTCCTATGTCTGCCTCAATTTGACCCTGTATTGATTTTTAATTTAATTTGATCACTTGAGCTGTTTTAGTCCATTCGGAATGCAATTATACACTGTTCTGTGCAAAACTGTTGGCTACAAAGGTCAAAAGTATTATCCGGAAGCCCGTTATCCAGAAAGTTCCAAATTACAGGAAGGCCATCTCCCATAGGCTCCACTATAAGCAAATAATTCTAATTTTTAAAATTTCCTTTTTCTCTGTAATAATAAAACAGTACCTTGTACTATAATAATCTATAATTAATACTATACTTAATACTATAATACTATCTATAATATTATAATGAATCCTTATTGGAGGCAAAACAAGCCTATTGGGTTTAATGTTTCCATGATTTTTCAGTAAACTTAAGGTATGAAGATCTAAATTACAGGAAGGTTTTCCAGAGACCCCAGGTCCCGAGCATTCTGGATAACAGGTTCCGATACCTGTACATATATTATTATCACTAAGTCACTTTTTTTGTAATTTAACTCAAGTGATATGATGTTTAGGTAAATCAAGCCCTTAAAGTTAATAATGAGTACTTTGCCTTTTAAAGCAGTGCCCTGATTAAAATGACTTGCATTGAATTTGCTATTCAGTTTAAAGTGAAAAGAAAGCAAAAAGAAGTGAAAAGAAGCAAAACTTGACACCAAGTTTTCAATCTGCCATTCATGAAAATCGATTCTTTTGTTATTTTCCATGTCATCAAAGTTTCCAGATCTACCCAAGTCTTCCTATTAATCAAGCCGTGTCTCTGGCACTCGTGGGCTATAATGTGATGCCCTACAGGAATTTCTATCCGTGTATATATCTCTCCCCTTCTTGGCTCACTCTACTTTCTGATTAGTTTCCTCTCCTTGATGTGGAGCGGTGATTGCCTTGTTCATCTTAAAAATAACCATCATTTGATTGCTCCGCTTATGTTTAATTGCCTCCATATTTCTCATCACCTCTTTTTCTGTACAGTTCAGGTGTCGATATACAGTTCAGGATTTGTCATGGAACTAAAGTTAAAGGAATGCATCTCACTATCCCAGTCATTCCTGAGCTTTTTGTTCACTGATCAAAATGTGCTGTCTTTTTTTCTAATACAACAGGGCTGAAAGGACAACAAAATCCCTGCATAGCCTAATATTTTTTTATTCACTATGGCTTAGGAGGTTGCTGTTGGGCTGACTTTATTACAAAAAGTAATTACTGACCCATCGGCCAATAGAGATTGTGGGTTTTATAGTTTAGTAAGAACGACTAGTTTTGGCAAAAACGACTGCCTATAGGCAGTGCAACAACTATCTAATAAAGATCATGGCATTGGCGCAATGCAAAATTCTAAATTCTTTTCTAATTAATGCTACTTTGCTATTACATTGCATTAAGCTAACTATAAATTTAAGGATTTAGTTGTTTAGCAATATAATAAGCAAATCTTTCCTCAATATGCCAACCCTAAGGTGGGCGGTACTTGGCTGAGGACACAAGGGCCAATAATTGGAGCCAATGAAGTCTCTGCCAGGCGGGAAAAGAAAAAGGTTCATGATCATTCGTTGCTCTATACTTTCTCTGTATGCCCTTACAGCTCTGGTGGATATAAACATTCCTAAGCAGCATTATGAGATAAAACATTCCAATTTCCTACATGTAAAATGAAGTTTTCATTAGAGTTACATAATCGTCATTACATTCCAAACAAAGGTATAACATAGGTATCACTGTGGCCTTACCATTGTTTCTCCCTCCTTTCCTACTGGTAATGGAGTCAGAAGTCCGTACGGCAGAGAGGAAGTTTGCCTTTTACTGCATAGATCAGAATTTTGGTTTTGTTTAACATCTTTTTCCAGTACAATGGCATTCAAGACTAATGTTTAATCTACCTGCTCAAACTACACTTTTAATCCGACCTCTCCAACTAAAATACTTTTGTAATAATATGCATGAGATTTTAATATGAGATATTTGTATAATATGCACTTGGAGGTCTTCACTGCATGAATTGTGAAAACAGTAAGCTCAACCCTTCACTCCCAGAGGACTTTTAATGTGTGGCCTTGCCTCTAGAAGAGATGGGGTACATTGTTCCGCATACCCTCAAAGCATCTTTAGAGAAAAACAATCAAAACAAAATCGATACATTTTTTTAGAAGATGATGTTTTTGTGACAATTCCAAAAGTTAATGAGTTGTTTATACTGTACATCCAGAGAAATTGAAAAGATCTTTACAAGTAAGAAATATATATTTTTAAAGTGTAACTACTTTGGTGGTCAAGGAATCTGATTTGTATCAAAATATATATGGTTTTTTTTAAAAGAGATATTAACCTCAGGTACTAAATTGCATGAATTTGCATTGGCGTACTTTCAATCTATTAACCCAAAGCATGCATTACTATGTACCATAATGTAAATATACATGATACATTAAGAATAGATAATAAAACATCTAAAGTATTAAAGTGTCTATTTTAGTATTTTTTAAGCATTATAAAAGAGGGTTATGGCTGAGCAAAGGAAGTGTAATTTTGGAAATTGGGCCTGGAATCAGATGGTAATGCTGTTATTAATGCACACACCAGAATTAGCACAGACACAAATAAAGGGAAAGAGCCTGTGCCACAATGATTTTTCAAAACTGAAGCTGCTTTGAGTCCATATTTTGGTTCATTGCAAGCAGTTTGGAATTCTGGGAGAAAAAGCTGCATTTAAAGATTGCCCTTTCACTTGCAATCATAAATAAGGCCTGTTAACAATATGATACAATTTACAGTGTTTTCTAAGCCCAGACCTTTTAGGGATCTCTTAGGGAGAACCACAAGGGTTAAAATATCCTTTCCGACAATTGGCAAATGCCAAAGAAAGTCATTTTAAGTTAAATTCCCACTATTGATAGCACCTAATACAGGTTGAAATGAAAAAATCCATACTGAATCTTTCCACTGATTTTGAAAAAAAAAACATGCAGTAGTTCTGCTGGCAAGAGAAAGATACATGATATTTTTAAACCTTATATAAACGTAAATGTATAAAAGCTGGATCTCCAGCAAAAATGGTACAATATTGTAATATTAAAACTAGAACAGCTAGATATGAAATTGATTGTTCTGTTGTTCTAGTAAAGGGGAATCATTTATGCAAACTGGTAATCATTCATTAATGAATCAACAGTTGCATATAAAGAAAAGTTATTATGGAGCAGAACTGGGCAGAGATGAATAAGGCGCCGTGTCTGTGATCTACACCCAGTATTAGTATAATTTATGTACCTGCCAAATCCCCATTCTGTCTGACTTTCTGAAGACAACCAATAAGAGATGTGGCGCAAGTACATAACTCAATCATGACAAAGATGTCATTAGAGCTAAAGGACAGTTACTGATGTACCCAAGTTACCTCAGATGTGGAGCTGAGCTGTTACTTGGTGATGAAAAGGACAGTTCTGCTGATGCTGGTCTCATCTTTGATTTATTACAGTGTTCACTTCTGAAGTTGCATTAGGGATGTCTAAGTAGCCAAAATGCACAAAAAGTGGAATGAGCTGATGCCGGAGAAGGTGCAATGTGTCAGTGTTCCCAGGAAAAGAGACACAGCGGGAAGCTGACAGCCTCATATGAATAAATTATCAGAGCAGCAACATGAAAGGATGATGAGATGGATAGGAGGAAGTCAATGACAAGACATTATGATAAAGGAAGGCTAAAATGGGAGAGATACAAACTGTTACACATAGAATAAGCTTTGGGGATATCAATACTTTGAGCTAAGATACAGGTATATAGGGAAGCGAAATGAGCTGTATTTCCTCTTACTAATAAGAAATTCCTTCAGCTACACAAACAAGGGGACTTTCATTTGGAGGAGTTGCGTCGGTTGTGTATATTTATTTTATTATTACATAAACCTCAATGAAAGGTATTTTGCCATGTCAGCATGCTTCCCACACAAGGGTGCACAGCTCAACAAAAATGCCTAAAGGCACTTGAACAATTCCCTAGCTATGGCAACTCTGCATCACTGCTTCTTGCCTTCAAAAAAATCAGTTGACTTAAAGGGGTAAAAAATAAGCTGCCAAATCGGTCTGAAGGACCCAAAGCAGCATCTGAAATCTGCCCGTGTGTGGCCACACATGGCCAAACTAAGAGCAATGTCAGCTGCTTTGCCTATGGGGTTGCATTCTGGCCAGTTATTAATAGGGAAGAAAAATAGAAATATAGGGAGGATGCCTAATGCATTTGTTAGCTAGCTAAACATGCTAGGCCACACTGACAACTCCTTGAAAGCATTTGTTACAGGGCTACTGAGAACTGCACACTGCAGTGCACATTTTGTGGTAAGAAAGCTATATAAAATGGCTTTAAGTTGCTTTTTATAGAGGCCAATGAGCAGAAGCTATTCAAAGGGGGACCAAAATTTGTTAAAGTGCCCCACACAACACAAAAAAACGTTTTATACTTATCACTGCAATCTGTTCCTTTAAAAAGTAAGAATAAATCTAGCTGCAAAATAGTTATTTTCTTTTTGCATAATTTGAAATCCTGGCAAGGGAGGAGGGACTAAAACATTGATGTTACAAATTGCAATAACATCTCCACAGATGGAGGAACTACATAACCCACAGTGCATTGCACTGAGATGTTCCTCTGCTTATTAATATCATATGTGCAGGGAATTGTGGGATTTGGGGGATGCAGGCTAAAGGCAGGCTAAAGACAGTTGACTACTGGTACACTTTTTTTTTTTTGAGTCTCAAAGTGGTCAGCCAGATCAGCAAGAGAACAGGGGTCCAGGTTTAGGTAACTGTGCTAAACCATATTATTACATTAAAAATCATGAAAAGGCTGCATCTTTTTTAACTGATGTACATTGCAAATCTGCTGAAAATTATGTTTACTTTTTAAAAAGTAAACATAAAAAAAGTTGTGTTTGGCTAGAATTCCCCTTTAAGGTGTTTTGCCATTGCATGTCTGAGCTACTCACTGTAGACAGGGAAGACACAGAAGACAGGGAAGTAGTGTGGCTCTTGCTCACTTAACCAATAAGACTCAAACAGGATAAAGATGTTAAGCTAAAATAGGCCAGTAAGTCCTCACACAACATCTGCCTCTTTCCCTCTGTATCGCTTTCACACTGAGCTTTAAATAAGAAATGTATTATGGCAGAGTTTTGAGTTGCGACTGTAGTTTATTCAGAAGCAATCTTGCAATAAAGCATATGATGCTTCAAGCAAAACAGAGCAAAATACTCCTTTTTCATTCATGGCATTTTCTGCAAAGCTCTGCTGCATGTATGACTTCCACTTTCCCCCAGACTTTGCTTACTACAGGCTCCTTGTAGCAGATGGTCATTTTAAACAGTCCCAGTTCGTAATGTGTAAAAGTAATGAATAGGCAAGATTTCTTTCTCTGGCTCTGCTGAGCTGGAAGTGCTTGCATCTGGCAATACACATTCTCTTTACACCTCAAGGCTTTACAGAAATCCTGTTATATTAACCCCTCCTTTGCAAAAGGCTCTTTTACTTTACAAAGTGATGAAGACTGGATGTTTTCCATGCCATTTCCAGGTGTTTTCCTTCTGCCTTAGGGATGGCAGCTGGCGAGACTTGTGCTGTGATTGACATGAGAGGATGTGGCCTGCTGGGTGACTAGTGGCACTCTCGCTGTAAATGCCAACACAGGAGCCACCCCCGGGGGTGCCTAAAGGCAGGGGGATGTTGCTGCCACCTAACACAGATTTTGTTTTCTGCTTTGATAATGAGTTACTAACAATATTGGTTTAGTTATTTATTCCCCTCATTTTGCTGTATATTGTATATGGGTAGTGGCCACAATAATGATTGCCTGTTGAGAGAGTTCATAGAGGATTACTTTGTTCTACTCAATAGAGAGCTGTGCCCAGCCTTACATACCTACAGAATGTGTTGGTAGTTGGCATTTATATAGGAAAGCAAAGAGGGCAAAATTCTTCCAAAAGCTTTAAGGCTAACAAATAATCTCCTTTTATGCCAGTCTGGGCAAGTGGATTTTACATTACCATGCAAGGTTTTACAGGCAATACTGTATTCTTTTTTTTTTTTTTATTTCTCTTATACCCACCAAGCTTCCTGCGAGGTTAGGATTTACCTGTTGCGTGCCCTAAAGCTGGCTATACATGGACGTGCATGTCATTTCAGACAGTTGACAGACAAGTCTGTGATTCTATTGCATTGCAGATGATTTGTAAAAATGTAAAATATCACCTTCCAGTGGATGCATGGAACATCAACAGATGAGGGAGAGGAGGTACAAGCCTGGCTGCCCACCTCAAACACGAATGGACATATTTTCAAGGCTACGGACTAGGGTTAGGTGACAGATGGTGTATGTCCCTAGCTCCTCCCCCAAGCACTGTGCCCTACACACATGCCTCCCCTCCCTACCCCTCTTTCCTTCCTGCAGTTGGGCAGGCAACCCAAACAAATGGCACAATAAAACACTGCCATCCATATGCATAGACAGCCAGCTGTTGGGATACAAGGAAGGATGGATAGATAAACTTATTGATGCACTTTTAAAATTGCATAAAACAACAAAACAGAAATCTTACAAGGGAGTTGTCTAGAAAACAGATTAAAAGACTTTTGGGGTGTATGGTGTTGGATACCAGCTTTTCCCGGTTTGTTTGGTTTTTTGCCTTCCTCTGGATAAACTAGTAGTTAGGCAGGTTATATATAGGCATTATGGTTGAACGTGATGGACGTATGTCTTTTTTTCAACCCAACTTACTATGTTACACCCATTTCGCCCCCAAAAAAAGACTGAAGTAAAAAAAGTCAGAAATTGCTGCACAGCAACACTGATAATTATTTTATTTTTTGTTTAATAAAACTCTTTTACTGTTTAGTGGGAATAAAGATGCACACAAGTGACACCTACATAAGTTAATGTAGAAGAGGTTCCGATGACCCAGTTTACTAACACTATTACTGCCTGTCTAAAAAAATAAAAGTGTATCAAAGTAATTCAAATATAGTGTACTGGTGCCCTGCACAGGTAAAAGTCGTGTATTTGCTTCAGAAAGACAGCTATAGTTTGTATAAACAATTTGCTGTGAAGCCATGGGGGCAGCCATTCAAGCTAGAAAAAAGCAGAAAAGGCACAGGTTACATAGCAGATAAAACACCATTGTATTCTACAGTTTATCTGTTATCTGCTATGTAACCTGTGCCTGTACACGTTTACCTGTGCAGGGCAACAGTACATTATATTATAATTACGTTAAAACACTTTATTTTTTTGGTGTTACATTTCCTTTAACATGTATTTTATATGATATGCATTGCTATGGAAAGGTACGCGTGTACTTACCTGGCCATAAGCTTCCAGTCTGACCATGAGCCAGAGAGTTAGCCAATATGATAGTTCCCTAAAGTATTTATGATTAAATAATATTTTGGCTACAAGAGATGAAGCAGCTGGAAGCTGTAATTAATATACACCCTCTAACTATTAAATCAGTGTGACAGCTGCTGCTCTGCCACAACTGCTGGCTGGGCGCCACAACCAGGGGGAATATCACTTTCTAATAGTGGTGTCGTTTACTTATATAGCACCATAGTAGCACATTTCCTTGGGATTTTAGTTCACTTCAAAGATGCAGAAAATATATATTTGTTGAGTTAACAGTAAGCCACAGTCTGTTAAATATAATCCTACACAAATGAAGAGAGCTGTGGATTCACCTCTGCTGTACTGTGATGGACTGTATCTTCACCCCTTCAGCATGCCCTTAAGATTCCAAGAAAACCAAATGTGTCTTATACCTTTTAAAATTCACCAAGGTCAATGAATAATCATCAAACATGGCGCAAATGTAATAAACCATCACTGCATTAAACTCTGGCCATATTAGTAAATCCAATGCCCACATGTAAACAGGGATTATGCTTTGACCACCATTTCCCTAACCCAATGAAAATAGGTTTACCCCAAAGGAATACAAGGATTATTTTAATTTATAGATACAGCTAAGGACATCCAGGGATGGCAATACCCTTTGCTAAAATGAAAATGCAGTGTAGTCAGGTTGCTTAGCAGAAACACATCTATAATAAATTAGCAAAATAGTCAAAATCATAAAAAGCAGAGAAACCCCTTGCTCCGAGAAGAGCACTGTTCTCCCAAGTGACTGGAAATTTGTGGTACCGAGACTATATTACTTCATTAGCAGAAAAGCCAATTAACCTCCTTATCATTTGTGAAATAATAATCTAGTCCTGGTTGTTTTTAAACCTAATTCCTCTGAAATCTCAATAGGAACATGTAATAAGTGTAAAATGTCCAGAGATCATTTTCTCCCTTGCTCCTTGGGGTTAGTTGGCATCATTGCATTAGGCAACATGCAAAGAAACCGCTGAAACATCCTTTTCTTAAAGGAGAAGGAAAGGTAAAAACTAAGAAAGCTTTATCAGAAAGGTCTATGTAAATACAGCCATAAGCACTCACAGAAACGCTGCACTGAGTCCTCTATCAAAAGAAACGCATTTTTTGTAAATATGATGTTCCAGTGTCTGACTTACTCTCTCAGAAACATCCTTAATTCCCATGGCCAGAGTCTGCGCAGTTCTTTCCTCTCTCTTGCTCCCCCTCCCACCAGAATCCTAAGAACTCCATCCCCCCTCCCTCAGGAATGTGTGATCTCAGCTATAACGGCTAGAGTTGTAGGCAGGAAGCAACTTAAAATGGCAGCTGCTATCTTAAGCAAACAGAGAAAGCTTCTAAAACTGTTTACTCAGGTATGTTAATGGTTTCTGCAGCATAAATATATTGTTCTAGGTGGCACTAAGTCTTCTTCTGCTCTCACCTGTTACTAGTATGCTGGACTCAGCTTCAGTTCCATGCATTCATCAAGAGCTGTTTCTACTCTCTTCCTTTTCAGCAGACTGCTTAAGGCCCTATTGACTGGTCTTACTTAGCATATTGACTCCTGCTAGTTTATACACAGCCCATATACCCAGACAAATGTTCCCTGGAGAGTAACATCTACTAAGGAACATTAATTTTTACAAGTTATTGGTGGGGGGAACATTACATAAATTAGTAACAGCAACTGTTAATCAGTGAACACTAAGGGGCACATTTACTAACCCACGAACGGGCCAAATGCGTCCGATTGCGTTTTTTTCGTAATGATCGGTATTTTGCGATTTTTTCGGAAAATTGTCGCGACTTTTTTGTTCCTAATACGATTTGTGCGAAAAAACGCGAGTTTTTCGTAGCCATTCCGAAAGTTGCACAAAATCTGGCGATTTTTCGTAGCGTTAAAACTTGCTCAAAAAAGTTGCAATTTTTTTCGTAGCGTTAAAACTTGCGCGAAACGTCGCACCTTTTAAGTTTTAACGCTACGAAAAAATCGCCAGATTTTGCGCAACTTTCGGAATGGCTACGAAAAACTTGCGTTTTTTTCGCGCAAATCGTATTGGTAACGAAAAAGTCGCGACAATTTCCGAAAAGTCGTAAAGACGCCGAAAAAATCGCCAAAATACGAAAAAGTCGCAAAATGTTCATTTTCAAATCGGAATTTTTCCAATTCGGTTCAGATTCGTGCCTTAGTAAATGTGCCCCTAAATGATAGTATCTCTTTGTAATAATAATAATACAAGAAAAACAAAAAAATGCAATATTTTAGATGTGCAAAATGTTTTAATTAAAATAATTTGCAACAATATTCATCCCTTCTGAGCATATTTTTCAGCAGTGACTTAGGCATTTTTTTCCCAGAGAGATAGAATAAATGTGAATACAGAAGTATAACAAAATATCATAACTTATTTGCCGAGGATTTACAATGTCTTTAAACCCATAACATTTTCGAGACTGTTTTGCAAGGGATATAAAACCTGTGGCTCTCCTGCTCTTGATGAACTACAACAGGTTGAAGATCCCTGGGTTAGGCAGCTTCTGCATAGTACGGCAATGCTGTAATACATAGTGTGGCCGAGTACCGTAGTTAAAGCTATAATAGACAGTAGTCCAGTGATCATTAACCTAGGGCTCTCAAGTTGTTTTCACCCAGGTTGGATTCCAGTGCTCTTATTACCCAGGGGTTGAGAAAACATTTGTGTCAGACATGCAAACTATATGTAATCCAGATGCCAGATCAAGAGATGGGTCCATTGGAAAAAGTATTTACTTTGATCTCCCTATATGCTAATTTTTAAGGTTAAAAAAATAGCCTACATTATAGAGTGTCAGTCAAAGAACAAAATGTCCCATTAAACAGTTAAGTAATGAGTGCGCTACTGAATACAGTTCTAGACTACTGTCAGATGTGTAACAGAGAAAGCCCTTAAAAATGGTGTGGTTGCCCTAGCTGTAAATGCAAATAAATATTTAATTTACAAATTAACCCTTCCATACTTAAATATTCCTTTGTATCTCATTACATTAATGAAAGAGATGTATGGGGTTTAAGGACCATTTGGTTTGATTTTTCTTTGTTATTTTGTGAGGATCAACAACCTGGATCCCCCTTTCTGACCTCTAGCTACCAGGATCATCCAAAAGAATAACACAAGAAAAAGGGAAAGTTGTGCTCAACCACTAAATTGTAAACCATTAGGCGGGGGTGCAATGAGGTTATGACCACAAAATACATATAAACAACCGCAAAAAATCCTCTGCACTCACCCATTATCAATATGTAGAAATAGGACATTAGGACATTTTTGTGCATTGCACAGAAATGTCCTAATGTCCTATTTCTACATATTGATAATGGGTGAGTGCAGAGGATTTTTTGCGGTTATCCAAAAGAATGTTGTCGTCCCAACAGTAGAGAAAGACCTTCAGAACACAAAACCTTAGGCAGCCCATAAATGAAAAGATCCATTCAAACCTTTTGCCTAATTTGACCACCGAGATGGCCAAATTGAGCTGAAACAATCATTCTGTTACAGAACCAATAATGAAGGGACCAACAAGGAACCATTAGGGAGGGTAGCATAACGGCTTAGTTCGATCTTTGCCCAAGAAGATTTTCAAGCTGGCCAGTGCATATTGGTCAGTCAGATTGTCATTTTATCCCTATACAAGGTTCAATAAGCTGCGGACTCCCTAGAGGGGAAATGGTTAATGTTGTCCCGTGTATGACTAATTTAACTTGATAGCTTTTATGATCAGTGATACAAGTACCTCAGTCCCCTAGAACATAAATGAAAGTCAGATTTCACTAAGTTTGACTGCCAGAAAAATCAAGAGAATTTCTTTAAAAATCTTAAAAATGTTTAACCACATACAGTAGACACAGTCATGTCACTCATGAGAATATCTAGCACATATTGTTAAAATATAGTGCTAATATTCTGTTAAAAAAGCCCATAGTGACAATAGTGTGTTAGTATAGGCACACACACACACAAATGTTCACATAAAAAAATACACACACCTGCTCAACCAGACAGAACCTCCATACTCCGGATTATCTGAAACATTGGGGCTTATTTATTACAGATTAAATGTAGGAACTTAGAATGATTCCCAGCAGTTAAATCTATTCTATAATCTATTCTGACATCAGAAATATTGTTTAACTGTTATACCCGTATGTGTTGGTAATGTTTTGCTGGGAATAAAGGCCGTTACTGCTCAGTAAAATTTACTGATAGATAATAATTTGACTGCACTGTCTACAATTCTTTAATTAGCCATGGAAAACTATTTTATTCACCACTGTAACAAGGGAAAGAAATAAACAAATCTAAACAAATCATACTCTAGCATTAAATTTTCCACTAACCAGCTGAATTACACAATCTCTCAGTTACCAGTAAGTTTCATTACCCTGGAAGCTGTAGGTCATATGGAGATGTAGAGATTACAGGTTCCTGTTTCCATCATTCTGACACAAGATGGGCATGCTACCCGCTCGCTGCCTGCTCGCCAGAGAATACTACCTAGTGCTGAATGAATCAGCAAGTTACTGCCGCTGAAAACAAGACCTCAGAACATTAGGGTGGTATCTCTGAAATCGTCATCTTACGTTTTTCTGCAAGGTCTGCACGACCTTAAAAGCATGAAGGGCTCTTTAGCTGGAAACATGCAGAGCTTTCCCCTTTATTAAATAAATCATAGCTGACAGCACTGAGAAGACAGTGTGCCCTAATTTGCACTTCATTTGTAATAATATGACTGGTCAGGGTGTATAGGTTTTGCATAGTAAAGTCCCTTCTGAAGGGAATGATCCCCATAATAACACCAAGATATCTGACTGTATAGATTATACGTGGAGTAAAAAACATATGCCCCTAAGTGACCTAGCTGCATACCCCACCCAAGCCTGCATCCCAAGCCAACTCAAAATTTGTGGCATTAATAAAGAACAAATGCCCCTAGGTGTCCCAGCCAGATCCTGCATTCCAAGTCAACTACAAATATGTGCCATTAATTTAAAGGCTGTCATGTGCCAGTAGCAATATAATAAATTATAGACAGCTTGGTAAATAAGAATGGGGATGAAATAATAGTAATTTTTGACTTGTTCAACATATTTCGTCATGCAAATATTTAATCTTAATTTCAACAATATTGCTAAAATTAATATAACAGATACTATGCACTGTTTACATTTTGTAGTCTATTGTGTAATTTAAATAAACATAGATGCAAATTTTACACCTAAAACTAGAATCTGGTGCACAAGATCGGGAGCAAATTATAAGAACACTGTGAAAGAGGATCTCGGAGGAACCTGTTCTATTTAAACATCAGACATGGTTTGCTTTTTGTCATTGAGCTGCGTGGTATCACTATACCTAGACTGAAAGAGCTCTCTGAGGCCTTTAGAAAGAAGGTTATAGATGTCTATAAACCTGAGAAGTGATGTGAAAAGATTGCCATCTAGTATTTCATTTGTAGGGATGAAGACATGCACTGGTGATGAGTGCACAAAGCTCAATTTTGTGCTGATGCAAATTATTTATTGAAACAATAAAGAATGTTGATGAGAAGTGCTGATCAGATTCTCCATATCTTTTTCAAAGGAATCATAGAGGATGACAAAATTGGGTTCTTTCATTAAGAATGTTTCTGGGAGAACTGTTACTATGAGTAAGGCACAGGTCAGAGCTGTTCAGAGTTGGGAGCCTGGCCATTTCCAAATGTGGTTGGGATTTTGGCGAAATGGGGCATTTGTCTGGAACAGGGGCAAGGCTTGGACAGATCAGAGTTTTCATTGGGCAGGATTGGGTCATGGCCAGGTGGGCATA